>NC_048287.1:16526993-16866993 GCF_009762535.1 Notolabrus celidotus | reverse complement strand
TTCACAGAAGCATTCATCCCTGTTTAACATATCTATTTCACTGGTATTATTATTCCTAATCAGGATAAACTCTGTGCTATCTTTCTGAAGTTCACTGGCATGTGCTTCTCAGATGCCAAACACCCAACTCCACTCCAGGTTGGATGCTCTCCTAATCTCCCAGTTATGTGTAATAACAGAGACCATACTTCTGGACAGTAGACCCTTCCCTCCCTCTCTCCTCGTGAGTGCCTGCTCTGCATTCCTGTGATTAATAGTGAGGTATTCAGGGCTCAAACGGACACCTGATGCATAACGAAGGAATGTGCTGCTGGTCAGAGGTTTGTACATGTGGGAGGTCAAAGTCCAGAATCACAGACACCTGAAACACCTGACCCATAGGCGTGATACAAGAGCTGCTGGGATGAGGTGTTGTGTAACAAATTCACTGATGGATTCATAACTTCCCATCCTGTAGACATGGGTCAGATGACACACAGGGAAAGAGAGAGATGAAGAAATTTATGAATGAACTGCAAGGCTTTGATCTGGCTCCTGGCACAGGTAGGGACACGCTGACAGCGGAAAAAGGCGGAGGGGGAGTTGGGAGGTTTTTCAGTCGTGGAATGTAAGCACGGGGGAGCGAGGATGGATGCATGGAGATGGAGTTGGAGGAGGTGCAGCAGGGAGGAGACTTGCTCCTTTCATTCTCCAGACAGCCACTACCCTCCTCCATCTTCTGCATGTGTATGTGTGTGATGCTTTGGCTCTGTCTTATGTAATCTTTCTCAGTAAAATGTAAACAAAGAACAAGCGGATCTGAGGAGGACAAGGTTGCAGACTGAGACGACATCACATAGCAGCAACAAGTCACCATGATGAAGAGGGAAACATTTATCAGCGCTCCCTTTGTTGTATTTTGTTTTGAACCCGTATATTTCAAATCATAAACAGGAGGTATGCAGGTGTTTCACTTTTGTAGAGGTAGACACCACAACACAACTGTAGAGAGGCACTGTTCTTCTGCATTCTCACCTGTTGCTTAAACTTCCTGCTCTCCACCACACACACTCCTAACCTACATGTGTTACCCACAATTTCAAGTAGTGTCTGAGAGTTAAACATCACATACACTACTTGAAATTTAAAGCAAAGCAAGAGAGACGGCTTTCACTTAAATTCAATGTTGATAGTTGATAGTACATTCAAAATATTTCTTCTACGTAATAATTTGGTTTAATATTCTATTCGAGAAGCAGCTGTCAACATGGTTTTGTAAACAGTAAGAACGTTAACATTCGCTGTTACGTTTTTGTTTGTGCACCAAAAGGTAAAATAAATTAAAGAAATCCTGCAGCTTAAGTGGAACCTCAGTGTTCTCAGAATACATTTTAGTGGGATTTTAAGGTGAAACTCAGGGTTCAAGAGGTCACACCCATTAGAAACATGAAACCTGATATTCCTTTAATCATTGTATGGAAATGTTTTCTCTCTTGACACTTTTTAAAATGCCAGGTCAGAGGTCAAAGGTTAGACACAAAATGAGAATGGAAAGGGTTTCATGGTGTGCTTGAGGGCCCTTAGTTTTAACACTGACATTTTCCTTGTGCCTTCAGGAACTTGTCCACACATAGACTTATTTTTCAGGTAACACTTTGGGTCATAACTGAGTTTGAGGATGAATCCTGTTCTGTACCTGAATCTCATTCATGTTCATAATCGTTCTGGAGGGTCTCTGCGTGCCCAGCCGGAATCTGATGCCCTCATCCAGCGTCATGCCATACAGCTGGCTGTAGTTTGCTGCCTTCCACCTGAAACCAGACGATGAAGTGCGTAAGAAAAATCCCACTGGAGATCTTCAAACACCAACATGTAGGTGTTTTTATATGTGCCTGTGCTTTTATTTTACCCATAATTTCCTCTGTTGACGGCATGAACCATGTCAGGCTCCATCAGACAGGCATTCTGCTCACACTCCCAGCGTCCTGTGGTCCCACATGTGCTGCAGAGGACAGACAGAAAATAGGGGAAAGAAAAAAGACCATTAAAGGAATCTAACAGCAGCAATCAAAATACTTTAAAGTTCCATATTTATGCTCAAAGTTATTTAGGTCAACAAATAGAAACTATTAGTTTGGGTAAAGGAACATTTTTAGCTGGAAAAGACTGGATACAGGAAAAATGAGGGGGTGAGAAATGCAGAGAGAGGTTAAAGGAGACATTAAGCCTTTTATGGATGCATAACGCTGATCCATTTTTACTCAGAGGGACAGAGCAACTGAAGAAGTCAAGAAGATGACAGAGGAGATAAGCGAACAGGATATTAATGATAACGACAATGTTTATTTAAGGAATTCTCTGTGCGCTTTCTGATGACTCATTGAGTGCATGTAGCAGGACCAATGGGGAAAAAAGAATATGCCTCTTTCTATACCATATATTTAATAATAAAATGCATACAATAACATATAAAAGAAGTTCAATTTAAACCAATGTCTACATTAATGAAACAAAGGTAGATGGGAAAAAGTCAGCAATACAACTTACACATGTGCAGGACAAAATAAATAGAGACAGATTGTAATGTCATTCTGCTGCATGTTTTCATAAAGTATAGGCTTGAGATTTTGGGCAATTGCTTTAAGTCAGCTGAGAAAATTGTTACCTTCATGTCTGTACAGTACTCCCTTGATATGGAGCAACAGCCAGCCAGTTAGCTTAGCATCACATAAAGATTGCAGCTAGCTAGCTAGCCTGTCCAAAAGTAGCAGAAATGTATTATTAAGGCTTAATGCTACACAACCGAGCTGTAACACAGCTCTGCTAGCATCTCACCTTTGAAGGCACGAGAGGTAAACACACAACTTCATACACACTCTTGGACATTACAGGTGCATCAGTATCATGCCCTTGGAATGAAAAAGGGATAGTAGACAAATGTTACTAATTTCTAGTCTTTGTAACTTCAAGTCCACCATTCTCTTCATGCACAAACTGTTTCAAGCTGGTGTGGATTCAGATATTGTATCCTTTTTAATTATTGCGATCAGGCAACATTCTTTTACTCTCCTTGTCAGATTCCAAAGCTTTTGGAGTGTTTTATTGGTTGAAGGAAGAAATATTTTCGTTCTCAGGTGGCCCCTCACTACAAATACCTGGTCATTAGATAAAGTTACTACATAACCATGAATTGTAGTGTACAGCAGCTACATGGTCCACAGACATTTGGGGAATTTTATAATAAATATGTGTGTTGTAAGAGAGAAACAATGAGGGGTGTTTCCCACAGACATGTACAGACCTCCAACCATTAAGTCTACAGTACATCAGACATCATGTTTACAGAGACAGGAACCTGCCCAAGAGCATCATTATACACAGACACACAATGACTGAGACACCAAAATCCCCTTTAGTCCCACTGAAGCCTGAATGTGTATCACCTCTCACACTGCACTCCTCCTCCCTGAGATTCACATACAATGCTAAAACACACACCCACACACAAATATACTGCATACACATCTACTCACGAGTATATTGTACACACACCCACAGATAAATATACTGTACACACAGAGTTTAGGCCGATGTACAATATGGTGTACATACTGTAGACAATGACCTTTTACCTCTCACTACCTACAGCTGGAGCACATGTATGTAGCTCAGTCCTCATAGGTCAAACGCAGCAATAAATTCACACAGGGAAAGGATAAACAGATACACACACGAACACATATACACATCCTGGGTCAGGCATGATGACAGACTCGCAGAGACGGCATGCAGGACAGAGTGAGTGAGAAAGAAATACGAGGGCTGCTAGGACAGTGGGAGGTCATTTTTCACATTTTTGGTCACACTCCTTATTAGAGAGAGAAACCCTTTTCACCCCTGAGGTCAGGCACACAGATGCATAGATGTACACACTATACATATAACTAGCTACTATGAGGTCTGTTGTCTGATGAGACCAGAAGCTTTATGTGTGCGATAAGCCTGTTACAAATTAAAAAGCAGTGTATGTTAAGTGTCAGTAGCAATGTGAAATTGATAATAAGGTTAAGCTTAGATTTTTAGATAGAATTTTGAGTGAATTTATTTCCACAGAAAGTTTAGCATAACATTTAGGTGTGTGAGTGTAGCCCCTGCTCAGTCACAGCTGAAACCCTGTAGCTGTGCCAAGAACAGCCACATTATGTATCAAAAGCCAATTCCCATTTATACATACTGTGATTTATAGAGGTTTTTTCAAGTTCTTAATGCTGTCCTTACACAAAGTGACATTTCAAGTGTTTTTCAGTCACAGACTATTTAAAACTCTATATGAAAGCAAGTTTTATTTTAAGTGGTGGGTGCTGCTGTGATTTTGGTTGTCTGATGTAAGGTCATAAAAAGGGTTGCCAGTCATAGGGAAGACTGGCAACCCTTCCCTACAGGTCATTTATGAGCAGTGTGTTCTTGGGTATGCTCAGAGAATACTTGTAGACCCATTGCACATACTTTGAGTATGAACTTTGACCGTCGGGAAGAAGGTACAGAGCCCCGAAGTGTAAATTGAATCGTTTCAAAAACTCCTTTGTGCCATCTCTATCAGAATTTTAAATAGTAAATAGCCTGTTAGGGTTGGGACAGTGTTATGGTGTTCTCTCTTTAAGATTATGCTGTGTGTTGTATGAATTTGTACTATTTATTGTATTTTTTCTTATTTATTTATGTGTTCTTGTGTCATTGTGATGATTTTTGAAGGAGGAGGTAACATGTGCAGCACTGATGTCAAAGACAAATTTCCCTACGGGGACAATAAAGTACGTCATGTTGTATCATATTGTAACTAAGTCCATCTGTTTTAAGGCAGACTTGTTCTCATTTTGCTTGATAAAATCTTGTGCAGATCGTGTTTATTGACAGTAACATTGTCAAAAAACAGAAGAAACTGGCGAAGTTGTGGAGAGAGCAAGAATGACTCTTTGACATGTCCTCTAATCTGCTGTACTCTTGCAGTTAGTGACCAAGCAAGATCCACAGTCTTTGACAAATCTTTTAACTGTGACTAAGAACTCTAAATGTGTTTTACAGTTGGCGCTGAGGAATCTTTTGTTTTTTCCTCTTCATTTATCAGAGGCGTAACAAGCCTTCAGGGATGCCTTATCAACACCACTGTACGTCAACTCAGGACAGCCAAGCTTATGTTGGATGATGTCCAATCTGAAGTGGTAGCAGCAAGAGATAGTTGGTCTTTTGGGTTTTGTGAGGTTGTCAATGAAGGCTTGAGGCGCTGTGTTTCGGCTCACTTGATGCAGACAAAGAGTTATCAGGATGCAAACTGTTCAGGGAGGAAAAGGCCTCAGCTGGAAATCCCATTAACGTGCTGCATCTTTACACACAATAGCAAACACAAGTATGTTCTCATTCCAAGGTAGGTTGTGCTGTGTTTCTTTTCAGTCTAGTACAAATAGCTATTTAGCTAATAGCTAAATCTATACTAAAGCAAAGACAATGATGTTGATAGTGATGTCAAACACCTGATTTTGAGAGTATAGCTGTGATAATTGGCTGTTTGACAAGGCTTCCTATTTTTAGCTTAAATGTTTTTGTGGTTAGTGAAGACCTGGAGGGGGCTAGATAAGAGCATACTCAAGCTGGGCCTCTGCTAATGAGAGACATCTGAGCTTAAAGAGAGAGAGCAGCTTGTCATCTTAAAGAGGAAGAGGAGTTGGGAGGATGCACATTTGGGAAATCAATAAGTGAAGAGTGTGGGAGAAGGAAATAGGAGTGTATTTGTCCCTCTGTGCCAAAGTTGTGGTGCAACTTTACTGTGTGTTGCCTTAACAAGCATGTGTGAGAGGGAATGTGTGTAAGACGCCTTTGTTTGAAGGTGAAAGGGAGAGTTAGCACATAAATGCTGTTTTCTGGTGACTTGAACTGCTGGAGGCTATTTTTATCACGCAGCTTGTGTTTGGTCAAACCTCAGCAAGTGTTTCCTGAAGTAATGTTGTTTATCATCATACACCCTCTGTTATATATCCATCAGACTCCTGATGTCAAACCTATTCGAGCTTCCTTGATAAAAGTCATACGTCAAGGCTATCAAATTGATAAAATACAGCTACCAAGCTTGTGGAGACCATCTGGGTTAACGTTGTTTTGTTAGACACATTTTGAGTGGGCTCTTGTTGCACAGGAAAAGTTATATCATAGGTCAAAATGGTTGTAAAATCCACATCTGTATGCAAGTGTGCACATTTCCACACGTATGCATACACTGTGGTCGAGGAACATTAAATGACACAGAGGTGAAAAACCATACTGAAGTAAAGGTGTGGAATTCACTTTGCCTCCACTCACTTAACCTCCTGATCCTGCTTTGTTTCCTTACTCTACAGAGCTGCTTTACTAAAGACTGATGTTGATATCATGCACAAAAATGACAACAGCCTCATGGACTCTTTGTGGAAGGCCACAGAGATAAAAGACACTTTACTGTTACTGAGAGCTAATCTCAAATCCTGTTTTTAGCAACTCTTAACTTCATGTCAGGGTCATAAAGAGAGGAGCTGTTTGTAATCTGTCCATCAGCAGCCCTGAAGTGGGAAAAAATAGTCAGCAAAGGCAATGAGTTCTACAAAAAGAGTCAAAACAAGAACTTTGTTTGACCATACATAGACACAATATTGGGAATTACTGTAAAGTGGATTTTATCAACATGAAGATCATTCAGTTCAGAAGTTTAATAGAGAATCTTACAAATTGTGATTATACTTGAAAAGTTGCTCAGTGGTGGGGGACATGATGAGAGACACTTTTGGAGAAGTTGGCAACCATGTTGCTAAAACATTGGAAAAATTAAAAAAGAGGACATTTTGGATATATTTTGGATTATGTGTTGCTCTTCATCCAATTTATTGAGCTGGTCTTTACTTTATGGCAGTCCTTAGGAGCCATTTCAGTGCATGGACTATTAATATGAACTGTCTACAATCATGATAGTCATATATTGCATGTTTACAATGTCCACTATTGTATTTTAGCATCTTAACATGATAACCTGTGATCACCAACAAACACAACCTTCAGCTAAGACTGACAGGAACAGCATTTGGTCTGCAGGTGTTTAGGGTAAAGGTAGAATATTGGACACATTTTGACCCAAAGGAGGACATGAAACTTTCTGTTCAAGCTCCTGTGAGTATTTTTTTTATTTGTGTCTATTTTGGGGTCTCCTATGGGTAAAATGCACTTTGCTGAGTTAAAATGTATTACCCCTCAAGAGTCATCACCATGGAAAATGTAAAAAACAAAGGCTGCTTAGGCAGCATTCTGGTTATCCCTACCTCTGACATCTACCCAGCCACAGCTGTCACGGACACTAAAAACAGCTGCATTGAAATGATCAATCTTCTCTCTGATGGCATGGTTTGCTTTTGTTGGTCATACAGAGGCATCCCTATTAATTTCAGTCTGATTCATTAGAAGCAAAAAAACTTTAGTTTTAGTTTACCGAAGTGATATAAAGGGGGTACACTGACAGACAATACCATCCAGAGAGAAAAACACATTGTTCTTCATTGCACTTTCCAGTTTGATAATCTCAAGGTTTTTGTATAGAGGTTTACAAAAACAAAATCAAGGCCCTCAGCCTGCTGTTCCACTTACTGCAAGTTTGCAGTTTTTCCTTTTGCTGCCTTCATCTCTAACACAAAAAATGTTTTAACTGCTATATTTCACGAACAGAAATGTATGGATATTATCAATAATATAAACTGTGGCTTTAAACAATAGGCTACAAATTTCCTGTATAAGCCACAAATGTCTACCAGCATATACAATGCCAGGACCCTAGAACAGAGGTAGCTTAATGGGAATCAGCCATTCCTGATTTATGATTAGCACCTGTGCTGCTCTTCCTATGGAATGTCATAATAACTTACAGAAACAGAGTTATAAGTAGCACTAGGGGAAGTGGAGGCTGACAGGGTCAGTGTGTGTATAAAGATATGATGCTCATGGGATCATTGTAAGATTTCCAGTCTAATCATGAATATTACTCCATAAAGCCGCCAGTGGCTTCATTATAAGAAACACATGCTGTGCACACACATATTTCACAATCACACAAGTCATTTTTAAATTCCAGCACAGATCCCAGAGGTATTTTATGCCAGCATGGAATTTAGAGAAATGTTATACACTTTATTTGTTGTAATCTGCTCATCCATAACAACATGATTTGTTTTTGCATATGTATTACATGTACTATCAGCATGCAATGGTTCATATTGGTGATAACACAAATATAACCAGAACATTTACATAACCCTTGAGTAACTTCAAGCTACTCAAGGGGACATTTACGGGAAAAGCCCCAAATTTAGGCTGGTAAAAGAGACATAGGGGAAGAAAGAGTGGTTTACATACCATAAATTGCAGTTCTCTTTGTATGTTTGCCCTGTAAAGAACTTGTTTCCGTTTCTTTCGCAGGTGCCTGAGAGAAGAAAATATGGGCAACTTAATATAAATGGGTTTTTGAAGTGGCTGAACAACAAAGATCCCACCTACTAATCACAAAAAAGCAATTCTCTAAATACAGAGATCCCACATATAAGGCAGTCATACTTAATACCATACAATCACAGAGGCAAGATTCCTTCAGTAGCAAGCACAATAAGAAGTGTTAACAGTAAACCCTGATGTGTGTGAGTGCAGTGTGTGAGTGTGCAGGGAGAATATGTGAGGTCTAAGGAGCTCTGAGCTACAGTAATCCAGTGTAGGAATGTGGCGTTAGCTTCTTTCCTGCCTTCCCAGGCTACTTGGGCCCTCGTCATGCTTTAACCAGCTTACTCTAACGCTTCACCACCTCTGGAGAGACTGAAGGAGAGGGCCACAAAAGTAGCTCCTTTATTACATACTTTATTAAGCACCTAAAAATAATATTATTTGTGAGCAACTTATTCACACAGCAGTCAACTTACTCAGGCTAGAAGGCTGCAATTCTAGCATAACAATGAACTGCTGTGTGTGAGGTTGTAAATCGTGTTGATATAGATAAGCTCATAATCCTTATCATTTTATAGCTTCCCTATTAATCAGCAACAAATTGTATTCATAATCTGGAGTGAAACTAGACTAAAACATAAAGTACATTCAACCACATCCAAGTTAACATTGTTAGCTAGGAAATTCAAAGTTAGCATACTAGTAATGTTAAATATCTGGCTAACATAACCTTAGTTAGATATAAATGTATTCCCTATTGTGTTGTGTAACATTACCTAGCGGTAAAATGTAATTTCAGCCATCCCAGCTAACAGCAAGTTTAGCTAGTTCAGTGGCTGAATGCTAATGTTAACTGCTAAACTGTTAAAATATGCCGTAACAGTTGAAGTATGAACCCTGCTCAGCTTACAGATTGTGAAAACTGTATTGACTTGGCAGCAGATTCTCAATGAGGTTTATCTTAAAGTTGATTTACAGTGAAAGGTGTTGTCAGTGTGAATTTCATATGGAATTTGGGGCATGAGCTGGCTCAGAATTTACAGTGTACATAGGTTTCCTTTCCTTCTGGTGCGAGGCCCAGAGCTGAAAGCGTAATTTATGACTGAGGCCCTCTGATATTGCATTTCCTCTGTCACAGCTGTCTCGTACAGTCTATCACAACTCTGTCACAGCAGAGCGGCAAAAAGTTACACATTGACAGAGGAGGAATTTTTATGGGAGAGTTCTGTAAACCTGAGAGTGGTTTCATGTAGGTCTACTGTAATGGGTTGAAGGTTTCTGTGTGCATGCTCTTACTTCTGCTGTGGTGTTAGAATGCCACCTCGTCATCCAGTGAACATGTACCTGCACTAGCCCCTCTGCCTTCCATCCTCCACATAGTGCACATTCTTTCTCCTGACCTCCATTCATCCCTCCATCCACCCCTCCACCCTCCCTCTGTCTAGGTTTATAAGAAGCCTACTGTTCCCTGCTCTGTCCTCAGGTAGGTCTCTGCTGTCGCTGGCACATTTTACACCTCTGCCTCAAGAGAGTGACTGGCACTATGATTATGTGGGGAGTCAGTGTGCTGTTGAGTAAGGCAGCTGGGCAATTTTTTCTTCAAATAACTTTTTATGTCACCCAAAACAATACTCTCTTCAAGTGGTCTCCATCTATTCTCATCAAATTGAAAACTTGTAGGCAGTCCTACCTGAGCCTGGTCATTTTCACTACTTTCTTAAATTGCTAAAACATTTTCTTGTGAGATATTAGGGGGAGTTTATGCCTGCTGATCTAACCACTTCCTAATCCCTAGTATGTTTCTTTTTTGTGAGTTAAAAAAGAAGAATGTAAACTTTAATTTACACTGATTTTCAGGTGTTCTGAAGCTTTGCGCTGTGATCCAGTACAAAGTCTTTCAGTGGGGTGTCCATGCTGCTCTCTAAAGATCCTGACTAACTGCAACAGGCCCATTCACCCTCCTACAAAGCCCACTAATGCACACACAAACATATTTATATACTAGACTCTGCACCCTTCACTTACCAATAAAAGGTGGCTGTACACCCAAACAGTGACCCCAGAAGTCAGGACAGCAATCAGACACGGTGCGGTTGCAGAACAGGTCACAGTAGCAGATCGTGTCCAAGTAAGGGACCGTGCACAGGTCGTCTCTGCCTGGACAGCAGCCTCCTCTCCTCTGGCAGTACGAGCCTAATGGGTCCCTAATGCCACCAACATGGAGCGGACTTGCAAGCTCTCTTTTGGTTCTTCTGGACAGGGTTCTGTCTGCAATGCTGTCTTCCACCACCAAGACCAGCAAAACCATAGACAACAGGAAGAGCTTCATGATAAACCTGTGAAAAGGAAGGAAACAGGAAATAGGATATAAGATGTAATAAGGCCCTTCATGCAATGACACTTTTCTCATGAAGTGGAAACATTTTGGTGAAAGTTTGCTGCTTTTCACATTTCATAGGTTGAAAGGTGAAGAGGCTGCACTGAGGAATATAAATGGATTATGACTTCTGCCAACTCACTATCTGAGCCCCTGCTGCGTAATTCACGCACACACTGAACGATGTACACTCAGAAACACATTCCTAAAAGATACATTAAAATAGTGCTTGCAGCGAATGGTGCAAATAGAAGCCTACTCCATCCTTGGAGATCATCGGCTTATTTTTTCCAATTTTCCCTGTAAGCAGCCAAGACAAACAGGAGCTAAATATGAAAATACACTTAGCAAGACAGCATGGAAAACAAGTATGCAATGTAAGAAACAGAGGTCTTCAAATATGTTGACAGATGTATGATTAGGTCGTTTCAGATCTGAGGGAGAAAGGTTATTAGCTTCCTTTTTTCAACTCACTGCCCTCCTTGTGACCCTGCTGAATGTATGTAATTCCAACTTGTGTTAATCCTTCATTAGTTCTGGTATTCAGTCCACCCTGTCCCATTTTTATTTTAGCTAATGCAGCACTGTTTGCATTTCATTTGCACATAAATTCATCTGCTCTGTAATCACCCAGTGAGTAAATATATTTTAATCTAATAGAGTCCCACTGGTGCTGTTTCCATTATGAGGAAGGGGACCTTATCATCTAGTATTAGCCTGTTATCATCACAGGCACACAAATAAAGTAATGTCCTGCTGTCAAAAATAATCAAGTCACATTGGAGAGAAGTATTGAAGATAGACAGACATTTTACATCCAGTATTAATGAAGCGCAAGAGTTGAGACGATAAAGTTTATGTAAAAGCCCATCAGGGGCACAGTAACAGCACAGGCAGAGGGATACACTTAATTACTGTTTAATGCATTGAGGAAATAGCTTGATGACATTTAGGCTCCAGCTGGTGATTAACAAGGGTCTGCAGATTGAAATTAGCTTTAAGTCAATGGTTCAATATATCAAATAGTAACATGTATATTCATAACTGTACATGAGCCATTTCCAAATAACATCCATAATAATTGACCTCACAGTTTAAGAAACAAGGGTTTGGAGGTATTGTTATGGAAATCTAAAAAGCGTTAATGGATTTCATGAAAGAAACTTCAAATTATTAGGATGTGTCAGACTCACATTGAAAGAACCTTCCAACATTAGTGTAGCTTGATCTCTGACTATATCTGGAGATAGGTTTAGATCATTTTTGGTGAATTTGAACATGTGGGTGTTACAGTTCCTCCATTGGTTTTAATTGTAACTCTCTTTACCCTCTTGTGTAACCATACATACTTTCTATATAACACCTTCAATGACCAGGCTCAGTGTGTGTGTGTGTGTGTGTGTGTGTGTGTGTGTGTGTGTGTGTGTGTGTGTGTGTGCGTGTGTGTGTGTGTGTGTGTGTGCGTGTGTGTGCTTGTGTGTGTGTGTGTGTGTGTGTGTGTGTGTGTGTGTGTCACAAACAAGCATTCAACTCTCACTTTAGGCTTAACAAAGGTCAGACAATAATCCACATGTACTGCTGTTTGTGTGAGCGCTTGCACACGTGTGTGTCTTGGTCTCAGGTTACCAGATGGATGAGTCTATGTAAGTGCAGGACAAAGACGAGGGGGTTGACCTGCTGCTTACATAAATAGCATCATTAATTAACCAATCAGATCTCAGAGCACAAAGGACACTGCACATAAAGAGGGGGCTCCGGAAAAGATCTTTGCTGTGCTGTTTTCTGCATGACTGTGCCTTCAGTTGAAAATACACACACACACACACACACACACACACACACACACACACACACACACACTGGAGCATATGGCAGCATGGGATGGGCAAGTCTCCTCCTTCACACAAGTGTTTTGTTGGGGCAGAGTCTGAGCAGCAGTGCAATAAAACACCCACCAGTCTGCTCAACGAGCTGCTGAGGCCTGTGGGTCAAGCTGTGGGTGTAAAAAAACACAAGTGCTGATCATGCTGGCTGCTGACTGTGCCCTAATCAATTACTTCCCCAAAGCAACTCTGCTCCTACTTACTGACCTAATCAAATAAAAAATAAAGTCTCTCCTAAAGACTGTGTGGATCATTTGAGCTGATGAGTCAATAATCTAAGAAAAACTTTTGCCAGTAAAACTCAGTTTCAATCATATCAACAGCATGAGATTAACTAGGCCTGTCTGATGCCAAGCACTAGTTATCAGATGTTTTGAATCACGTTAAAATGACGTCTCAGCACCTCTCAGTCTGATGAAACCAGGGTTTTACAACATGTCACAGAAGCAGCCATATGGCCCACCAGAGCTCCAGACAGCTGCAGCCAAGCTACTGATCCCACACTGCAGATAAACCATTACCACAAGATACCACACAAACACACAAGCACAGACACATACATACACATAGACATCACACAGTGTACGTTTTTGAACTGTGAGTATCCTCTCTCAGCTGCACCTTCATCTCAGCAACCTGAACCTGCTTGATCTCAGAGCACCAACCAACACCATGATTATAACATGAACAGAGAACGATAAAGGGTCAAAACACCCAAACCAGGAAAATATTTTTCTCCCTTGCCTCTTGTGGGGTAAAGCTGACAGTAATTTTGATATATTTGCCTCCAAGATTGAATGAACTAGGGAGTACCTCTTTCCATTAATGGTTCCATTATGTTGTAAACGTATACATAGACACTTTAAAACCACAAAATGCTCAAAAAGTTTCTGAACTTAGGCTTTTTTAATATTAAATGTACTTTTCAAAATCTGCCAACACTAAAAATATAAATATGTACAACTTGCATTATTTTGTATTAGTAACTGTGGGTGAACGAATTCATGCATACTCCCTGCTTGCACGTGCCTCATGACTCCACTACTTTCCTGAACTTTCTTGCCCAGCTGAACTCAAGATATCTGTGCACCACCCACCAGATAATTCAGGCATCTTGGCTCAGTGTGTGTCTATACAAAAGCCCTTTCAGCTCTATTTCCCTCTGTGTCATACAGTCCTTGAAGATTATCTGATGCTTTATTTTTCACCCACCAGGTCAGGGTAAAGTGGAGAACATTTATAAAATCGTACAGGTGTCTTATGTGGTCTGCACAGCAGGTGAATGATGGGAAAATGTGTCATTGGTATTTCATGAGTTTCATTTAGTAGCAGACACACATTCAGTGAACTCAATAACCTCCAGAAAAAAAACACAGCTTTTCCATTCATATTCTCAAAGCTATTAATAACAGGCAGAATATCGTGTTCAACAATCACACACCCAGAAGGTAAATATGTGGTAACAGAAAGGACTTTACAATCTTCTTTCTTTCTTTGGACAAATAAGGAAAAAGTTGTTCTAATCTCAGAGAAGGAAGGAGGACTAGCTAACATATGAAGGAAAATAATTTAGAGGGATATTTCTGGTAACATGAGATCAGAATAACCACATTGCACCTGCCTGGAATAAAAGAAAGCTGCTGTTGAAATGCCAAAGTTAAGAAAGCAAAAAACTGTTGTTACCTTGAGTTGACAGAGAAATCCTGCTTTTATAATCCGGTAAAAAAACTTCGGAGTCTTTTTTAAAAGTTTCTCAGGGAGTCATTCACAGGTGGACGCGGCTCGGGTAAAAGGTCAGTCTCTCTTCCCTCTGTTTCTCTCTCCCTCCTTCCCTCACTTACAGGATCTGCTCTGTTACACTCTGTCTTCTCTATATACAGGCAGACAGCAGGGCCTAACCACTCCTCCCTCCCTCGACCCACCCCCCCTTTACTTTCAGCCCTGTGTCCCCAGCTCAAATCTGTGCTTTCTCTCTCTCTCTCTCTCTCTCTCTCTCTCTCTCTCTCTCTCTCTCTCTCTCTCTCTCTTTATCATACTGGAGTCTCCAATCTGAAAGTGCAATAGTTGACCGCCTTCTTCTTTTTCTTTTTCTCTCGACTTCTCTTTCTGTCCACTGTCACTTTCTCTAGCAGCAGTTGCCCCTCTACTATCAGTATGTTTTTTTTACCCTGCAGGGTCAAACCCTCCTCTGTGATACACACACAGAAGTGACTGCTGCTGACCACCTCACCTCCATCTAGTGGTCATTGGCTGCATATCTTCACCACAGGCAGCCAGGAATTATGGGATAGCCCGGGGAAGGCCTTCTAGAAAGTTACAAACAAGCCTCTGGAGGTGAAGTTTTGGCAGGTGTTTTAGAGAGGCCAAATACTCGGAATGTGCAAAATATTACGAGTGTTTTATTCATTGATGTTCCACGTGTCTCTTGTCTTGAACCTGTTTGTCATTTATTTCCATTTTGTAACAAAGATATCTTTCCAAAAGGGCTATAATCTGTTTGGGAGATGATGCAGGGATCATTATATTGTATAACAACCCCAAATTAAGGAATTAATGCTCTTATGTGCATATTGTTCATTTTCCTGAAAGGTGGCCACTTTATTCCAACACAAGATATATCAAAAATATCAAATATTTCAGCTATCATCTATCATTTTTGTATATTCCTTGAAAAAATAATGTTAAAAAAGTGTCTAGGACCATGGTGATCCCTGAGACACAGCTGTGCCACAAGTCCCCCTCTGAGTGGATCAATAAGCTAAAGGCTGAATCAATAAATGTGAGGGAGTGGAGGTGGAGGTGGAGGGGAAAAAGCGTTCCAAAAAACATCTCAGGACAAAGAAGAGCTTTGCCTAAACAAAGGATCTTAAATGTCAGGAAATTGAATAAGTTTCGAATGGCTCCTGTAAAACATTTACAGAAAAGAGGCAGTGTCATGAAACTGGTCATTGATAAGTATCATAATGCTCACGACAAGTGATTGACTTCTACCCAAATTTCCATAAAACAAAAGAAAATTTGAAACATTACCAGCAAAAATATTGAAATGTCACAGATGTTTCATTAACGGATGGGATGTCATTAAACCTACACAATCTTAGATTCTGATACAATAATTTTGACTACAGAAAATAGGCTTAAGATAATTCAACCTTCTAAGCTCTCTTAAGATTTTTTTAACAAGTAAACAAAAATGTAATAAAGGCCTTTCTATAAACACTGTTAACCTAAAAATCATGAAGAGACACTTTCCTCACAGCATACAGGTTTTACTGTATACACTCTCACAGCGCTGACAGACAAGACACTGGGATTTAAAACCCACCTGATCCGCTTGAGGCCACAAACTTCAGTCTGGTTCAGACAGAAAAGTCTGGATAATGTCTCAATAAACTTTATTGGATGTTTCTGATTGATGGATGCTTATTTTAAATTTCAATGTCATTTTTTCTGGTGACATTTGGTGATATTTTCAGGTAAGGCATGCAGGATGCAGGAAGTTATATCCTATTTCAGGAGTTGAATAAGCTGGCTACAAAATGCAATGTGCAATTAAATATGTGATTAATCGTAATTAAAATATGAACTGTTTGGCAACCCCAGTTAATATATTTAATCCTATGCTGGTAGTCCAACTTGTAAAAAATACACTGTTCTGCATTAACATTAAAGAAAACTGATTGAAAACCTTAAAGGTAGGTTGGAGACAAGACCTTGAACTTAGCTTTAGCTGTATACCATATTTTATGCAAAAGTGTAGCCCCAAGTGGTTAAACATAGGAACAGACACACAAAAGTAAGAACAAAAGTTGACAGCAACAACAGAAACATAGTATCCAAACAATAAACAGACAGACAGCTTGTTCAGAGAAATTAGTTTAAAATCTTGGACTCGTGCTTTTCACACTCCAAATCAAAAACCAGTGTCTTTCTCTGAAGCCAGAGTCAATGAACTGCATGATTTGATACAGTGTCTAAAACTTACACGACAGAAAATAAAATCTCTCAGACAGTTTCTGTCAGCTATGTAAACAAAGATGTCTGAGAGACATGTCTTGGTGAGGGGTATCTATAAACTCTATAATTATGGCTCCAACAACTCTTACACAACTCTCGTAGCAAGATGCTCTGAGCTATGTTTACAGTATTTTATTCTTCTCACCTTCTCAGTCATTTCTGCTCATGCTGCGTACCTTAAACTGAAGACTGATTCAGTTGCACCAACAGGTAAAGAATGTTGCAACTACTGTCCGTAAATGAGTCATGTTCAAGAGAATAAGGCTATGATGCTCCATTGACCGTAAATGCACAAGCGTTTGATTGTAACCATCTGTAGGAGAGGGTTGGTGTGAGTGTGTTTGTGTGTGTGTGCATATTTGTGTGTTTGTTAGGACCCTCAGATCATCTCTAGCAGACCCCTTAATGAGAGGAGGAAGTCACTTGATGAGTGAGTGTTTGCGTGTGATTCATTTCCAGTGAATCACATCCAATTGCTGATAGAAATATGTTTCTCAAGATCTGTAGGCGGTGTGTCGTAACACTCATGTATGGTCATACATTTTAAATGCCTAGGCCTGACCTGACCTTCACTGACTCAGGCCTCAGCGCCCCCTCCAGATGTTAAAACATGGCACTGAATTGTTCAGGGCAGCAGCAGAAAAGAGGAACCAGATAGCAGTTCAGCGGTGCTTCTGTTTGTGAGGTAATTTCCCCGAAATAGACCCAACTGTGTAGGCTGGGGACACACATGGTAACAATAGAGCTATACATACATACTTTCACAAAGACGCCTCAGCAGGAGAAACACACAAGCTCACATGCACACAAATACACAGATGTGTTAAATCCGTGGATTTTACAGAAAATGTTGACTTTTAAAAGTAAAAGAAAAATTACTTATACTTTTTACTTATAAATCCCTGGCAATCTATATCAGAGCAGTTAACATACACATGCAAAATTAGATATGATCAATGCTCTGATGTCAACAATTTTAACAATTCTCTAACGATTTTGAAAGCTACTGCTACATTACTACCATAGACTATAAAACAAGAATGTAGTCTCAGTTGGGTTCTGAATGAACAATGGCAGTAGCCATACTAGAAACGGTGCCTCGGCCTAACTTTCAATTGACTTCAACAAAGTTAAGAAGAGTTAAGGTGGACTTTTAGTCTTTTACGCTTAGCCTTCATAAAATTGAAACAGATGGGTTAAAATATAAAATTGACTCCCCCCCTCCAAAAGAATACAGGAGCTACACACCCAATAACTTTTTTTTGTACCAGGCCGTAAATATGTTGTATTTTGTTTTAAAAACGGGAATTTTGACATGAGACCTAATGAAGACGCTTTTGCAGCCAGCCTCAAGTGGCTGTCAATACTTGGCTGACAGAAAACTAAATGCTAGCTTTAAACCACACATAGTTAGTCTTATGACTTGGAAATAACGCCACTTAGCCAAACCCAATTCAAACCAATTACCAAGAAAATACCAAAACATTAATTTGGTGTCAAGAAGGTTTCTTCTTTTTTTCAGTGCCATATTGCTTTATACACAAGACTTTTTAATAACTAGAAGGTTCGTGTGGACTGGGTTTTGAGAGGGCTTAAAGCTACCTAGACAAAATATTTGTTTGCGTTTAATTTGAGGCCCCTCTGTGGACAAACCCGCAATATCTATCTATATGACAATCTTGTCCTGAACATGGCAAGCAGCTTTTGGTCAAAGAAAAAAAATCTGTTAAATGTTTCAATAATCAGTAAAAGGGGAAGTCACAGGGGATTTTCTTCATCGGGGCGTGGTGAACAGGTGAGGTTCATTTATACAATCATGTGGCCAGGAGGCTGAAAAATACATCGGCATATAGAGAAAAAAACATGTACAAGGACAGAAGTACACTACATGGTACCATACTGAAGTTAATGTAAGATAACTTTAATCTAAATGGCAAATATGAATAGTCAATATAGTGTAAAAATGAAAAACATATCTGTAGGAGTTATCAGTCTTCTAGCTGATGGTTTGTTTTGTTTTTTAGGCCATAAGGAGGATATGTTATTTATTTCCTTCTGTTTCATATCAAGCAAAAAAACTCCCCACTTCAGCTTTAAATGTGTTAAGTTAGGACACTCAATGATAAAGAATCTAGCATTGATATGATGGATACTTGGCACAGGCAAAATACTCACTCACAAACACACCCTCATCCTGAGGAACAATCCCTCTCTTTATCCATACTATTGCGTCACAATCCTCCCATGATACCGCGCAGCCTCGGAATCCCAGCTGCATTGTGTCAGAGTTTAGGAGTGGTGGACACACATCCATCTCCATCTCTCTGGTGCATTTCCTGTTCCAGAACCATGCAGGAGCTGATAGTAAACAAGGATGAGCTGACAGAAGACACGTGGCATCAACAATCCTTTCAGATGACTATGAGTTTGTTCGCAGGTGTATGAAAAATAAACACCCACATGTTATTGATTAGAAGTCCAGATATCTGGAGGAAAATCATGGCTTTATGGTACTATTTGTTCTCTCTTTTTCTGCAGCTGGAGCCGTGGCACTTGACTGTTTTGTTTTTTGGAACAAGTCAATACACTTTTGTTTGGAGGCTACACAACTCAAACTAAATAACACTCACAAACAACTTTAAGAGTGGAATATGAGATACGTCTACACTACAGGACTTTCTCTGTCAAATCCTCTTTTTCAGATCCAGTTTCTGATTCATTTTCCACGTCTCATGTTGAGGAAAAACGGGTCCTAACATATACTTTTGTTCTGCTTAGCTCCAAGTAAAACACATCCAACTGTGAGTCATGACTGAAGGGTTGTGAAAATCATGATGATGCAGAAGAAAGCAGATTTGAAACTAAAAGTGACCCCAGGGACAACCGGATCACACACATCATATCAAATCAATCTGCAGAAAGAAGGTCCAGCACATTTCACCTCTGCCTGTTGATACAATGGCAAAAACATAGGTTTCCATTAGCATTGTAAATTTGTGGACAATATTTTTAAAAGTTTCTGTCTCAGGCTGGTCTTGAGAGTTCCAAAATAATGACAGTTTCACAGAAGGGAGAGCAGCCTAAGGAGCAACTGGGCCAACCATCTCTGATAGGGAATAACATTGCTACAAAGTTATACTAACCACAGGCAGTAGTGATAAATAGAAACAGTGTTAAAAGTTGTGACATTTCCCTCATTTATATTTGAATGGTGTGTCAACTGCAAAGCTCAGAGAAGGAGCGCTAAATGAGGACAGAAATGTCAACATTAATATTCCTTCAGAAGTCCTGTTCATCTTGTCTGACCTTACTTTCAATGGAAATGTTCAGTTAAATATGAATTATAAAAAATAAGCAAACTAATGTGTTTACTTTACCATAAACTGAAATGTTCAGTTTAATGTTAATTGATCCCATAGGGTAAAATCTATTGCCATGAAATCGGATGGACCATATTTTTTTTTAGCTGTATGAATTAATTGTTCTTAAATCAATTAAATCGTCTTTGAATAAGTATTGTAAGTCTCAGTGTTTATGTCTTAAGTAGCTTACTGCATGTGCAGCATAATATAGTAAGCAGGTGTTTAGAATCCCTTCAATACCCTGATGCAAAGCGAAGATTTATTTAAAGAGTACAGTGACAAAAAATCATTAACAGTAACAACTATCCGGATTAATGCATTTTTCAACTAAACCCAGAGAGTGCCCTTTTCCCTCAGTGTCCAACTCATTCACCATCATGAGACAAAAAATAGATAGCTCAGCATGACACCAGGAGGTTATTCGCTGCAAAGTTCAGTCTGTCTGTCACATCCCTGTCTGACCGCCCTCACATGTCTTTGCCTCTGTCACTTCAGATTCATATTGATTGTGAAACCGCACACTTGCAGATTGATTATTGCTGACTGAGTAATGACAGATCCTGAATCATTGGAAAAACCGAATAGCTCAAAATCTCAGGAAAATATTTATGTCAGCAAAAATGTAACACCGAGTCTGCTTAATAGGATCCATGAATGACATCTTATCGGCCAAGGGCGGAGCTAGAATGTTGGATGTTGTAGAATCAATAAATGGAAAAATTAGGAGCAGTGGTGAACTGTGTTTTAGCTATGAACTGGGCAGTGGTCTGTAGTCATATCTACAATGGCATGAAAAAAAATGCATATACCTGTGCTGATACAGAGTAGATTTCCTGGGCGGACCATGACCCTCCTAGGTATGGGGAACAAAAGCCAGTGCTCCTGTTTGGCCGCCCCAGTCAGAAAAGTCTGGCTCTTCCCCTGTCAGGTTTTCTGACCCTGAGAGACACATTTACATTTGAATAACAACGGATATATACTGAGTTCATTCAGATAAACACCATCGGATGCCCCTTTAATGCTAATGGACTCTCACCAATGTTTTTTATTAAACCACATAAGATTACAATTTATGGATTGTTACAGGACAAAAAAGTTATATTTTCATGATTATCTGATATTATCAGTCAAATACCAAATTAAATATGACATTTGAAAGCTTTGTCATAGAGTTGAAACACTAGCATTATGCCAAACAAGTTTTAAAACCTAAAAACACTTTAAGGACCTAACATATAATTACACATTCTATGTAGCCTATTTTGCATGTATATTAAACCATAAAAGATATCAAATGCAGTCATTATAAATCCATTCTAAAGATCCTTGTCTGCATTTTATTACTGTAAATTAAACAGCACTCTTTCTTTGGTGTCAAAGATTACACATCATGAAAAACAAAGAAGGTGCCTGGAGGTGTTTAAGTAAGTACAGACCTCCAACATGCTGTTGCAACATATGTATATATTCCAAGTTGAAGTTACTATGTGGAGCATGCAGAGGCTTGTTGTTTTGTTTTTTTCTTTTTAAAGCCACTCATAGGGACTCCATGATGGTTAAAGGCGTTTTCACACACCGTAGCTAAAATGTTGCAGATTTTCTGTTCAAACTATCTTGATGTATGTTTATTCTTTGACCTTAAATTGAAGGAAATGTGACTCATGACACCAAGGATTAGGGATGTGTGTGTCTGCTGGGAAAAAGCTAAAAGGAGGCATCAGGTGGTCCATCCATCCTTCCATCCCCATAGGGACTAACCCTGACATGGTGGTATTAACACCATCGCTCAATACCTGTCACCCACCCCTCCACTCAAGTATTCACCCAACCATTCACCAACACTGCGCACCTCTAACAATCAACCATGACAAATCAAACTGGCCTTGGACCTACTCAAAGCCCAAACCACCAGTCAAAACTACAAAAAACTATCCATTTTGTATGGAAAAAATAAAATCAAGGACATCATTTGATTCCATGTAGAGACCAGCTGAACTAAGGCCTTTGACCAATACCACGCCAATTAATCAGGACTTATCATTGTCAAAGAGTAAAGCTGAAAAAGATAACACAGATACAAACCTTTTCTGTGGTAATCTTAACCTAATTTGAGTCAACTGTGGGACCCAGAACTGGAACAATGTAGCATGGACACCACACTAGATCTATTGTACCCAATACCCGTAAGTATAAAAATCAGGGTCCCCACCCTAATACCCAAGGCACTGGGATACTTTGACCCAGTTTTATTGCATGTTATCATTTTCATTGTCTCAGCTATACCACAAAGTGGTTATTTTGACCCAGCAATAATATTTTTTGTACATTTCCATAGTTGTCAGCTTGCTCTGTTAATCCATACAAAGCACTTTATACAGTGGTGTCCCATCTAGGGATAGGTAGTATGACTCATTACAGCGTGACTCTTACTCAGCTTGATTTCTTGAAAAGTATTTTTTCCACAAACAGTTGAGAAAGGTTTGACCCAAAGGAAGAGATTCCTGTTTTATTTGGAGTGGACTGGAGTTCAGAGGGCCAGCAGAGAGACTCGGGGGTGGCAGCAATACCCCTCACCTCTCCTTTGTTTATCATCTGTTTATCCTGTCCAACTCACTTAACCGTTACACAAGCAATTCACTGATGTGCAGGGCAATTTGAGACTGAAGAAACATCTCATGGTTCGGATGAATTTGGTGTATTTGTTTACTCTGGTAAATTGAAGGCTTGCTGAGTGTTATTTTAGGCCAACATTAGACATTCTCTGGAGGCTTGAACGTCTTCCCTCGTCTGCTTTCTCTCCGTCCTCTTTCAGTCTATAAGCTTGTTCATAATTTACTTACTAGCCTCAGCAGTTTATGTTCAAATACAATCCACCAGTTTAGAGCCTTATAAGCAACAGGATGTCAGTCTGAATGCATTATCATGCAGCAGCATGGTTGTTGTGTGTTGTTGAAGAGCCTCCGTGGCAAAAAGCAGCAAGCATGACTGTACGAGCAGACTCCCTTGTTGTTTGCTCCGACTGGCTGGCAGAGATTTTGGATTCCTGGACGCCTGAAGAACATCAAGCTTCGTGTTCAGTTTCAGGCAGTTTTATACAGACTGTTACCATAGAGACCAGGACAAAAATGGGATAAACAGAAATGTTGAGGAGCGGGACAAGGAGGGTGTTTGAGTTAAATGTCAAGAGGGCGAGGGAGTCACAAACAATATGGAAAGTGAAGTTAATGTAAAATGCTCTTGTGTCATGTGTTTTCAAATATAATTTCTAAAGTCTCATTCATTTGTTTTTTCAACTTCTACTTTTGTCTACATAATATACCAGTCATGGTATAGTTTATTTTTCACATGAATAAATATCAAATATTTCTCCCCATGCATTAAGGCAAACAAGGCTCTTCTCATTTGTGAAAATCAGGGTGTTCAGATTTTGTTATAGGACACTTTAATAAACATGGACTTTCAAGGTCAAATACCCCATTTCTGTTACATTTGTGACAAAACACAACATCTCTATTCAAGAAGCCTGCATACAAAATGTGGTTTAAAGTATTTGGACATATGCACAAAGCATGGCCCTTCTTTTTATTCCACAATGTAATCACATTAAGGAAAATAAAAGTAAGATATTTTTATAGATCTTTGTTGCCTGCTCTGTCCAATCTGATTGCTAAGGTTATTTGCAGATGTTGTTCTGTTTATGTTGCCCTTCTTCCAGAAAACATAGTCACACCCACTGACTGTACATCTCTCTGGAGTAGAAACCATGGTGCTCAGGAACAAAACACTTGATCTTATGACCGGAGAGTGGAAACAATCATGAAACATTTTTAGGCTTTTTACGAGCCCCTATACTGAGCAGTACATAGAGGTTTAAGTTGCTTATATTGTCCTTTATTTTGGCCTCCAATCAAAATACAAACCACATACACTGTTTATCTGAGACATCAAATCAACAACAAATATACATGTTTCGGAGCCAATGGTTGCCTGCCAGGGAATTGTAATTTGGGAAGTTATTTTATAACTAATATAGCAGAAAAACTAGAAAAAAACAGGCTCAGTTATCCCAGGCGTATAATTGAAATGGATGGGTGATTACTAAATGTGCTACACAAGTACAATTATCAGTGCAGTACAAACCAAATGCATACATAGCAGAGACAGTTACAACCACAAACAATCATGACTCATTCAAAGGCACCTCAAAAAGCACCAAGGTGAATAATCATCATCACTCATTGCTCTGAAATGTCATTATGTACTAATGTGATTCAAGTATTATTATTATTATTATTATTATTATTATTATTATTATTATTATTATTATTATTATTATTATTATTATTATTATTATTATTATTATTTGTGTAATATAACACAGATTGATACGTCTACATGTACTCTGAACACTTTTTAAAATGACTTGGGGCATGGGGGCTTTGTGGGGGGCTCAGCGTTTTTGGGGAGGTCTTACACCCTGATAGCCCAACCCCCCTCTTGTTGTTACAAATGACACCGAAAAAATTTGACTGAAAGCAGTAGTTAGGAAAAAGTGCTTTATTGATATGATTTTATTTGGGACCGCTTGAAAAGTGTGCTTATAGCAGAAAAAGGCTTTCAATCAAACACCCGTATCAGGGCCTGTGTCCACTGAAAGCATTTTTTTGCACTCACACGCAACCCAAGAGTGCTTCTCACCTGCGGCACTTCCGTTTCTCTTAGAAGTGAGTGTTATTTTGTATTTAAATGCTCTGTATGAATCGTATTTATTTATATTCACTATAATTCACAAAGAAAACATAAAACAATTGATTAAAAAATCACATCGTATCGTTAGCAGCAGCACATGCAGCTACACCTGGGAATTGCTCCCTTGAACAAATAAGTGTGGTTAGTTTCCCCTCCGTTCGTTCCTTCACCTTTGTTGTTGACAAGGTTGATATCTAAAGTCCCACACATTCTTAATTTTGATTGGTCAGTGATGGGGAGGTGACATTGAAGAGCTAGGCAGTGTTACAAAAGCTGAAATATTTTCAACTGAGAGTACCATGAGTGAAGTGACATTAAATAGCTGACACTGAGGGCACTTTTGCAAAGAAAATAGGCTCTGCAAGCACAAAAATGCTGTTAGCGGACACAGGCTCTCAGTCATGACATATGAATAATGTTGATCTTTGACCCTGGAAGAGCTAAAACCTCTTTGTCCCTTTAGCAGGAATCCTATAAGACCATCTACGCTATCACTATCCGATGACAGCACCTGTAATCCATCAACAAGGTTTGAGCTAAGTTGCTGAGGCACTCTGTGAAGAAGGTCCAGACATTCCCACAGATATGATCATTTAAGCACAGCCACATCAGTGACAGTCTTATCCTTTTTTCTTACCTGTGGCTCATTCCATCTCCACCTCCATCCCTCACTTCTCTGTGGCATGTCCCTACATGGCTCCTGTAGGATTCCCTGAATATCTTAGATACACCATCACATGGTACGCAAGGGATAAATAAACAAAGAAGGACAGGGGAAGAGAGTGCACTCAGAGGAAGACAAAATATGGTTCATCTTATTTCTGATGTTCCCACACCTCGTTTTCTCTTCATATTGCATTTGAATAAGGCCTCTGTGCACTGGTGGTTCTTAACCTGGGGTTATGAACCTCCTATAAGAGGTAAGGTAAATCTGAGGACTTGCTGGTTGGTTCAGGGCTACAACAGAGAAAATGCACTTCTGTCATATGAAATTTGTATGAATGTGTTCGGGTGTATTGTTTTATTTTTTAAATGTCACAATGACAGCAGCAGAGCACAGAATAACCACTCTCCCTCTGGGACTCGCAGCCGGAACCACCCGACCCTGAAAAGAATAAAGAGAGCCTCAGAAACAAAATTCACTCTCCCCATGACATCATAAGGAAGGTTTTAGTTTCTGATTCATTCATTATCAAGATACTCCAGTGCCAAATTACTAATGTTCTCCAAGCCCAGGCTCAACCTTGGCTCCACTTTCTCGCTTGCCGTGGTATAACCGTCTGTTTCTATGGTCTAATTTGAGACACAGATTTAACGTTATTATATTTTCTCTCTGTAAAACTTCAATTAACATTTGCATTATACTTCTGGAAGCGCACAAGACTATCAGACAATTGTGAGGCTTTTCAAATTTGAGACAGATAAGAAACTGCTTGCTCCAAAGAGGCTGAACTTTATGCAGCATTTTTCCTTTCCAACATATTTTAAGTAGAAGATGAGAAGAGAAAATAAGATAAGAGAGGGAAACCACAACAAATAGGAAAGGTTGTCCCCTTGAAAACAATGGCATGGTACTCGAACTGGAGCCAAGTTAAGACGTTTGCTTGAGTGACATGTGTAAACTAGAGACCCAGTCTGGGTTCACAGAGCCTAGGTCAAATAATTCAACGGGACACTGAACTAAAGTATGATCAGTTCAACAGAAGTTACTAAACAGGAGCCACTCATGTGGGACTGTGCTCTACTGCAACAGATCTCAATGTCTGTATCTACTCTCAGTATACCTCTTGTCCAAGTTAACTGATACTAAGAAAGGAGAAATGTTTCATTCTACTTAAACCATTAATTTTCTGAAAATAAAAAAACTTGACAATGAAATTTAGTGTCAGCCTTTAAAATAGCATCCTCAGCTCTGCTCATGTTGCCTCGTGTGTCTTCTTTACTAGTCCCGTGGAAACAATCACACCTCTAGGTCTGCTCTACATGAGAACCAAATCTATTAATGGTTAAATCTTTTAAACTGATGGTCTTTTTTTATTAAAATTTGATTGCAACTAAGCTTTGGGCCGTGGAAACAATTGTGAAATATCAAAGTCAAGATCTCCCTTGGAAAACTTTGCTCAGATAAAGAGTGAAAAAAGCTGAGAAAGTGTCTGAATATTTGTGTTTTCTACATTTGATTTAATCCATTGAATATTCAGTTGGGTTTTCAGTCAATATTTTCCTTTTTACAGAGATAAAAGCCTTCTTTACTCAGCCAGACATAACGTTTAATAGGGTTACTAAATCCTTTATTTCTTTCCATTGGCCCATGACAGCAAAGTTCCAACATATGAAGCCTAAGGAGTACAGGAAAGGGGCCTGTAATCAGCTCCAAAAAGATCCCCTGACTTGGTGACAAAAAATAGAGAGGATAGGACTTCAGTATCATCTCATCTAGTACCCTTCAATGGAGAGTTCCTGGACATAAACCAATGACCAAGACACCCCATCATCATCATCATCAGTTAAAACAAGGTGTTTTTTTTAATATTTGGACAATGTCTATATCGCTGTGATTGACATGGAAACGTGATCATAGCAAGCAATCACTTCTCAAAACATTCCTCAGCTGTTACATCTCACCTGCCTCACCCTCTATGTTTGCCAGGTCTCACTTTTGATCCTAATGAGCAGGAATCAAGTGCAGTTACCGCTAGCAATCATCAGATAATAAGATAACTCTTTGGTTTTAGTGACTTGACTTAATGATGCCTGGCTTTAACACAGCTGCATAGTGTCAAAACATCAATTTGACTTTATCCATTGTGAAACTTCTCCCCATGAAGAGACACTATTGTCTACAGTCTGTTTTTTAAATGTGAAGACAAAAAAATGTTCTGTTTATAAGTCCATATTATATATCTTAGAGGGTTGTCAAATAATATGGTTTAAGATGGAACATTTAATGAAAGTAAATTTGAGAGGTAGAAAAGGAACAAGCGTAGCTCTAACATCTGCCACTTGCAACTTTGAGCAGATTAAATGACAAGAATTTGCTTATTTTTCTCCAACCATTTAAATGTATTCAGAGTATATAGAAATAAAAGAGACAAGAATGGACTAAAAGATGTTGGAGATTGTATCTGACTCTTTGCCCCCCCTGACGGTTTGTCTGTCTTCACTGTCTCATCACTCATGTCATCAGTTCAGATAGGATCTCTCCAGTTTTTTTTCCAGTTTTTTTTTTGTAACAGTGTGATTTGACATTTATTTTAAAGAGTTCAACAAAATTACACATTAGATTTACATATATTACAAAACGTTTTTAAAGAAGATTTTCTACCATCACCTGTCATGTCACATTTAATTGAAACAAACATTGCACTGACTCCGCAAAACACACAGTAACAAATCTAACTCTGCTTGTCTACAGTGCACTTGCCTTTTCAGATGCAGCAAAGCACTCCACACATCAAAGGCAAAGAGACAACACAACATGGCAGCATTATCATGACCTCAGGATTTCCTCCACCATACCAGATATACTTGGCTTGCTCTTCTTCTGAGGAGTATCAGGGTCCGGGCGTCCTATACTGGAATGTGCATCAAAAGGCTCCATCATTCTCGACCATCCAGGAATGTTGGGAATGGTGGGAATGAAATGAGGTTTTTAGCCAGGATTAATCAAAGTATTTGTTGGGATCTTTATGGGAGTGACAAGGCTGAAAAGAAGTTGATTCTGTATTGGTAGAATGGGTTTAAAACTCATACCTTTAGGAACATAGACTGAAGCCTGTACAATCAAACAAGGTGTGAGGCTTCAGAAGAAGCATTACCCTTTGGGTGTTGTGTCAGTATTAAAAAATTGTATAAATGTGAGGTGACTCGTAAAAGGGAATTTGCCCTTCATGTTCCTGATGCTCAGATGTTCCTGCCAGACTGAACAAAATTGACAGTAGAACATTTTAGTCATTTTGTGACCTGTGTAAAGAAAGAACTGGTCAAAACAGAGGAGCATCTGTGCTTTATACACAGGCAAATTAAATCTGTCAGAACAAATACACATCAGAGTGAATTATGTTTAAAAAAAACCACAACCAAGATGTAAAGTACTCGTTATATGTTAAAAAATATAGAAAATAATAAACCTTTTATGAGTAAATTATCCTAGATGGATGTCCATTGAGCCTACTTACTTTTATGCTTTTAAATAATCAGAAGCAACCCTCATCAACTGGGCTTCAATGAATGGATTTCTACTTTTTTTTTATTAACACTGCAGTTGGCACAGTGGTGGTTTTGACCCTGCCAAGTGGCTTTTATCATCTGTACCATGCAAGTTAGTTTACCGCTACTTAACATTAGTCATCCCCTGTTTTAAAAGATGAGAGGAAACAGTCAAGTTTATTTCTTAGCTCAAATAGGATTCCCCCAGCAGAGAAGCTGATTTAATTTGACAGGGTACTGTACCATTACCTGCCCACTAACATTATGTCACAAATCATGCAGCATAAAAGAAGACAGGGATCAATGGCATCATCACAAGACAGTAACTATGAGGCACAAAGGTGGAAAGATGAATAAAAATAGGAAGCACAAAAAAAAAACGCTCAAGGCCATGAAGAGTGCAGCTTACAACCATAGACTGTAAATAAAAAGCTTACAACCCTCAGGATTGTTACTAAAGCATGACATGACTGCCCTCTAGTGGTTGTAAAGCGGTATCGCCTGCTCAAAGTAAAAGTTTATTCACTCTCTTAAATGGAGGGAATGTGACACTTTTCCCAACAGCAAGGTAATTTAGAGACTTCCATTGACAACTCGAGGACAATAACGATGTAAATTTAAAAAACGGAGAAGTTTCAATTAGCTTTGGTTGGCTTCTAATTAGAAAAAGAATGTTCTAGCGTCCGTTGTCAAGGCGACAAGTACACGAATCTTCTCAGCTGTGAAATAGTAAGATCGACCTCTCCGTCATTTTTCTATGCAACCCGAACAAACCGCGACTATTTGCCTACTGTCGCTGATTAGCCTTTAAAATCCTATAGACCTGTTTCTTTTTAAAAAACAGGAGTGAGTCCTCTTAATAAGACTAAAAACAACGATGGAGATGATAAGCATGGCAGGGCAGAAATGCGAGTTTGAGCAGACTTTTTCTTTTTCTCCTCTTCCCACAAAGAAGCCCTCTTTCCTACAAGATAAAGACACATTGGCACTGTTAATGAAATGGTGAGTTGTGAAGTTTCCTTCCCTAAAAACCTGTTCCATTTCAGCAGGGGCGATTCTAGGATCGGATGTTTAGGGGTGCTGAGCCGGGCAAGCTACATTTCACTGTTTTGTACATTTTAATGCAATTTCATTCCCACATTTGTGAAAGAAAAGTATAACACTTTTTGGGAAAGTCTGTGACTAAACCATCAAATCTGATAAGGGTTATTTAAATGCTGAGCCACAACAAAAGAGAAATGGATTGGAATCATAAAAGAAACATATGGTAACCCTAATATCTGGGGAAAGACAACTCATTTTTATACAGCAGCTCCTCAACATATACATAAACAGTTTGTATGTTTATGGAGTAAACCAGCCCCCCATGGTGAGTACCAAAAATACCAAAAATTGACATTGGAGTTATTTTTTGGACTTTCATTTGAAATGCAATGCACAACATGTAAAACGCAGTGGAGCTGCTGTATTTCTGTTGTTAAAATATTACGTTTCAACCCAGAACGGTACGGTTTTCAAACTTGTCTAGCTTAATAAAAAGGACGTACAGTAAAAAATTTTTTTTGAATCTCTCAAATTTTTGGGGTGCTGGGATTCAATTTAAAGGTGCTTCATTTCAGTGGGCCTGCAAGTCTCCTCTGCTGCTTCTGTTAACCGAGATGTTCATCATCTATGTTTGTTGCTTGTGCTTGTGTTGTTGTTTGTTCATTTCAGGTCCATGCTTGGGAGGATTTCAGCTAAATGTTACAGCTTTGACCAAAGCTTTCACCCGTACAATAGTGCCACATTTGCATCAGTAAGACCCATTATGTTAATTTATGATAAGGTCAATATTCAGGAGAAAAAGTACATGGACATACTAAGTGAGCAGACTACGCTAAAGATGACTCAAAGTGCTGCTTTTTATATTTTACTGTCTCACTGACTGATATATTTACCTTTTTCCTTTCACCTGAAAGCATTTACAGTTCATCCATTTTTAAAAGAAAACTAAACATTAAAAAAGATGAATTGCTAGTTGCCTGCTTTTACAGATGAGCTTCTCATGTTCAATCAGATTTGTCTGTTGGTTATGTCACTTTGTGTGCAGTGTTTCTTCAAAGATCCCAACGTAGTTTCCAGTTTGAGGATCATGAAGGATGGAACCTGGGTGCCTCTTGGTATGCATCAAATCACTACTTGTCGGAAGATATTTTCATCCACAGGACAATAATTTACTCACATCTCTTGGGATTTTTTAAAATGTCTTTGTGTGTGTTGCAGACAAGCCAGTGGTGTGTGTTGATGTGGAGCAGGTGCCATGTACTAAAGTCTCCATGGAGCTGTTTGACCCTATTTACTCCAGTGGGATCCTGAGGCCCTCTGGACATGTAGTTAAATGCTTTCATGATGTCTACCCAGATTATGATGAACTCAGACAGGTCAATCTCTTTTCTTTTCAACCCTCTGTGTCTGTCTCTCTTCTCTGTTTTCTTAACATGGAGGTCAAAATGTTCTCTCTTTCTCCAGATGTTGCAGGAGGAGGACTCTGAGCACTACTACATGATTCGGAGAGAGCAGCGAAGAGAATTTCTGTTTCGTATCTTCAAGAACCTGTGTTTTGGAGGAGAGCTCTGTCAGTTTGAGGACACAATAGGGCCTTACATTAGCACCACAAAGCTCATCTACAAAGACCTGATCAGGTGGGTAAAATCTGCCTGTCTTTGCGGTCACCCTTGAATGACTACTGTCCAATAAGTTTACCTAATAAATACTTTTTTGTATCTAGTTAAGAGACTGTTTCTCTACTTTTTACTGCTTCAGTGTTCAGAAGGATCCAGAGACCAAGGAGATCAGTGTCGTCTCCATTGTCCTCAAAGTTTGTGCCCATGTGAGTGACTTATATGCCTTTTTTGTCAGCTAAGTTTGCATGCATACAATCACATTTATAATTCAACATAAGGAGTAACTATGAAAAATATTGATTGGATTGTTCCTTCTAATTTACTGATGAAACAAAGCCATTGTAAATGACCTGATACAGGATATAGGATTAGATTATTAACAGTAAAACACTCAAATTTCATGGCACTCCATCAAAGAGATAAAATACATCTGTGAGTTTTCGGTGTAACTTACACTTCTTTTTTTTATTCATCTGTAGGATGAATCTGGGAGATGTTTCCCTGCGAGACAAGATGAGGAGCAGACGTTTGCCTATTTGATTGTGGATCCTTACAAAAGACACGTGACTTTGTTTTACCACAGTTACGGTGTTGGGAACTTTACAATGTGACAGAAATGTACCAGACTCGTGGTAGACTTCTTATGTGTGTATTGACACATGGGATCAGAGGGGGAGAGGACCCTGTAAAAAAGAATAATTGTTTTGTTCTGTTAATGTTTATCAATACAAAGATTATTACAGACTTAAAATATGCCTGATTTATAACTTATGTTTGGCCTTCTGTAGTCTATTAAAATGTAACACTTAAAGCTCCAATTAGGAGCTTTCTGTTTGTGTCGGTTTTGGCACCTCCCGTGGACAAAGCCTTTGCAGATTTTGTCCTGTACATATAAAGTATTTTCTATTAAAGAAAGTATCATCCTGCTATCTTTCAACAGTGAAACGTGTCACTTTGAATATTGCATGGAATCTTTTTTTTTTTTAAAAGGCCACACAGCATGTTGCAAATCATCTAGCATCTACCCCCTCACTGTTGTTATACACATCAAATATTCTAATATATAAAGTGCCAGTCTTGTTGTTGATGGTTCTGTTTGCTTTTTTAGGTCATAAAGAGGTACCTCTGTCATTTCCAGTCTGTTTCATAACCAACTAAAACTCCTTACTGGAGCTTTAACATCAGAGCTTAAGTTTGTGTGACTAAACCGTAGGCTATATAAAATATGGACGTAGTATCCGTGACATCACCCATCTTTTCCTGAGCACTGTTTTGAATCCAATCGACGGCAGCAGCCATATTGGAAATGCGGAACTCAACCAGGCATAGTGTGACGTAAAGGGGCGGAGTTTGAGCCTCCGAGCCAACAGCTATGTGTTCCTGTCGGGGAGTCAAGTCAGACATGTCCTTATTTGGGCAAAAACTCGTAATCTTAATATCTTCTGAACCGTCGCGTTAGAAAAAAATTCACCCCCTGTACAGTTTGTGCCGATAGAGAAATTAGCTTTGTAGAGCCAAGCCGTTTTTTGAACCAGGCTGTAAACATGTTTATTAATGCTGCAAAGATCGTCTTTTTCCCATTCATGTCTATGTGGTTTCCGGTGTTTCTGCAGCCAGCCTCAAGCGGATTCTCAATTAATTGCAGTTTATAACACTTCCGCGTGGGCTTCATCGTTTGAGACCGGAGGTTGCTGCTTGAACTAAACTCAACAAGGCAAAGACAGTCCAACATAAGATGTCATCTATTTCCATCTTTCATCTAAAGAAACAAATTACTCAACTCAACACTCAATATTCTCTTTAAATAATCTACGTTGCCATTTTATTATTTTACAAATGCAATGATAATTCTGGAGTATGTCAGCATGCCTGGTGAGTTTTGAGCATGACATGGTTTCTGTGGGAAAAGTTGATACAAAAGGAACAAGAGCCAGCATACAGTCCAAAGAGCTTTATTGAAACAAATAAATTAATAAGTTAGTCAAGTGAGCTAATTCTAATCTCAGCAGATATACATTTTGTAATTCTTTAAGGATCAAATAGAAGTGTACATAGATTAAAAAACAAGATAAGCTCTATTTTTTAAAATCCGGTATCTCAACGTCTTGGAATTGGAAGACTTTGTTGGTTTTGCTTATTGCTTTGATCAGTTTGTGTTTCATTTTAACAACAGTTCCATAAACCTACCAGTTAAAGGGCAACGAGCTGGAATGTCAAAATGGCAGCAAGTCAGTGAACGATGGTTTGGAAGTCATGAAGAAGAACAGAGTGGAGAAGAGAACGTGCACATTGAGTCATGCATTGCATTCAGTCAGTTAGAAAATCACCTACGGATTCTCATACTCAGGTTTCTAGACTAGCGCCCCCTAGTGACCTCAGAGGTAGTTGTGTGGAAGCCATTTTTCTCTACTGTGACATGCTTATGAAAGGAGACATGCCTGCAGAGTTTTCTGTGATAATACAGATGTCTGTGCCTCCTGGTGTTAAATTACAGTAAGGGTGTTGAAGAGAGGAGGTCCTGGTTCAGTCATGTGTTGAATATACAGGTTCAGAATACTGTCAGAAAAAGATCAAAGTTTGCAGCAGTCATTGAAGATTTACACCCTAAAATTATACATCAGAACAATTTTTGAAGGATTTTATAACTCAGGTTTAAAAAAACAACAACTAACCTTTAAAGGTTAGAGAACGAGGAAGCAGAAGGCACAGATCATTTCCTCTCATTCTTTTTTTCCTCTAATACTGGGGCCAACACTGACAACAACATGCAATACAGGGGTTTCACCAACCTTTTAATGAAGCTCAGCATTCCAATTGACAATGAAATGACAATCTAATTATGCCTCTATTAGGTAGGCATCTCTGCTATAATTTAGGCAAAAGCTGTCTATCACTTCTACATAAAACAAATGCATAAGTTGCATAATGCCTGTAGAAATCTGAAGTGCCATTCATAGGTCTAAATAGACCGAGCTATGGAGTCTAGACTTGGTGTAAATGGAAAAGTGGAGCACCTGAGTCAACTGGCTTGACCGGATCATATAAATGAATCACTTGCAAGGAAAGAATTAGTGTTTTCACTGGCCAACTACAGCAGGATGAATGATTTATGTGTCCAAGCTGGCAGCAATTATCTGACAACATTAGAAAATAGACATAGAGCTCTGTGAATATGAACCTGATCAGCTGTGTGTTGTTACAGGTGTCACCATTCAGGATTCATTTTGACATAAAAATGCTACATTTATTTCAAGACCCTATCTGACTAAATTAAATATATTAATTTAAAATTCTACATTCACTTTAACAACCAAAATCATAAAAAAAATAGAAAATTTGCTATTATAGGTTACATAAAAATCAAGTGCATGAACAGATTTACAGTAAAGAAATTAAAACAAAGACAAAAGTGTGTCATATTCATCAAGTGCAGATAATTTAAGAAAATGAATTGCTTACATTGTGTATTCATGTGTGTGTATGTGCATTTTTGCACTCTCCAGTTTTGTCCACGAGCACAGATGTGCATCAAGAAACTTGTAGAAAGAACCAGAAAATACTGCTGAAGAGACTATAGTGGACCGACAGTGACAGTTTATGAGTGGATGCAGTTGTGATGCTGTAAGGCTGGGTCCTGGATTTCCTAACACTTGCGCATTCATGAGGATAATAGCCTGGAGTTCATGCGTTAGACCTGGACATCTAAGAGGCTTGGTATTTTATTAAAATTGCCCCAAAATGGGCAGAAAGTCTCCACAGCTGCTGACTGAGCACATGTCTTCTGATGGCTGTAAGAGGGAGAACTGTGAGGTTGTGAAACATCTCACTGCTGACATTAGGCTGGATGTCTAAATTCTGACTGAGCCTCAGTGAGTGTTATCTACAGGACTGGCCTGAGGAACATGCATGTCTGGAGGATAGGCTGCAAGACAGAGAGGCTTGAGGGGAGTCTTGATCAGAAAAGCTTACTAAAATATTTTCAGATACAGTGGCCTCTAGATATTGCAAAAGGGGATTTTTGCACAAAAGGACATTTTGTCTCTAGTAAAACCTAAATAGGAAGGACCAACAGGTCAGCCAAACAGGGAATAACATCCCTTTTATTTTAGTTTTTTGCATGTGGGCTTATTAGGAACAGAACAAACTAAAAGTGCTGTACATATCAGTCGTTTCAACACATTCTTCCATTTGTTTTCATCTGACAAGTTTGAGTCATTTAGAGCAGGATCCACTCAGTGAGAATACCTTGTTTTGGGTTTGAAGGTGAACTGTCTGTGGAGGATTTGGTGGTTTGGGGAGGCGACTGTAGGCCAGGTATGCATGTCCAGGTCTGAAGGAGCAGATCATAACTGCACTGTGGACTCCTTTTGCACTTTTGTTGTTTTTTTGTTGTTGTGTGATTCCAACATTTGACATTGGGACCCATTACAAATCTCCAGCATCGGGTCAACTTTTCTCACTCAGGCGATTGAAGCAGACAAGAAAAAGAGAAATATCCGATGAGATTTCTCAAAAAGTTTACAAAAATCCAAAGTTTAAAGTCTGATTTGAAGCTGTGAAGTTGACATAACTATATAGAGCATAAGGTGAGTGGGTGAGAGTGGTTCAGTAGTCATTCATAGTTCTTCATGTGTTCACTCTTCAACCTCATCATCTTGTGTTGAGAGGCGTGTGTGCGGTGAGCAGCTTTGGCTGAGGCCCTCTGGTGGCCTCTGTCTGAATCAGCTCTGGAAACACATTCATTTCAGGAGACAGAGGAGGGAGAGAAGAAAAGAAATCATCGCAGAATGATATGAAATGAAATGAAGTGATGAAGACGTTAAGGTTCAGCTGCTCGGGTTGAGAACTCAGCCACAGGAAGACGTTCTGTAAAGGTCTTTGTGTTCGAACAGCCCCATAGACTGCTCAGCTCACTGTCATTCCAAGTTCCCGCTCTCTGACTGAGAGATATTGAGCGTATTGGCCGAGGGGAAGAGGTCTCTTTGGTCCGTGGGGCTGTGGTAATCAGATGTCAGGTCGGGGTCCAGGAGGGAGGATAGAGTGAAGTTAGAGGAGCCTTTCTTTAGGCACTGAGTGTAGAAGTTAAGCAGGAGGTCCAGCTTGTTCTCTATAGACTGGACCTGAACAAACACATACACACACACACACACACACACACACACACACACACACACACACACACACACACACACACACACACACACACAGAGAGAGAGAAATATGTTGTGCTTCTATGTCTCTTTCTTTTATTGTTTAATGCTGAGATGTAAAGACTTTTTTTTTCTTTTTACTTTTAAAACCTACAAGCCTATATGCAACACTCCATACATAAAACACTTAGTAAATAAATCTCTGTTACCTGTTTCTCCACCTTGACCACACGCCCCATCATGCTCAGCTCATCCAGTGGATCCAGTTCCGGTGGCGTCTTCTCTCCCTTTTCAGGGCGAGCCTTCTTATCAGACTGCACAGCTCCTCGCCCAATTATCTGGTCCACTCTTTTAAACAAAAACAGCATATGATAATAATTATGATGAAGCCTTGTTTTACATCTTAGGTAGAGAACTATGTATGATTGGTTTTGGAAACAAATATTGAAAAATACGATGTGTTTCTTATTGAAAAATGAATGAATGAAAGATGGACAGATTATCAGGAGCCAAATTATTTATATCTGCCCCAAAATTATATAGTGCTTCCCTACTTGAAATCATACAAGACTTGTGTCATGTTCAAAGCCACACATGAAAGTAAACTTGAACGCTATTTTGAATAAGAACTAAGATCTAGTCAACATCAAACAAAGGAATCCACCAACACACCCAAAAAGATTTTTTTTTTAAATTCCAATAATTCAGCTGTAAGGAATATGGTTTGAAATTTGCTACCTACCTCATCTGTAGACTCTTGATACGTCCCAGCATGTCCAGGTGCCCTGCAGAGTACTGCTCTATGACATCCTTCACATCATATGGCCGCAGTGTCTCCTTAAACTTCCTCTTTGCTACAAGGAACTTCAAGATCCTACACAAAGACACACCACATTTACTGTTATCACCACAAAAAGCCTCCCACAGCACATCCACATATATGCACGTACTGTAAACCTTTAGAAAAATGCAGCGGCAGGACAGCTATCAAACTACACGGGGACACCCTGAGAAAACCAAGATTAATTACAGTCAGGGTGACCTTATCGTTCACAAACAGCCCCATAAAGAGAGCAGAGACGCCCTCACACTAAACCATGTGGATATATTGTGATGATGACAACATCTCCAGGACACATTTACTTATCAGGACTTGCTGTTTCAGCAATTAGTACAAACACACAAATAGTAAAGGGTAACACACACACACACACACACACACACACACACACACACACACACACACACACACACACACATATACACACACATACACACACACACACACTGCTATAGCGCTTTCCCTCTGTTTCTACTCATATGTCAGTGTGACAGCCATGATAGTGCCAACATTGTACCACAGCTGCTCCCACTCATCACCACCCACACATCTAAATGAGTGGGGGAATCACACCAAGAAATGTTGAAGCAGCATTCCTTCACCTGAAAGCATCACTGACAAAATCCTGTGCCAAAGATGGTCTTTTTGGACGTCACAGTGGAGGAAGAGGAGGATGTGCAAGAGATAATGGAATGAGAGCGGAGGAAAGTTTTAAGCGTGTGTGTGTTGGGTGGGTCCTTCAATTCTCCTCTTATCACTTGTGCGATAGGCAGCTCAGAGATGCCAACTCCGCAGAAGGTATGGAAACTTCAAGTGTAAGCGAGACAAAATATACACACTCAACTTGTCATCTCAACCAGTGATGGATTGCTCTACAAGTCAGGAGGAGAGAGATGGAGGAGTGAAAAAGAGAGTTGAGAAAGCAAGGTTTTTTCCTTTTCTTTTCTTTTTTTCTTCCGAGGGAATCCTATCTCACACAGACCACTAAGTCGACTATAATACTCCGCATTTTCACAGGAGGAAGAAAAGAAATCACATCAAAGGTCCAGTAAGCGGAAGATCAGACACATTCAGCTGTTCTCAGATGAACGTCACGAACACAGGCACAAAAGCCCAACCATACTGCCACAACTGCATTCACCTATACACTCTAAGAAGCACAGTGTGCAAACTAACACAACTACGTGGGCTAAGCAGCAGCAAAGTGAAATTTGAACTTAGACAGAGGGGTCACTTTCTCAAGTAACCTTTGTTGAGGTCTGCAGCGCTTGCATTCACAGCAGCCACATACAGTTTTGTGCAGTGAACGCTGCTGCAACAAAGAAGGGAAGGTGTGAGGGAATGAGAAGAGGAGCGAGAGGAGGAGGAGGAGGAGAGGGAGTGTTGGAGTCCACAGCTGGTGTGGCGTAGCAGCCATCAGCACACTCTTCCACCTCACAAAGCACTCTCTGTTTCTTGATGACTCCTGCGTTCAGGTTTTTTTTTATTTGCAGGAGGCCTTCTCTTATTTTGCAGGTAGATGCAGATTTTTTTCCCAGGGTGGGTCTCAGGTGTGGGTGCAAGAAAAGGTTTGGAAAACGGGAGAAAGGGTGGTTGTGTGAGGTGGGGGGGTACTTTTGATTTGCACCCTCCAAGGATTTCATTGAAATGCTGACTCTCTTTCTCCGTCAGTGCAATGGCTTTCATAATACATGGTCAGGCTTTGAGAATCCCCCTCCCCCCACCCCAAACACACACCCCAGAAAGAAGTCACTGGCAGGGGTACAGTACAGCTGGCACAGCTCACTAAAATGTATTATACCCTCCTAATGTGAAGAACTTAAGACTTTGAAATGTAGCGATGATTGCAGGAAAAGGAAGTGTCACCCGTGGCCCAAAAATACTTGCATAGCTAGTCAAAATATTTTTTGCAATTCAGCAAAGGTGGATACCTGATAGTCTCCAGTGGCAAGGTTTTATCTGAGGTTTTAAAAAATGACTCTTATGCTGACACCAAACCTAGGTGGAGCAGGAAGGGTGAGCCTCTGCAGGAGCATGTCTGGTGTTTCACCAGGTTACGCTTCATATGTGCCAAGTGACCAAAATGTAATACACAAGTAGCAGTACGGGATTTCAATCATTTTTCGAGAGAAATTTACAGAGTAGACACCAAATATTTTTAAGTATATAGACTGAAATTTTACAAAAAGTTATGACGATGAGTTTTAATGGGTTGTGAAACAGATTGAGATTAACACTGGTGCCTCTTTATGAGGGGGCCATGGAGCATTCCATCCAATCATTTTACCCTCCAAGGAGAAATCAGCATGATTATTAACCATTATCATATATTTTTTCATTTGATGGTATTTATTGCTAGGATAATTTTGGTAGTGAATATTTTTCTGCTTATTCAAAAATTTTCTTCAGTATTCAACTGTCTTGCTACAGATAGGGAATTACTTGTTTCTGTGCAGATTAATGTATGAAAGAAAGGATTTCATTTCTATTAAAAAGGTTGAAGTTCACCTCTGCTGGATGTCTGCCAGTGCTTTCCATGGTGCTGTTGTGACTGACATGATGTTGCAGTGTTACTGACTCTGTCTTGCACATATAACGGACAATCCACAGATATATAAACCAAAAGTTAAATAGGGTTAAGTGACTAGATCATTTTTGTATATGCCCTTTTGTGAATCTTGTAGAAAATGCCATCACTGTCAGGTATGTATCTCAGGTACAATGCTGTCATGATTAATTCAGTTGGATTGATTCCTTAGAGTAAGCAGTAATTAAGCATATTCCTTTTTTTCATATACATGAATCTGTTAAAATGTCAGTAAAAAGTATCTTTATTTTTGGGGCCCGCCCATAAAAATACAATGTCCAACCAGTTGCTTTATTTCTGGTGCCAGAACTGATGATTTAGGGGACACTGCAGAAACAGTCTTTTTTCCTATCTAAACAGCAAATGTTCACAGCGAGTGATACATTTGACTGTTAAAAGAAAGCAAGTCAGAAAAACATACCTTAGGATGTACTGGATAAGATCAGACGAGGGATAAGATGTACTTCTTTGCCCACAGGGGAGGCCAAATCCACAAACCGATAGTTCCTCGTAACAAAGTTTGCATGTCTAAGCTATTAATCTAAAAAGTCTCAAAGTGATTTTTGTGCAGTATTAAATTTGTCACAATAAAGAGAGCACTGAATCCACCTCCTCTCTACCTCCTCTTCTTCTCCCACTTCTTCCTCTCTTTCCCTCATGTACAGAAAAAGAATTCAGCAAGGCACTGATAAACCACATACATCTCTTCAAAGTGAAACCTCAGCACTAAGGCCTGCTGCAAATATTCTGTTTCATAGACATCAACCATGAACTTGGCTAAGAATCTGTATTGGTGAGCGTGTTTGTGTGTGTGTGGTGAAGCACCTGCCGTATGCACCTGCACCTTCACAGGAACTCCCTCTCTTCTATTGTCTGCTGCAGCACAGAGCAGCTGAGGTCAGAGTTCTGCTGAGTCAAGAGCAACTCGAGAAGGGTTCATTTAATACCTTCATTATCAGGGGCATAATGATATCAAATGATATTCTATCATGATGCTGCATTAAAAGACAGTTGGAAATTATTCTTTTGCTGTAAATCAACAAATCAATATATTTTCAATGCTTAAACGACTCCCAGGAAATGTTGTTATTAGGCAACAATCACGAACATGATGTTTTATTTATTTAAAGATTATAAAAAAACTCAATGCAACAGAAAAATAATCATAGACGGACTGATGACGTTTAAGTACTTGTAAAAAAAAAGTGTTTCTCCTGGGTTTTAAGTATCCTGATATAGTGAACTATTTAAAAAGATTTACTTGTCTTTATAAGACAGGACCAGTGCTGATATAGACAGTTAAGAAGGGGAGTAAATGGAGCACCGGTTGGCCTAGCAGTTCAAGCACACCCCCTGCACGAAGGATGTAGCCCTTGTTGCAATGGTCTCTGGCTCAACTCCTAGCTGTGACCCTTTGCCGCATGTCTTCCATTACTCTCTCCATTCAATTTCCTGTCTCCCTTCAGCTTTCCTACGATAAACTCAAAAAAGCCTAAACATACCTTTAAAAAAAGGGGGGGAGTAAATGAATGGTGAAGTCTGCAAAATGGTCCCATTGGTATGATGTAATCATATGGTCTGCATCTTTTCAAGTGGGCTCAAAGGATAAGGACCCGCACTGACAGCGTCACACGACCATGAGAACTGCTGTGAAAGGAACAGCTCTGACATCGGGGACCAGAAAGAGATCCGTTATAATCCGCTCTCATAACACCTCTCTGGAGACCGTCCTGGCCCCAACACCAGATGTTTGCTGGCAGTTGTAGTTTTTTTTCTGCTACCATCAGTGAAAACACTACTATTGCTAGTGTATGTGTGTGTGTGTGTGTGTGTGTGTGTGTGTGTGTCTGTGTGTGTGTGTGTGTGTGTGTCTGTGTGTGTGTGTGTGTGTGTGTGTGTGTGTGTGTGTGTGTGTGTGTGTGTGTGTGTGTGTGTGTGTGTGTGTGTGTGTGTGTGTGCGTGCGTGCGTGCGTGCATGTGTGTGTGTACGTAAGTAGATTGTGCAATTACTAGTATGGGTCTCTATTTGACATATTGTTAGAAACTCTCTGGGGTATTCACACATTTATAGAACAGAAGGTTGAGTGTGTTTTTTTATTTTTACCACATCATGATTAATTACTAATTGTTATCATTCTTCCATGGATTTGCCTACAGAGCATTTCTTCACACACACTGTTCATGGATTATGCATTGTTTCTACTTTTCTTCACAATTGTAGGCTAAAGAAAGTGTGTCCCATTCATTTAGAGTGTCTCAGCACATGTTGTATAAGGGCATTTAACACTGACACACAGCAGCAACATTACATCAAAGTGTACAGGGACAGATTACGCAATGGCAGCGGTCAATATCAAATATCAAACCATTCATGCTTTTAATCAGTATAACAGCTGTTCCTTGTGTGAACTGAATATCATTTGTCGTGATGTAGTGTGATCCTGAGTCTGTACAGGATCTGTGTGTGTGGATTTGTGAGTACTAAAAGGCCATCCTGTCACGGCACCTTTCACATGACCGGCCTGAACGAGCTGAGTGACAAGGTCAGATGGGGGAAATAACCTGGCCTGCAGGAAGGCTCAGTTACCTCTCCTAAGTGGATATTTCTACTCCGTCAGCTGAATACGCACACGGCAGCGTCTAAATGGAGTAGCAGCACGTTCACCCATTAATGCATGCTGTTAACCCCAAAAGGAGAGCCAAGGAGAGACAAATGAGCTTATTCTATCAGTGACAAGCAGGACCTTCGCTCTAATAGTGTGAAGTTGTGTTGAGTTTGTGATGTGATAATGTAATGTATGCCAGGCATTTGATGCCCTAGAACTTCTGGGCACAAGATTTCTTGTTTGAATACGGCTGAGCAAATAAATGGTAGTCTATAGTTGAAAAATCAGGTGTATTTGAATTCAGCGTGCTTAAGCCATCTCCTGCTCTGAAAACAATTCAGAGACACATTTTCATTGAACAAAAACTTTAAGTCTTAAGCCAGAGGACTATCACATTGAAAACTTTTTAAGAATAAGCACTTGCAGTCATAAGTTTGGCCACACATCATCAAAGCCAGCAGCGCATGACACTCCCGACTCCTCCCCCAGTTTCCTACTATATTCACTGTCACCTATTCACTAAGGCATAACAGAAGGACTCCTGTTAGTGGATAGATTTGATAAAAAGTGTGCGATCAGGTCGTCATTAGGGTTATATTTGTTGTTGAGAAATTACCACTGTTGTTATGGGGTTTTGACCAATCAGAATCAAGCATTTAACACTGTATGGTAATAAAGATTTGTATAGTCCTTCTACCATCATTTCAGATGTTTTAATGATAATGTTGCCATTAGCAAGATAAACCCAAGGTAATTTTTTAAACTACTTTAATAATTGATTAACCAGATAAAATATGAGTGAACAAAGACTTCACAGCGATCACGCTTGGAAAGAGTGTGTTAGGTGTGTATGTGTATGAATTTCAAAATATTCTCCCCCCAAAAAATCTATAGTGCTTCACCAGTTCCACAAAGATTGCTTTTCCACCTAAACACAATTTCTATTGATGATGTTACTAATCAACCTCTGATAGCTGAACTCACCTGACAGCCCGTATGAGAGTCTTAACTGCAGGGATCACTTCTTCCATGGCCACATCACAATAGGGTTTGTCCTCCATACTGTCCTCACCAACCCCCTCCACTGAGCAGCACGAGGGAGACACATCAATATGCAGAAACGATGGAAAAAGTGTGTGTTATGGCGTGTATGTATGTGTGTGTGTGTGTGTACCATCAACGGGTGGACGTGGTTTGAGGCGTAGGGAAGTTCGAAAGCGTGTGCGGTCGTTGAAGCTCCAGCTCTTCTGGACCTTCCCTGGGCTGGTAGCCTCTGGGACGTTTTCCTGGCTGGGTGAGCGGCGAACCCCAGAGCCAGGGGGCAGCGGTGACGCTTTATTCTTGATAGTTTGGGATGATCGGGAATTGTTCATCCTGATTCGATCCCGGAATCCCATCTTACTGCTGCAAGTGGAAATACATGGGTCAAACATTTGAAGGTTCAGTGTTCTTTGCGGATCAAGACTGGAAACAGTTTAATCAGAGATCACAGGTCCATGCGTTTGACCTCCATGTCAACTAAGCTGTGTTACCCTGGGAGTTTATGGAAGCAGCAGAAGGGCAGCCTCAGCTTGTTAGAAAAGAGTTTGTTAGTGAAACAGCAAAAAAATATGACTTCTGATTTTTAGAAAAATCATCAACAAACACGAAAAAAACGTGTACACAAACAAATTCATAATTCCCACAGCAATGGACAGGCTAGCTGACTTATCATGCACACACTTTGACCACAGGGACCACGCAATATAATGCTAAAAACTGATTCTGCCCTGAGGATTTGCTTATTTAATGTGCCTATCATAGCACCTGATTCAGCAAAATCTGACTGAAACCTGATCCAAGACTTGCAGTAGTGCTGGGATGGCGAAAAAATGTTCCACCCTCCATCAGAATAAAAAAGACACGCTTCCTTAATCCCTTCAGCAGAGTGCATAAGCATTAAAACATCAGCTTCAAAGCGCAGCCTCACAAAAGATGCCTCATTACGCGCTCCATACCACTCACCACTACCCAAGGCGGCCCGTTATGTGAGGTCATCTATTTACAGGAGGGAAGCTATTTGGCGGCCATTCTAATTCCTAACACTGCTGTTATAGCATGCTCTGGAGACCACTCCTCCTCTGCAGCCACTTACATGTTACACACTGTCACGGATCCATAAGGAAATGCAAACATCATGCACCACGGAGCAATTCCAGCCGAGTCGTTCACTCCCACTTTTTTTTTTTTTAAAGATGATATACTCTTTGTTGTGCGTGTGTGACAGGCGGCCATTTAAATTAAAATTTAAATAGCTCAGGGAGGTTAGTGGAAAAAGAGTTTCATACAAGCAAGTTGAAACGCTTCAGGTAGACTGGAGAGAGTGGGGAGGACAGACTGAAAGACCTTTGCATGCAGTTGTGAATGATTTGGATGCATTCAGGACCAAGCACCTCACTTAATCTTTTCAGATCATTGAAGGAATATCGCATGCGAACCAAAACATTTGAGCACTTAAAGACCTTTTAAAAATACAGCACAAACACACTGATTTTCTAAAAAGGTTATATGACTAATCTGACATAGGATGGCATGCTAAATCATTTAACGTTCTCTTCAAGAAGACATTTTAAATGAGAAAAACAAGCAAATTGAAAACATAAAGCAAGTCAAGAGCAGGGCAATCGTTTTGATCCAGCTATACTTATGGGGAAAAATGTTGAGTAAAATTGTTGTTTAGCCGTTTCATCAGAGACATCTGATTAAATATTTATGGTTGGCTAAAATATAAAAGTATTTTTGTCAGACTAATAAACCATATGGACTTCTCTTGAGGTTTCTACACATGGTTTATTGTGACGTTCAAGCAAACCAAGCAAGATTACTTGATTCTCCAGCATAACAGAGCAAGCTGGAGAAACATTGTTTCATCACAGTAAAGAAATCACTCAAGGCTGTGGACTAGGCCTGCTCAGGTTTTTATTAATAAATATTTGAAATGTATGATAGCGACACTTTCTGAAGGTTGTTGAGCTTCTCAAAATATCAATGTTTTATAGCTTTCACCAGCCCACAGATTTTGAGTGTTTCAGGCAAGATGAGGAGGTGGTTTGGGTTTAATGACAAGTATGAGTGTTGTTATTTTTTTTGGGTGACGTTTTAGCGTGCCCCGTGCACAGGCTCGTTGCAGTGGATACCTCTGCTTGCGGCCAGCATGAATCCGGAAGAGACCTCGTTTTTTAGAAAGGAGCTGACTGAGGAGACACACAAGGCAGAGGGAGAAAGGGTGAGGGGAGGAGAGGAAGTGGGAGAAGGGTCGGTGGAAGGAGGACCAGGAGTCCTGGGACACAACCTGGGTACATGGTTAACCCGTGAGGAAGAAGGGAAACCAGGGAGAGAGGGTGAGGTGTGGCATCTCAATACTCCAAAAAGCCCCTTTTATTCCTGATTGTGTTGCCTTACCTAAAACTGGTGAATTTAAATGAGAGAGGAGAGGCAGTTTTGGATTATGGAGACACACAGTGAGACGTGAGGAGGTGGGTTTGAGGGATCATGCAAAGATGGTAGGTTTCACTTGAGTATATTCATCAAAACAGGGCAGTAATCATCATGGTGTGACAGCAGTTCATCAAATCAAAGACATGTCTCCCACAGAAATACTTCTATCATGTGCTTCTCTTATCTTATGCATGCACATGTCCAATAGTCCCTTGAATAACCTTGTTTTGTACAAATAAAACAAGGATCTAGTGCAGCACATCCACCCTCACTATGACTACCCCTTTTTATCAACAAGCACAGCTCTGGACTGGAAAAACAAACCTGCATGGAGTTTCTGCCTTCCTGAGAACAGATGGAGGGTGGAGGGTGGTTGGCATGGTAAAGATATGATGGAGAGACAGGGAAAGAGAGAGGAAGACAGGAAGAGGCAACCAGTGAGTGAACAGTGGGAGGCGGTGGAGATGGCGTGTGTATGAGCTGAGCAGACAAAGATGCAGAGAAGCAGTGGAGGGGAGGCCTGCAACACAGTGGTCTCAGATGAGCATTAGTGACGCATTGTTAGATAAATAAACAAACCAGAAACTGTATAAAGAGATGGATGGCGTGACAGCTCCCCAAAAGTGAAGCCAGAATGTTTGAGCTTCCTGTGCTGACTGGTTGCAGTATGGGTCAAAAACCCCACCTCCTCCATGTTGACAGATGGGACATGGGTCAAACTATGAAATTAAATACACATCAGAAAAAAAATTAAACCGGGTTTTGGTCCTTAAAGAAGAGTGATTAATCTTTCCATAACCATGCGTGTCGCCTTCAAACCACCTTAACAATCTGATCCACTGTGGATCGCACTGCCTTGAGGAATCTTGGCAGCCTTGTTGGTAAGTTAGATCTATGATTGGTTAGCTAAAGAGGCAGGATGGTATAGCCAAACTCCACTAGCTGATCCCTATTGCGCAGAGTCAGTGCAACATGTCATCAGGATAGTATTTTGGCTTCATTTTTGTACAGCGGAAGGAGATGGAAACACATCGTCAATCTTCATATACAGTCAATTACACAAACACACACACTTTGACACACACATATCCATGCAGATAGCTCCATCAGCTTGAACACCTGATGGGAGTATTGTTCTAAAAGTCCCTGCAGTCACTGTTTGGATCAAGTTGGTGTGTGTGTGTGAGTGTGGGTAGACTTTACAGCCACCTGTCTGGATGTACTGTAAGGCTGTGAGAGGTTGCGGGGTGCGTACCTGTCCCCCGACAGGTAGGGGGAGCTGTAGGGCCGCAGCCCAGACAGCATCGTGTGGTAGGAGTTGTGGAGAACCTTCTTGTTGTTACGTTGTCTCTGGAGGTGACTAAACAGGAGCGTCAGTTCTCTGACACCCCACGTGCATAAATAAAAAAAAAAAGACACATGACAAATGAACAGAAAATGAACAAAATAATGAAAACTCACAAAAAGGCCAAAGTAATGGTCCAAACGCTCAAAAGAAGAGGGATACTTGAGAGAAAAAAGTGCAATGCAAAGTTGAAGCTTTCTCATAGTGCTTCTCCTGTTCCCCTCCTTTTAAGCAAATCATAATTAGTTAAATTAATACATAAGTGCAAATCATAAGAAACCACTGTGAGAATAAAATGAATGAAAATGTAATAGTGGTGGCAGAAATTTGAATAAAATAATATGCAATGTTCTTTGTAACTCAAAGCCACCACTGCACACATTTAATTGAGAATAGCTTTTGATGGACAAAAGCAGATTTTTTTTGTTTCATAAACTGTGTTTTTCTTATAATATAAATGTACGAGTAGCACAATTTACTTCTTTATGATGCAACTCTGGAATCTCTGTCTGCATTCCCAACAACACATCAAACAGAAGCCAAATGACACTCTCAGATATCTGAATCCATTCAGTGCTGAACATGTGGACTCATGAGAGCTCCTACCTGAATGAAGGCAGCATGCTGTCATAGAAGTACCACGTAGCTGTCAGATAGGAGTGTTTGGCATCTGTAGAGTAGAGACGCCATGCAGCCTAAAAAAGACACAAAGTAAAAGTTAACCCCTGACCGACTGTTACACTTTGGTTTGTGCTCCACGTTAAAACGGCTCATATGACTTCTACCTGTATCAAGTTTGCAGCAGGCATCCTTCTCTTCTCAAAGTGCTTCTGCCGGTGCTGCTCCTGAACCTTCAGAGCAAAGCCTGACCCCAGAATTCCCTGAGGGTCAGGAGGCAAATCAAAAAGAGGAGTGAAACTCTGACCGGGGCTGAGAGGCGCCATAAACAAGGTTGTGAGTAAATATAAAGATGTAAACATGTGTGTGACTTACTGCAGGCAGGGCAAAGAAGGAGACTCCCAGGAGGGCAAAGCCGGCAGCTAGGAGCCGTCCCTGCCAGGTTCGAGGAGTCTTATCTCCGTAGCCGATAGTGGTTAGAGTAATCTGGGTGTGAAAAAAAATAATAATAATATTTCTAAAACTTTGCACACACCTAAAGGTATTTGAGAGTACATGTATGACACTCTACAGTATATTAGTAAAAAAAACTTTAACAGATTGACACCTTTAGAATAACAAGAAAAAACCAAGTGACAGAGGCAGCTATTCCTTTGGTCTCTTGATGAAATGATTACTTTTGTCGTTCGAATTGTGGGGTTTGAAAGACCAAAGTAACAGTTGTCCCAGGTGTCAAAAAGGCTTCTGACCCTGTAGGAATCATATCTGTAATGTAGTCATAGGCTTTGAAAAGCAATCTGAGCTTGTCATTGGCATAAATGAGACATCACTTCTGTCTTATCAGCGAATTTGTACCCAAATTTTACATAGCAACCATTATAGCCCATTTACAGCCTTCATGGCTGCCCCCTGGAGCAACTTATGTACCAAATTCCTATTTAGACCCCAAAATACATAAAACAGGATTCATGTTTAAAAATATTGAAATAACGCTTGAAATTTGGGTAATTAAAATGCTACTGGAATATTTATTCACATGTTGGGAATCACTTTTTTAATATCATGTTACTGTAAACAAGTTTTGACTGATCTTGTGTGAATGATCTAAAACCCCACTCCTTAAATGTGACACCTTGACACTTTCCATGCCAGTGTGAAGTCTAAACCACAAAATACTCTGTTTTTTCCCCTCATCTAAAGAGTTTCTCTGTCAGCCTTGGTTAAACAGTCACAGTGAAGTCCTGGATGGGGGATTCTTATGCATATCAGACCTCTCCTCTATATCCTAATTGTTCATGTTGACATCTCCACAGTCAGTCTTTCTGTGTGGACATAGAGGTTTATTTTCTTTTACTGCCTGTTGCTCCCTTGTTTCTTATCCATCACTTTGCATTAGAAGACAGTTTTGTTAACAAAAGTGAAATGTTATGCCTATGTGCATCATGTAGTACTCACTGTCCCCCACCAGAGGGAGTCTGCATAGGTGTTGAAGTCTGAGTTGTCGTCTTTCTCTGCCAGGTAGACGAGGAAAGATGCAAAGATCAGGACCAGGAAACCGATGTACCACGCTGTAATCAACTCCTGTAAGAGAGAGACAGAGAAGAGGTATCAATCACATCTGTCAGCAGCAACAGCAGCATCTTTACCACCATAATCCCTGCTGTCATTACCGTATCACTATCATCATTATTGGCTAAATTCCCATCATCATCACATTTGGCTTCCACTTTGACTTGGCTGCATGGTTCTGCTTAGACAGCTGATACGTCAATTCATCATCATCAGTGTCATCTAACTTTGTTCTGTGGCTGAGCAGCGGGTGTTGGTTGTTGGTCAGCATAAAAACAAACAACTAATTGCCAAAGGAGGAGAGTTAAGTGTTTGTGAGCAACAAATCTAGCCAAGCAAAGCTGGTTACGGCCACACTCACCACAATTTTCACTTTACAGATTTGTATCAAGTTCTTGATCCCATTAGTAACTATTATCTCCAGCTTAATAATAACCTACTTTTTTCCCTAAACATCATTTTAACTCTTTAAGTAATCCATTATGCTATATATTGACACCATGTGTAGTATTCTGTATCAATTTCAATGCCTGCACAGCTAGCCACAACTACAAAAGTGAGTCATTGCCAAACATAAACAAGAAAAGGTGTGTTTTTGTAGTAAACAGATGACTATATTTAGCCTTCCCACCTTGCTGTGCGCGTAAACCACTGAGCCCAGTAGTTTCCAGGTGCCTCCCCGTCGGTCCATACGAACCATACGCAAGATCTGCAGAAATCGCATGCTGCGCAGGGCTGACGTGGCAAATATGTTCCCCTGCGTACCTGCTGCTATCACAGCCAGTGAGGCCACAAATACTATGAAGTCTGTGGACGGGAAAAAACATATAGAGAGATTGAGACAAGTCGTTACAAGGCGATCATACTTGACCACTCTCTCTTAAATGCATACAGGGGTTTGACATAGGTTTGTGAAGCGCGTATACACACACATACGCTCAAACAAACACTAACCTATGACACAGAAGGGCTTCCTGGCAAATCTCAGCCGTCCCTGCCATCCTCTGTATCTGCAGCAACAGCCAGCTGCCCAGACCCTGATGAAGTACTCCAAACCAAACACCACAATCATCACAAACTCCTAAAAGGACACACACACACACACACACACACACACACACACACACACACACACACACACACACACACACACACACACACACACACAGGTCATTGTCATGCAACAGATAAATTACGGGAAATTTGAATGATCACATATAATCTTCTCTGCATCCTGAAAGCCTTTTTTTTTTAACTGGACATAGGTAAAAATATGTATCACAGTAAGATATCTCAAATGAAAGGTGTTGTCTGATCACAACACAGAAGAAGAAATTAAATTAATTGAAAGAATCATATCAGTATTCCTGATTTGCTTCTGAAGCACAGTTACAAAAGTTGGGAAGTCAACTTTCGTATCTTGAAAGGACATGATCACACACAGACCACACACTGCAGACAATGGCCTCTCTCAATTAGTGAGAAACACTTGTAACTCAAGTTCTTTATTAAACTTTAATGTCCATTGTTTTTTTTAGTAAAATCCTGTTGCAATATAATTCTTATTTCTTGGCTGGTAAAATTAAGCGAACAGTATTTTATGTGTCTTTTACGTTCAAAGATGTAATCAAAAGACTAGAAATCATGAAAGTTACATGACAGCAGTCGCAGCCTCTCATACAGCCTATTAACACACCACTCAGTCTGTCCTCTCCGTCTCTTCCTCTCTCTTGCTATCAGGGCAGTTAAAGGTGCACTGAGCCGGTCCGTCATTAGCGCAGATGTTCGTGTAAGTAAAGTTAGCTAATGGCTGATTGCCTGCTAATGGCCAGCTGATTGAACCAAAGAGTGAACGGAGGCAACATGAAAGTCAAAAGTGCGACCATTAAATAACATGTAAGGAAGAGCAAGGGGGAAGAGAGAGGGGGGAGGAAGCTGGGTTCATAAAGAGAACGTGAGTGTCCATTACCTTTACTAAAGCAGGTGGAGCACAGAGGAAGAGGGGGAGATGATAGGATGGCTATTAGGATTAGTGGATCATGCCTGTGATTTTCTGCTCTGTCAACAACACCTGAATCCTCTCACCTGCTTACATGGCTGTCTGTGCGAACAAAGCAACACGTACGCAAGCACATACGGATACACTGAGGAAAATGGGATGCTGTGTTTGGAAGAACAGCCTATGGAAATCAATGCTGAAGTAGTCATATATGGATGTGTGTTTGGGTGGGTGCATGAGTGTGTGTGTGGAGGGAGAGGAGAGATAGAGAAGGAGATTGGAGGGCAGGGGTCATACCAGAATGAAGAGGCCTTGGTTGGCGAACTTCTGGTGGTCGGGGATGGTCGAGAAGACGGAGAGCACCAAACAGCTGAACACAAGCAGGAAACTGAAACACAGGGCACGCTTGTTAGTAGATGCATTTAAAAATAAAATCTATGAATACTCTCGGGACTTCAAAAATTGATAATGATACAAATCTGGTGGAATAATTCCTACAAAATTTAAAAACTAAATTGATATCCTATTTAGGTGTTACATAATGTTGTCCATTCACTTTCTGGAAGTGTTACTTTTGGTATTCAATCTTCACCATCTTGGCTACAGCTGTCCTGTATGACAGACTGTGGTAGTGACATGTCAATCACAGGTGCCTGAGGGCAAACCTTGTTTTAGTTGTTGATTTTCATCTAATGGGGCCGTGATTAACATGCTGAGCTAAAGAGCTGTTACCAGAAGCCACTTAAGCAATCAAATCATTATAAAAAATACATCAATTAAAAATAATGGTAATTATTTAACTGGTTTATGTATTCAGACTTCTGGATTATCCCCCCTCTGGTCATTAGAAATAATGCAGGTTATTGTACTGTCTTCACCTTTGACACCATGAGGCTATGTCCAATTCTCATTGGGGACACAAAATACATATTGTAAAAGGAAATATTTCAATACTAGTTATTATTTCAATATCACAGTTTTATATAATAAAATAAGCAGATAATACTTTTTTTAATTTACTTTTTAACAAGCCTACATAGTTCTGACACAGTAGGTGGTGGTGTGTGATCAGCCATTACATACAGAGAAGACCAAACACAGCCAGAACAAACTGGTGAGAACATCACTGGTGTGGATGTTTGTCAGTGTTTCAAAGGAGGATAGTAATTCGCAAAACCTAGACCCCTCTTCTCACATACAGTCAATGGTCAAATAAGGTCAGGGTCACAACAATCACAACAATCACAACAATCAACAACAGACAAAACCATTTAACATTCATTGTTTTGTTTTTTCTGACCACTGCATATTACTGTTGTCAAATCTATTTAAATGATATTTTTCTTCAAAACCACAGAATACACAGTGACTGGATTAAAAGGCAGCATATGAAGATGTATCTTTAATGTTTATGGCCAGCAGCATGTCTGTAAATATTGTAATGGACTGTAAATGACTATTACACCACCTCCACTTGGCCACTCTGCTGGGACAAGGAGGAAGTAGACAAAGGGGTAATGGCCACTTTAGTTTGAGAACTACTCTAGAATAAACACAAAGCATAAATTCTGGTAAAATGTGACAAATGTTAGACATGCTCTCATGTCAGTATAAACACTTAATCTTTTCCACCACACTGAAGAAGTCTCTGCTGAAGTACCTCCATCATGCATCCAGGTTTAGGACCAAAGAGGTACAAGAACAGAACTTTTGGGTTTGAAAAAAGGACACTTCAGCATTTATTTAAGTTCCACAAACTATTAATAAACACATTTCTAGTCGACAATGCAACTTTCACTTACAGCTGTGACATCTGTGATGTGATGAATGTATCTTTAAGGTCAGATCTTACAAAACTGCAAATCACATAGGAAGTATTAAGAATGTTAATAAAATGTCTCATAGTGAGGGTAAAGCATTTGCTTTAAATCATATTTGAAATGGTGCGCTGCTGAAAAACTGCAAACTGTGTCACGTAACGAGTGGAAAAATTATAGTTGGATTTTGTTTCAGTCGAGTTGACAAGTGTAAGATTAACAGCAGCAACAGTCTCTCCAGACAACAGAGAGGTGTTTTTTTTAAATTCCTGTAAAGTTGAGAAACAATGCCCAACTTTACTACTATATTAAAATATTATTTAGTATTTGCTATGATATTTTTTGCCAATCATCATCGTCAATCATCAATAATCACATTTAATTCAGTATAAATCGTGACAGAGAACAGAAAGCAGGGGCTCCTGGCTGTCAGTGGGAAGTGGGACGAGGTGGTTAACCCAAAAGAAAATTTCACTTAGCGCATGCCGAAGACAATACTAGTGGATAACTGGTCAAAAAAGTCTCAATATTTTGAAACATCAAGTAAGCTTCAGGAACATGATTTGAATAGGAAGTCTTGTTTGTCTCAAGAGAACAGCTCAGGAACAACATCACAAAAGCAATAAAATACTGAAAAATATTTAAATATTAATTCACCTCCCTTAAATGACCTGAACAGTGTTGATGACTGAGTTAATCAAACACTGATATGCTTTACTTTCCCTTTTTTTTTAGGAATTGGCAGACAATATAGTCAGAACCTTAATGGGCCTCATAAAACATACCCTTCACTGTGACTGTCCCAAAACTGCAGCTCGATGACAAAAGCCAAAGCCCCTAAAATACGTTACCAGATAATTATTGAATGACAACATACAATCTAAAACAATAAGAGCTTAAAGGGAAACAGCAGTGAGAACACAACCCGGCATGCAAAGTGTGCCATGTGAACAGCCAACAACAGGGCAGGATTATCCAGGTGGCAGCTGCTGGCCCAGCTGGTCCAAAGTTACACAACACTTGTAGGTGCTGAGGAAATTCTCATGGTCTCACACAATGGTGCCTTTACTGTTTGATTAGTAATGCGATCAACAAGTCTCACTCTAGGATAATGTGTGTGAAATGAAACACACTTTAATGTTCACATTTTAAAAGCTGCTTAACGGAAATGGGAACAGCACTTTGCCGCTCATTGCTGCTGTAAATACTGGACTGTATATAAGGGGAGTTTTAATAGCTCTGCATCAATATTATACCAGCAGGGGAGGATAAGAGACACATCTGAGGTGTTGTCCTGTGACCTCCAGGTTGACTGACTTGTCTGGAAGTGACAGATATGTGTCTGATTTCAAAGAAATCTGCATACAGTATTGTGTCTCAGGTCCTGATTTTCAGAGCTCATGACTTGACTTGGACTTGATCACTGATGACTCAGACTTGAACTCAGACTTGAGTTTTGATTGCATTCAGATTTTGACTTATTTAGTGACAAAGACTGTTGTATTGTTTTGTCAGTATTATTGAATAAAGCCATACTTTTTTTTTTTAAATTTCAAGCATGTTCTCATGCTGTCCTGTTTGTCAACAGTCCCCTGCCAGGATGCTCTGGTGCCACAAAGTGTGTGATATTACCACGTCTGGTTCAATGAGTGTGTCTCCTTGTTAAGAGAGCTGTGGTGCTCATTTATGTACGACAAACAGTATTGTTACTTCTTTATTAATTCAAATCTCAAGACACGCCAACAGGATCAGTCAGAATCAAATGTATGAAATGTGTTTATACACATCCAAAAGATCCTAATAAAGAATAATATTCTCCATTCTTACTCAGTTAAAGGAGACTCGACTCGGGCTTGACTTGGAGTCAAACACTGAGGACTCAAGATTCTATTACGACTCAAAGTTTGATGACTCCCCTCCAACACTGCCTACATGTTTGTATTCACCAAGCGGCAACCTCTGGTCTCAAACGATGAAGCCCGAAGTGTTATAAACTGCAATTCATCGAGAATTCGCTTGAGGCTGGCTGCAGAAACACCAGAAACCACATAGACATGAATGGGAAAAAGACGATCGTTGCAGCATTAATAAACATGTTTACAGCCTGGTTAAAAAAACGGCTTGGCTATAGCTAGTTTCTCTATCGGCACACACTTTGCGGCGGGTTAATTTTTTTCTAACGCGACTGTTCAGAAGATAGTAAGATTAAGAGTTTTTGCCCATATAGGGACATGACTGATGTGACTCCCGGTCGGGAACGCTGTAGCTGTTGGCTCAGAGGCTCAAACTCCGCCTCTTTAAGTCACACTCTGCCTTGTTGAGTTCCGCATTTCCAATATGGCTGCCGCCGTAGATTGGCTTCAGAACAGCTCTCAGGAACAGATGGGTGACGTCACGGACACTACGTCCATATTTTATACAGTCTATGGTATTCACGAGAAATAAACATTCATATTTGGGTGATGCTGGCAACTTAATTGGACTAAATGCACAAATCACATCTCACAATTTCTCTGGGTCACCTTTAACAGTCTGAGAGTGCATAATTCTCTGACTCTCTGAAAAGAAAAAGAAAAAAAACTGCTTGTTATCTTAAAAGGACAGTGAAAACTTATAGATACACTGCTTAGTTACCTTATTGAAATGAATAGATATTTTATTTCCCAGCATACTAAAATTTGCTGAAAAGTGTGGGCCATATAATGTTGATAATAAGTAACATTGGCCCACTGTCCCATAAAATACATGTATATTTTAAAAATTTTAGTTTAGGCTGTTTTTGTTTTGTCTGACCACTCAGCCACAGTTTCCAGATGGTGAGACTCTATGAATATAAAGACAAAGTTGAAAGGTATAGAAGCAATGGCCATCAAGCGTAGATAAACAGACACCACTGGATGACTCCAGTTCATACCTCAGCCCACTGACGCATGAATACAGAAGAGTTTGTGCTTTAGCCACAGCAGAGTTAGTTTGAAAAAATACCCAGATGACTCCGTGCAAACTACGCACTTTGGATCGTTCATCAACTGAGTAATGTGCTGACTAAACTGTCTGTCTTTTTTCCCTCAATTAACCCAAAGCACTGTGTGTATTTTCTTAAGGAGGAGATTATTCGGGGCAGAATCTCAGGTGGATTCTTTCATTGACTTGTGCTTTATGACAGGAAACAAGCCACGGCACAGCCAGCCAGATCGGCAGTCAGGCTCTTACAAAATGCAAACGCAACAGTCCTGCATAAAAAGGCTCTGAAAGCATTTCTGCATTTGCCTGGATATTATACTATCACTTGCATACAGTGAATCCAAAACACTGCAATGAGTTACTGCCAACAACAGTGTTTATGCAGTCTATTTGCGTAATCAAAATGTAGAAATCTGCTAGGTGTCGTGTAACAAACCTTGCAAACTTCCTCTCATCCTGATCACAAGACACAAACAGGCCTCAATATCTGCCAAACTCATGCAAAACACCCCTCACACTATTGATGATCAAGTCCCCCAAGAAAATACCACTGTTATTTGTGATCATTAATATGTATAATGTATATTTAGAGTCATCTCCCAACACTAATGACAGTTCCAATATTACCAGCTAAGTTAAATGCTAACAAGACATTGTTTCTCAGTACCGTTTCAGAGAGCTGTGGGGGACAGACTTTGTCCTTTAACAGAGTTGGGAATAACAGAATTTAGTGCTCATGTAAGGATTAGGCTGCACTGACATAAATGTCATTCAGATTTCAGGTCAATGCTGACTTGAGGCCTGTACAACATGAAAACATGTGCAATGTGCAATCGCATCGTTTAATATTGCAGTAGGAATATGAAGTCTAATAAATAAGTAAACATTTAAGAGTGCATGTGCACTATTTCTTAGTTTCTATATCTATCTGCTTATTATCATGTGTACAACAACACTTTTGTTTGCCACACGTCCCTCTGACAAATAATACATTCTAAAAGCATATTCATTGCTAATAGATGCTGAGTGAGAAGTGTTGTTTGTCTACATACCATTTTTTTATTGTGTTAAAGCAAGACCTTCTGAGATGTGTCTAACATCAATACTAATGTTGCACTAACAATAAAATGAAATTTATTATGCAGCCCTTGTTGACCTAGATTATTTCATGAGGTTTGCAAACAGACGGACATCCCTCAATGATTTATGAGTTCTTGTGGGAACACAACAAAATGTTATAATTAACATTACCTTTAAAATATCAAAAGACAAACACATTTGAGCTTAAATCAAATCTTGTTCAAAACTTGCTTTAAATAGTCAGCCAAACCTCATGGCATTAAGTGATCTGGGGCAAAGACAACGCCTCCACTCCTATCTGATCTGCATTGTGATTTAGTAAACATATGGAGAATAATAGAATACAAATGTAAATACACACTTAAAACAATAGACAGGGGGACATATTTAGGTCATAAGTCACCAATGTTGAAATGGAGTCTAATTCCTGCTGAGAAAAGCAGTCACCACCCACCGAGTACCCCCACAACCTTCCCTTTCTCCTTTCAGGTAAAATGTCAAAGCATGAGTCTGAATCCTGCAAATCAGCAGGGTTTGGTCTCATGGGGACACAGGGGGATATCTGCAAAGCCCTGACACACTCAAGAAAAGATTGTCATATCCAAATATCACTAAAGACCCCTAGAATGGATTCCCAGATTAGGATACAGAGATAGAAATATTACCCTCATATCTAAGACAAAATACGAACAAAGGGAAAACATAATCAATATACCCTTCTTCTCTTTAACAACACAGAATAACAACTAACCTAGACAAGTAACCAGACAGGACAGGCTCATTATGCTCATTATAAATGCACACACTAATGTATAGGTGCACCACATGTCTCGTAGCCAATCAAAAAGGCCCGCTTGATCTAATGAATCAACTAATCTATGTGAGTCAGCTGCTCAGGAGGTTTACTGTAAGGCTGTCTGCATTAGTAATTGCCCTCCAACTTTTAGGAAGAATATTGCATGCTCTGCTATAATGTACACACAATATCTGACTGCTCTCCAAAAGCCAACCAAGAGCTATTTGTCTCACCGACAGTGTGAAGACATAAGAAAAATGCAAGCAAGAGAAAGAAAGAGAGAGGGAAAGAAAAAAGAAAGAAAGAATAAAATGAGTAAAGGGAAAAGAGGGAAAGGATAAAGCGAAAATCTAAAAACAAAAAGATAGTGACAAAGAAATAAAGAAGCAAAGAAGAGACAAGAAGAGAAGAGAGAAAGAAAGAAAGAAAGAATAAAAAAGGCAAGAAGGAAAGAAAAAATGTGAAAACTGAAAATCTAAAAAATTAGTATCAAACAAAGATTGAAAGAAAGAAAGAGAGAGCTACAAGAAAAAGTAAAAAGTAAAAAGGGGGAACAGAAAAAGAAGAAAAGTATAAAAGGGGGAGAGAAATGAAATACAAAAAGAAAAAAACAAGCAAACAAAAAAGAAAGAAAGAAAGAAAGAAAACAAATAAATACAAATATAATCTTTACATCTCATCACTCTCATCTTTATAATCAACTATGGTAGGTATGGTATCCTCTGTCTGTAAATTCTAACACAGCTCAAAACTCTGTGTATAAAGTGCATCCTCTCTGGCTCACTGCTACTAAAGCTCCAGAGGGCCATCGGGCCTCTGCTGGGCCAGACAACAAATGAATGTCCAGCAGCTTACAGGGCAAACAGATTGCTTCTAATGGAGGCGCGCTAGGCTGCTCTTACTGCAGTTTTCCTGTAAGCATACATAAGTGAAAAGGGTGTTCTCACATTACCTTGACTTGGCTGTGAAAATATTAGTGAGATAAATAGGTATTACCACTGCTAATAAACAAATAAGTCAAATAGCATTGCTGTGTTATGTTGTGTGTGCTTCTGGAAGTGTTAATGAGGTTTGCACGCTCTGCTTTGTGCCAGTCAGTGTGCCCGGCAGAAAGAAGCAGAAGTGAAGTGTCGGAGAATGCACTTTTGATTCAATAACCGCAGGAAGATAAAGCAGCTATCAGTTACACACAACAGAGATGGTGGAGGAAGAGGAGAAGAGAGGGTGGAGACTCAGAGGGGGGATGCAGAGAAAAAGAGTAAAAAGACGGAGAAAGATGTGAAGAGAAAGCAAAGGCAAGAGGAAAAAAAGGCAGGTGAGGGATAAAGTTGGACAAAAAGTGAATGGTCCCAGGGGTCATGAAACTATACCAGTCTGGTACTTGCACTTGTAAATGTGCATGTAAATGCAGGGGTTTGCGTGTGGAGTCAGACCTGATCAATAAGGCTCTGATGATAGCTTTCAGAAAGTGACCTGCAATCCTTGCACACACAGCAGTTAAACAAACACATAAACACAAAGAGACCATGCACACATACCAATTATTGAACACACACTTCCAGTGACACCTTCCACAAGGACACAAGCAAACATTTCTTTACTACAGCATGGTATTTATTTAAATTAGCATCTGGCACATGTGTGTGAAACTATGTCAAATGTCACCTTGGAAATGTAGTGATTCACAACTTGACTGTTGACAAAAGTGCAAGAACAAAAACACACCTCCCCTTACAATGCTAACAACTGCTCAGAGCTAACAAATGAGCGAAAAAGACAGGAACTATTGAGCCCTGTCAGAGGAGTAACATGAGCAAATAAGAGAGGTGACCGGTAACAAGAGGAAGAAGTGAGAGTGTGGTGAGCAGAGGAGGAGTAGGGAGGGAGAGGGGAAAGAGAGGGAAAACGGTGGAAAGATATTAATAGCATTTCTCGGTCTTTATATAGCGACTGCAGGCGAAATGTGCACAGGTACGCTGCAGAGCGCTGTGCAGCACGAATCTGAACAAGAAGGCCACCGTTAGTAGCCCTTTCCTCCTCCTCCTCCCTTTCTGGCCTCCTCCTTCTGGGACAGCAAACTTTTCAAGGCAGCAAGAAAAAACGAACACACAAACAAATTACAGATGAAAAGTGAATTTTCACGAGGGGAAACGCTGACTGAGCGATTCAGAGGCTCCAGCAGTCAGTGAAAGAGAGGACCTGACATGAGAGTCTCTGTAAAAATAAGAGGAATGTGCTTTCAGGAACACAACATGTCCACATCAGTTATCTACATGAGTGAGAGTAACAGCAAGGCGTTACGAGTGTTCGTACACTACTCACAAAGGTGCAACACGGCAGTTTGCATCGTGTGTGGCACCAACGCACACTGAAGCACAAATGCTTACACACACATACTCACATCAAGAACCAATCACTGCCCTGCTGTTCAACTTTCTGTCCATAAACGATGCTTTTCAAACAAAGTGTCGTTTAGACTGATGCATTTTACGAACAATGTCAATTCTGGTCACAGCATGTACTGTATCTGCTACACACAAATGGGCACAAAAGACACATATGCCCACATCTGCTTCAGCAAATGTTACATCACATCTTCATTAATTCCTTTTGATCCAGTGAAACTTTTATTTCCTCTGTGGTGTCTGTCCCTGTCTTTTGTAACACAAAAATGGACTGATATCTTGCATGTTTTGATTTTTGAAGTTTCCCCAACAAAGCATCAAGTGTAGCAAAGTGAAATTCTTTGGCAGTGTAATCAGCAGATCAGAGAATGAAGTTTACTTTTAATTGTTTTTCCAAGTCAAAGAAACAGTGTCATTTTCCAGAGCTTACTTACACGAAAGGGTTCACAAATTACAAGAGACACTTCCAGTAAGAAAGTTTGAATGTTTCCTTCTGATCTTTTTGTGCCCAGCTTTTCAAAGCCCCATAGCCTTACTTAAATTGTAATCATGACAACACACTATAAGTCAACTGAGTGGGACATCATAAATGCAACCAGCAGCACTCATAATTTCCTAAATTTAGGGGCAGCTGTGGATCTGTGGTAGACTGGGTCGCCTCTGGATTGGAAGTTTAGCAGTTCGACCCCAGCTTCCACAGTCCACATGCCGCAGTATCCTTAGGCAAGACACTTCTCCCAGTGGGATAGCCAGTACAGTTTGAATGCGCGTGAATGGGACTTTGAGTGGTCAGAAGATTAGAAAAGCCCTATATGAGCCAGTTAGTTTAACATTTACGAGTACATTTTGGTAAAAGTAAAATATTATGCCTCCTGTAGCTTAGAGTTAGCTCAGTCTTTACAGAAAACATGCTTAAGGCGAGACCTTGGCTCCCTCAGTGTCACCTACAGCTTCTTGAAACAGTTATCTTGCTATGCTGAACATCAGTCTTAATGGTGCAGGACAAGCAAATGTGCAGATCATAGACTGTATAAAATATGGACGTATTATCCGTGACATCACCCATCTGTTTCTGAAGAGCTGTTTTGAGGCCAATCATCGGCGGCAGCCATATTGCTGCTGTCGAGCCAGTGTGACGTAAAGAGGTGGAGTTTGATCCTCCTAGCCAACAGCTACAGTGTTCCCCGCAGTCAGCTGTGCCTCTCATTGGAAGACTCGTAATCTCAATATCTTCGAAATTGCTGCGTTAGAAAAAAATTCATCTCCTCCCAGTGTGAGCTGATGGAGAAATTAGCTATCCAGACTACACTCATCTTTTTTACCAGGCTGTAAACATGTTTATTTCTGCTGTAAAGATTGTCTTTTTCCCATTAATGTGGATGTGACCTCGGTACTTCCGGAGCCAGCCTCAAGCGGATTCTTGATGAAGTGCAGCTTTTAGCACTTCCACATTGGACTCATATTTTTAGACCGGAGGTTGCCGCTTGGTGCAGATGAATAATGTGAGGTGAAACTTAGAGATTCGGCTCATCACAAAAGCTGTTTGTATCTATTTACAAGTTTAAAAGCATGATGAGTGCAGAAATAAGACCTATTCTGTCTTTTATTTCAGCTCTCAGATCAACTTCTGTTTTGATTTAATCTATTATTTCAGCCTCATGAGAAATATGAAGACATCTACCTTTATCCATTTACCAAAGTGATTTATAAAATAAATGTTCAAGCAGCATTTAACTAACCCTCTAGTTTCTCCATAAAATACTTACACGACAGAAGTCCTGGGAGTTTATATTTTCTTATACGTTTTTAGCATAACGTTTTTTTTAAAAGATAAGTAAACTTGACATTGGTGGTTTCCTGTGCCTCGGTGGCTTGACTGCAATTATGTGGTTCAAAAGGTTAAAAACTGAAGAACTATGTCCAGTGTGGTAACATATCTGATCAGTAAATGGAGCAACCCATTAGTACAACTACAGAGGAAAAAATAAATGCATGATGTGACCAACATATTGTGCGTCTGGATGTGTGTCTGTACTTTCCAATGAGTAATTGATCAATGCACACAATTTCTTGGTGATTGCTGGCTCTTAGACCTGGTGGGAATACCAGATGGGTACAGAGTACAGCAACGAGACAATTCAGTGTCAAATTATCCACATAAATTGTAGAAATTGTATAATTAGTGTGGTTTATAGCCACAATAGTGACATAAGATGTCTATGAATAGTGAAGAAAGGGCAAACATCATGAAGAGATAAATGAGTTTCATTAGGTGTAAGCTCTAAACCATGCACACAATCTCAAACTACTACCTTAACGGTGGTTATGCTTCAGTGTTTCTGAGGCTTTATTTCTCCTATATGGAATCGATGTATGTGAATTGTTTTATACAGAGCTTGGAGATGAGACCAGGGTGGAGGTGATGTGCTGAGAGAGCTCTGACATTTAGCGATGGCACTGTTAGCACAGGCTAGCCAATTAGCACAGAATCTACAACTCTTTACTAGGTGCACCAGAGTCCTTGTATAACACTGACATTTAACCATTGAACCAGTGAGTGAGATAACCTTTACACAGCTTGGGAAAGCACAAGCTGTAGTTGTGAATTGCTTTTTGTCAAGACCGAGTGCTAGATGGTGAGAAATCCTGGAGTTTCTGGATATGTGTTATGCTCATTTCAGATTATTTTTAAAAAACACTAAAACAGCTTCAAATATTCAACCACAAAAGTAGAGGTCATGCCCAACCACGTGACTCCCTAGAGGCTTATAGGAAGTGAAACTCCCCATGCCTCAAAAAACACGCACACCTCAAACCCTGTCAGCCCCTCCTTTCATTGACCAGAGGTACGACTGAATTTTAGGCCAATCATCATTACTCTGTGACACGTCTAACCTTGTTACACCAGCAGTGGGGATCTCCAGTGATGGATTATAGAGGGTCAAGGGCATCTCTCAAGGGTTGAGAAATAACAAAAAAGGAGGCAGTGACTGCAGCACCTGAACTCAAGGTAATGGGATTGGCCCAGCGGCTTGAAGCATGGGGTGTGAGAAAGTGAGCCGGGGTCACTATCAACCTTGGTGGTCAGCGGATCTCGAAGAGGAGCTGTCAGGATTTACAGAGGACACAATGGTTGCAGTAATGTTTGGGCCACCGTAACTAATACCAAAGGTTGAGGATATTTAAAGCACAGTAGACATATCACATATTTTGAGAAAAGTCTTAAAATTCAAAAAGATTTCAGAGTTAAGACGAATAATAAACACAAATGGCTTTTGGTCGTTGGGCTCTGACTCAAACTACTTTCTTACTCATTTTTTTCATGCAGTTTATTTAAGAAGACAGATTCATGTCAGTTGTCTTGACCCTGATGTCAGGCTTGTTGAGGACACAGATGAGTTGCTTATACTTTTTGAGGCTGCAATGTATCAGCATCTGCTTTTTTGACAACTGAGCTTAAGAAAATCTACTGCCTTGAGTTTCTTGTTGTTAGCTGGTTCATATCTGACTATCTAGAAAGGTTTTTAGCAGCCATGTTTTAATATTGTGTGATCCAACGTAAGCCTTTCAAGTCAATCCTTGGTCAAGTTTTGGTCTTGACTTAACTTCAGGTTTTGTGTCATTCCAACATAAGGTCTTGATGCTCACCTCTTGTCAAGTTCTAACATTGACCAAAAATCTGGTTCTGAAATCCACATAATATCAATTCTTAGGTGCAGCCAGCTTTTTGTTTTTACATCCACTGAACGTCTGCTATTGACAGCCACCAAACTGTCAGGTTTTGTGATGGGATGTCCATCCTATGTGAGGTTCCAACGCCTACCTTACACCAAGTATCAACTTTCAAGCACAGGTACCACAGTCATGTCACATGAAGTGTCTGCGCTGGCTAGTGTCAGTGCTGCTTCCTCTCCCTGTCAGAATAAATATTTGTCTCTGTGTGTCTTTGTGGTATAGGTAGTGTTTTCATGTCAGGCAGTGGCTAACTTAGAGTCTAGAGTCATGTGAGATAGGCTTACATGTAATAAAATCACCATCATCTGTCACACAAACATCAGCAGCTACTTCTGCCGTGTTCAACAGACACCGCGTAATCTACGCCTACCACAACCAAACTATTGACCAATGCTGAAAGTAAAGGATGGGGAGATGTTTATTTTCAAGAACCCAATCCAGCATGGTAGGCAAAAAAGACACAGCTAAATATTGTAGTGGGATCAAAGGTGCTGCTTCTAATGTACTGCTGCTTGCGCTCAGCAAATATTACTGCACAGCTACATCACTCTGTAAAAACAGTTGACCTTTATTCACTTACTGAATAAGGCACAGGAAATGAGTATTCAGCACTTGCACTCAGCCTTCAGAATACCAAAATTAATATGTTTCATCTTTGCAAAGTGTAATGTTGTTTTTTTCCCTTTGACACTCATCCCCATACAAGCAAACAAAACATAGAGCAGGCTAAAGAACATTCATTAGGTTTGTGTTCTCTGTCTTGTACCAAGTTCCTCCCTCATTGTACTCGACTGGACAAATAACAAAGACTTAGCTCCACCCACACAAGGCTGCAGACGTCAGCTTTGGGGTTTAAGATTGTGGTATCAAAGTAAATGGGTAATCACTTTATTAGAACAAAATCAATTTTAAAACTGTGGTAACATTTCTTCTTCCCACCCACTTTCCTCTTTTTATCCCATCTTCTTTCCTCGTTTCCTTCACCTTTTTTGTAGTTGAAGCAGAGCCAGGATCAAAGTGGACCACTTGTGGGCCTCTTAGACACACCCTCTCCCCTCTTTAACTCATTACAACCAATTTAGCAACAGGCAGAGGAGGAGAGAGGTGGATGAGTGCGGGGGGATAATACTCTTTGAATTATTCATTCCTCTGCTGAATCTCAGTATACCTCCCACCTTGCTTCAGCTCGCTCACCGCCCAGACATCTTAGATCTTCTTCTTGTTGACATTCCCTCTTGTTACAGTCTGTCCGGTCACTCATCTACCCCCCTCCCCCATTCGATAAAGTCCAGTGCTTGAAAAAAACTAGGGAGCTTGATACAAATTAGTTTGTACAAAGAATGCAACCTCATTAAAAACAAGTGTGTCTCAAATGGCACAGACAGGCCAAAAAGTCATAGGCAAGGAGTTTTACAACCATAGTTTTGTAACAAGGATGTATTCATGTTTTTGTTAGATACATGTATAGTCATAAACAGTGACTGGACTGGTATCCCAGCGCTGATAATAGGTGCATTAATCACACTCTTATGTAATGCTCATTCATTTGTCTGATAAAACCATTGACTGTATGTAAAGATGCAACATATTGCACTGGCAACATTTTATGGATCCAGAGTATGTGTAGTATGGATCAACTGGTGAAGCAGCAATATCAACATCCCGTGCCTTCTGCTGACCAAGACATACATTTCATTTAGGACAAAATGGCAAAGTGCCCTCAGGTTGGCACAGTCTACAGTGTAACAGCTTCTTGTCTCAGTTTGACACTCAAGGTTAAAGAAAGTTCAATGACTTGTGAAAGCGTATGCTACACTTTTCCTCCTCTAATTCGCTAAACTGGTGCGCATAGCGCCACAGCAGCTGTATTCGTCCATAGAACTGTCAATCATAACATTGTTATCATTTTTTATAACATCAAACAACTAATTTAAACTCATTGTCTCCGGCTAAAAAGGCGTTAACCAGGAAATGGTTGACACAGGAGAGACCAACTCTTAATGGATGGATGGACATTACAATGGATATTTACAACATGGGAAAGACTACAGCACTTGTTAATCACAGGTCAGAGCAGTTCACTGCTAACTGGAGGAAATGGGTTAATTTTGTAACCCTCCATAGACCAGATTTTATTTTCACTGCCTATTAGTTTTATAGTATATTTTAAGTAAAGAAAAGACTACTTCCTTGTTGTACATAGTGTCCTATTTTTAGTTTCTGTGATGATATTTAATTTGATTGGTATATATGTGATTTTGAAATTATGATTTTAAAGCTTATGTGGAGAATGTAGAGATGATGTATAAACCGTGGAAATGTTTAATGCAAAATTGAAACAAAAAATAAATTATAAAAAAATAAATAAAACTCAATGTCTCAGAAAAATGAATGCTCAGACACAATCAAGCACAATAAGAACGTACTATAATGATAGATATCCTGTTGGGGAAAAGTTAACTGACATGTATTTTGATTTTATTGTTCCACCTGTGCTCCATCTGTTAACATTGAGGAGGAGGATTTATGTTAATATACTGCAGCCAGTCAGTCATGTTTTGGCTTTACTTTTGAGTAGATGTCATGGGATCCACCTTTCAAAAAGTATATGGACAAACAAAGAAATATATGTTAATGAAAACAACTTCATCCTCGTTTTGCTTTTAAACACAGCATTAGGTTGTCATGCTAACAGACAGACAAAGTTTTGAGTTTTGACCTCAGCCTTGGCCTAAACAACTGCAAGACACCACTTTAACCACAAGTTTTTTTTCACTCAGAGGCAATGAGTCCAGGTTTGGTGGCATTCTTTGGTTAAGCTGTGCTCGATTGTTCATTTTCAGGACTGACTATAATGCCCTCATTGGGATCTTCTGAGGTCCATTTTTGGGCACAGGACACAGCCCGGACGTCACGGGACACCAACCACAGGAAAAAATGATCGATTGACCACTGAGGAGTGGCAATGAGTGAGGGAGAGATAGCTAAGACGAGATAGAGAATGAGACAGGGAATAAATATAGTCCAGTAAGAGATAGAAACAGGAGAGAGGGAGGTGCAGGGAAAAGTAGCCACAAGAAGTGAGTATCAGGCAGACATGGAGATAGATAATGAGAAAAAAAATAGTGGGCAAGAGACAGAAAGAGGTGGCTGAATAATGTATCGGACAGACGAGGGGACGGCGAGACTAGAAGAGCAGAGCCAGAATGGAAAAGAGGGAGAGAGAGATGAGGTATCGTCTGTGAGGTCTCATCACACACTTGCTGACATTGCTTTAATCTTAGGGCCAAGAGAAGAGACCAGAGGGCCCACAGAAGAACACACACACACACACACACACACACACACACACACACACACACACACACACACACACACACACACACACACACTAACATGCTGTTGCAGGGTGGACTTGGACCAGCATTAGCAGCTTTTTTATTGCATAGGGACATACTAAAATAATCCAAAAGTCAGTCTGCATGACATCATAACAACAGGAATGAGGACAGTTTGATGTGGCAGCTTGTTTGTATCTTCCAGTTGGTCATAATCCATTTCTGTACTTTATATAAGAAAACATGTTTTGACATCCACTGCAAGCTTTTCATTATCAATCACCCTTCATCAAATTCAATCTCTGTTGTAAAGAGAGAGAGAGAATTAAAGTGGCTGGAAGCCAGAGTAGTAGCAGATGCAGAAAGTTGGAAGACAGCTGTAAGATGACATTTGGACAAAGTTTCTCCTCCCCCTTCTTCTCTCATTAGACAAGCCTGTTGACATGGAGCTGCTTCATGAAATCAGCAAAACAAAAACACAACATAAAGGCATGAAGAGACTAAAGCACTTTTTGGATTTGCACAAAGTTCCTTAAAACTTCTCAAATAACTTGTGTGAACACAAACAGACACACTTATCAGCTCAACTTTACCCAGTTTATTTCCTACCAGCCCCATAGCATCATTTTGGGGGGAAAGTTGGGATGATCTCATGTGAGAACTCACTCGCAGGATACCTTAAGGGAAGCAAGCAAGGGAGAGTGGTGTGTATATCATATGGCTGATGTTCTGTTTAGTCTTGCTGCTCAGCTGAAAAATGCTACTGTCACATGAATCAATAGCAAGGTTGCTAGTTTGTGTTATTTATTAATGTTTTTAGTCACAAATGGAGGTAAGTGTACTGTAAGAATAAGGCAAGCATGTTTAGGTACTCTAATACGTAACCTTTATTAAAGATTTCAGGAGAAGTGAATTTAAGTACCCCCTATCAACTAATGCTCCCAGTGCAGAACCATTTCATATCACACCACGGCGTACTCATTTGCATTCTCAGAGTAATGGGAACAGGTGATTTTGATACTCTCTTACAAAAATGATTCATTAAGATTGCAGGGGAAGCTTGCCTTGATGGACTGATGTCAAATATTGCTTCCAGTAGTGACAGGCACCCAGGATTCTGGCTCTAAGCTTGTGGCTCAGGCTCTATTTGAACCCCCCCAATTCACACTTTAAGGGGGCATGCATGAACAGGTAAAAATGTTTGGCTGGCAGGAGCTGCTGATTTTTTCTAGAATTTTACTTTGTGTGTAATCAACATTAGTGAAGGATAGAACTCTCAAGGAAAGAGAGGGTAGAAAAACAGACAGGTGCAGCTAAGAGACGGGGACAGCAAAACGATCAAATGGAAACTAACAAAGATAAGACCAGAGAAGCAGATCGCAGCGACGAGAGCTGAAGAAGTACCCACTGTGAAGAAATAAAGGAAATGACAAGTGAAGGAATTATGCAAATAAGGCAGAAGGGGATAGGACACAGGAAAAAATAATCTCACAAGAGTGGCGGCAGCCTGGGTAATTACAACTCCCTCGTTAACATTTGATTATTGTTTATGCTCTACCCACAGAGCAACTGGCTAGTCATTTACACACACATGCACGCACACAATCGCCATAAATCTACACCTGCATGATTACACACACATTTTGCACAAGCTGCTTATGGCCTTTTCTGACAACATGACACAGACACAATGACACACACACACAGGCTCACTTATATATACACACGTTGCAAAGCGCTCTCTGCAGGCAGGGCAGACCTTATAAATACTGTCCCACATTGTGATTGTGTTTGAGCACCATCTCCATGGTGCTGCTTCCTCACATGTTTACAGTGACAGTGGTTATAAATTCAAATGATCTTAACAACCCTGAAGACGGGCCCTGCTTGCGGGTGCAGTCAGGCAAGGGACGACAGGAGAGAGACAGAGAGACATGTGGGCTATCCCGGAGTCAAGAGAGACAAGAGACAGACAACATGCAGGGAGGACAGGAGGGGCATTTGCAGAGAAAAAGAAAGACAACTGTTCACTAGAGAGGCACATACGATTCAAAGGAACTCTTAACAAAAAGTAAAAATGCTGTAGCAGTAAAGGCTTTGCTTGTGACTGCACAGTCAAGTTGAAAACAATATCACAGAGCTCACGTGCCTCATGGGGTAAAGTTACAAACACATGGACAGACAATAAAATCCAATAAGAGAACATTAACAAGCCAGAGAGACACAGTCTGATACACAGAGGCTGTAGGGGACTGGACTACAAGGCATCAATGAGACTGTGGGAAAATGCGCTGCAGACAATCTATACTCAGATCCTTGTGAGTTCAGTTTTAGTCGACTTAAAATGTGCATGCTTAAAAAGCCTGAGTCCTTAGTTGACTTTTTTTCTACTGACAATTAGAGTTATGACGATGCACACATACCAGGAGACTATTTTAATTTGTCTGCTGTCAGAGATTTTGCCATGACGTTATTTCTTAGATAGGTCTCCATTTAACAAGACTGAGTGTGTTAGAACATTTGGAAAACACTGCATATTAATGACCGGCAGGGATAAATCACAGCAGGGATTTTTGCATCAATGTGAAGTGATGAAGTTCATCGATTTGTCAGGTGCTTTATATGCTGTATTAGGCCAAAACAGATTGATAGTTTTTCAATTGATTTTACATTAAAATGTACAATATGAGGATATGCTGTATATCAGCTTAAAGATATGAAACAATATACATCTGGATGAGGATTTTGTCCGAATATGTATCATTATTGCTTCTATTGATGAGGTGTTGGTACTCTAAGAGGAAAAAAGAAAAACAGACTGGGAAAAATTTACATGAACACCTCTTCAAGTGAAACAACAACTTGAAAGGTCAGAAGATAATTATTTCGGAGTAAATGTCACATTGCGCAGGAACACTGAGAACAAAAGTAAATGTTCTGGAAAGATTTTTATCAAAAACTGCATCTCATTTTGCTCTCATGTAATACATTTATGGAATTAAGCCATCATTGTTACAGTTATAGTTACTGTACATGCAGAGTGAGCTAAAGTAAATTTATATTAAACGTCCACATTGACCCAAATTAGCAATAACCCGAAAAAAAAAAAGTTCGCTTAAGCACTGTTTTAGTGCATGTTGGGGTACTTTCAGGTCCAACATGTTTCACACTTAAACACATGATCCTTTGAGAAGCAGCATCTCCTGTAAGTTTTAAATACGGGAAATAAGGAGTCCCCCCCAAAACTTAAGTAACAAGTTGATTCATTATCAGCAGTTAGCTACAAAGTAAGTGTTCAAATCATTCAGCATTTGCTGATGACTGGCCTTGCAGGTTCCAGACATTTATTATGGTCGACTTTAAGTGTGCTGTTAAGAGATAATGGCAAGGCATAAGATATTGATTGATTTTCTACCTGCCTTTTGGTCTGCCCCGTAAACACTCATTGCTCTAATTCAAGCCGCACATCTTCGTAAACACAGACACCCTGATTACTCTATTCAATGAAGCTCTGAAGCTTTTTGTAGTGGAGAGGAAAAAAGGAAAGCCATTTAAACTGTACATTTGATGATCAAATGTCCAAGCTGAGAACAATTCTCGGCCTTTGGTTACAAACAATGCTCAACAGTTTTGTTTTAAATGGCTGATTACAATAATATACCTCTGGGACAGAGGGCCAACATCTTGGTATTACAGGTGAAGCTAGCAGTTAGCAATACACTTTTCCCAGCCAAGATTTGACATCATTATTTCTTGGTTTATTATATTACCCATAGTATAGTCTCAGTTTCACTGTAATTAGTACTTAAGTGAAACAGGGACTGATGTTGATGAAAATTTGTTAAAACACCAGCTTGTCAGGTCTTGTTTTAAAGAGGTCGGATCAATTGTTTCTCAATTTCAGATCAATTGAGATCTTCACGAGATGACTGCTGATGGAAGCTGGGATGTCATTATGGCAGATTACGTTGCACCTGCTTTTGCTCTCCACAACTCAACTGTTCTTCCTGCACACATCATACGCTGATAAGTAAGTGATCAATACTACTTACACCACGAACGTACTTAAAACAGAAACCAGACTATTTTTCATAATCAAAACCAATCACCAGCCTTCACGGTCTATATTTTTATGTAAAATTTGTAAAAACAAAAAAAGAAATAGATCAATGGAGCAGCAACTGTGTATCTTCTGCAGAGGGAGTCAAGTTACAGGGTGTCCAAAGACTTTGATGTGAAATTCCAGTTATAAGGGAGTCAGACTTTACTGGCATGGTCCTCTATTGTCACCCACGTCCTAATTGTCCTGTTTAACTTAACTGCGTGGCTCCAGGGTTTTGAAAGTGCATTGTAACAATGACTCAAAACAGGACAGTGTGGGAACAGAAGCTCTGTCAAGTGCTTCAAGAGAAATCCTGCTGAACAGCCAGACAGAAGGGAGTAAGGAGGGGTATCGTTGCATAGAGCGGAGGTAACTTTTATCGCTCAATTGAAAGCAGGATTGACTGTATGTGTTGAAAACTTGTTTTATGAATTTACTCTTTGTTCCAAAAAGTACAGAAAAAATTTACAAATTCAGATGAAATGTTTTAAGTTAAAATATTAAGCATGGATGGAACCAGTTAACAGAAAGTTATTAACAATACCTGGGCACCGGTTTGGTTGATTGGTTTTGTTGAACACCCCATGTAAAAAGGCAATAAACTTCAAGGGGTCGGTTATAATCTTTGGCCCCTTTACCACTCGTCATTCCCACTCTCTCTCCTGGTTTCCCCCTCTGTATTATCCTCTCTAAATGAAGGCACAAAAATATAACTTAAAAAAATATGCTCAAACTTAAGATTGCTGTCTTAGAAATCAAATCTGTGAACATACTGTTGTTTAAAAGGAAAGTGCACAGCTAATTTTCTCCCATTTTTATAACTAGTGAGTGACAAATGGAGAACTGCTATTCATTTAAGTCTCCTTTTTTGTTTTAAACAGATGACAACAAGTTATAGCATTTAGGGATGAGAAGATTTAAACAAATTATGTGTGTTTCTTTATCTATTTGTGTCTTTGTGTACAAATGGCTAGAATGACTGATTAGGAAATTTCAAAATAAAGCATTTCTAAACCGTTTAAGGCATTGACTATTTGTGGCTCATTGGCTTTTTTAACATTTCGTTAATGGATCTGTGGAAACCAAAATTATAACCTCAGATGTGTCAGCAGCAACAAGGGACATCTAATGTAGTTTAAACAACATATAGACTTCTGAACACAAAGAGAATATTTTGGCACAAATCCCAGAAAATTAACGACTTAAACGAATGACTGCGACAAGACAGAAACACAACAATTTGTCAGCTTCTTCAAAATACAACTACACTTTTGCCACCTCTGCAGAAGAAGCCGATGCTATATTGCAGGGAGAGAGATGTAGCAATAAGATATAAAGGAGAGAGGACTTGGGAGAGAGCATCTGGATTTTCCTCGCTGTGAAAGCAGGTCTGGAGTGTTTGGAGAGTTTTCACCAGTCAAAATAAACTCTTGGCATTTCCTTTCTACCGTCACAGCCAATACATCAGTGTCTCTGGCCAGCTTCAACGACATTAACATTACACAAACACACAAGATGTGTGCATATGAGCCAGTTCTGAAGAATAAAGCAGTGCCATTTTAACCTTCAGCCTTTTCTCACTTGTCCTGCTCAGCCAAGTAAATACACATTTGTTTGCTCCCCCTCTCATGATAGTGGTGTGAGAGCTAATATGTGTCCTGATGGGTGAAAGTGAGCACGAGTGGGGTTGAATATTCGGAAAGGGAAACCTGACTCCTGACAGGCCATCCCAGGACAGACAGTCTGCTCCCTTGGGAGACACAATTCACCCTGAAAGGAGAAATTAATACAGTAGCTAACCTCAACTCTCCTTTCTGTCCAAGTCATTTAAATTTTCTTCAACCTACCTTCCCCAACATGCACACATAAAATGACTTTCTCTGTTAACCACCCCTTTCCCTTTGAAGGACACTCGATAGATACTTAAAAAACAGAAACTTCCCTTTACATATTTCTATTTCTACCTGGACGCACTTCTCATCTTTTCCTGTACCTGCTCTGCTTTAAAGAGGACATCCTCCTATCCACCAGTAACATCCATGTGTCCCGCTAAAGTGCCCTTGAGCAAGACATTGGATCCCTACGAGCTCCTGTTGTAGAGACAAGCGGAAAGAAAATTTTCCTAAAAGGATCAATAGAGTATCACATTATCATTATCATTCATCCGCATTCAAGCTCCCTCCTTTTTCTGCTTGTCCTCTAGGTCACACTCTGGTGCTGGCCGATAGCACTCCTTGGAAAATATAGAGAGGAGCAACGAGGTTTAAAGAAGATGCTGAGGAGTTTGACAGGCAACCAAAAAGAGAGATCAGAGAGACCTGAGACCTCCAAGTTAAGAGTTACAGCTACACAAGCAAGGTGCATGAGTGTGTGCCCTCTGAAAGTGAAATGACAGGGTTGTGGACCCTACCACTGTGCCACTATTTAACAGCTTTTCTCCCTCACTGTGTCTTAATCATTCATGTTAAAAATGGTGGTATTCTATTACATAAAAGGCCCTAATGAGAAGCTGTTTGGATTGAAAAGACTCCTTAATTCACCCCAACAAGTGATCAGCAAGGCTGAGTGGATGCGAGTTAAAGCAAATTGGTTCCATGTGCAAAAGAGGGTAGAAGGAAAGACATCAAGAATTTTTATAAGAGTAGAAAAGAGGTGCCGGCCTGACTCAGTTTGACTCGGTTTGACCCGGTTCGACTTGGTTTGACTCGGTTTGACGGTTTGTAGAGAAGGCGCTTCATATACAGAGGCTACAGTCCTCATCACATTGTGGATTGATCCCCAGTCCCAGCATGATTCAGTGCGTTTTATTCCCTCCTCTCTCTCCCCACATTTTCTGTCTCTTTCAAGCTTTCTTATCTAAATAAAGGCAAAAAGGACAAAAAGTAATCTTAAAAATTGTATGATTGTGAAGCAAATTATATGAAATATTTTGTCTACAACCTATTTTCAAAAATATTTCTTTTTCAAATCAAACCTAAACCAGATTTATCAGTTTGGAAGATTTTAAAGTCAGGATTAAGGATGACAAGTCAGTGCACTGCTCGTGTTTCACTGCTGAGTGCTGCCAATTTGTTGTTTGATGTAAATTATGCTTGTTATTGTCTGCTGTTTGTTCTCTGTGTGAAACTTAATGCTGCTGTCTTGGCCAGGACTCCCTTGTAAAAGAGATTTGTATCTCAAAGGGAGATTCCCTGGTAAAATAAAAGTGAAACAAAGATGAATATGAACTCATATTCTTGATGAAGTGTGGTGCATAGTAGAAGACAAGAACACATCTTGACTCAAAAATGACCTTGTGTCTGTCTCCATGACTGTTTCCTTAAATCCTTAAGTAAATACATCAGTCAAAACCATCTCCACTACTTTCCTGACCAATCCAGTCACCCTGACCTACATCTCATTAGCACCAAGAATGGATGTTCCCTCAAATGCCAGAGATGCTCTCATAGATGCTCTTTGAGTTTCATCAAAGTTTTGCAAAATGATGTTCATTTTAAAACTAGAGCTAAAATTATTATTTTCACAAGAATTTTTGTCTATAAATGTAGAGAAAATAAACCATTTCTCTCCATGTTTTCTACATCTGTTCACTGATAGAAAAAGAGGCAATTTCGTGCGTTTTAGTAAAATAGAAAAGTTTTAATAAATTCTTGTCAGGCCCAGCTGAAACCCAGATACAACTGTTTGTGATGAACCACATTTGAGAAGCTGAAACACAAGTTTTTAATTAAATTTTCCCTGAAAAAAAGAACAATGTGATCAATCACTTAGCAAAATAATTCCCAGTTGAATTATTTTGTTATCTGTGGCTTCATTTATTGACTTATAGTTTGATTTAAACAGTTTTAAAAGTCAATTTAAAAACCATGACCTCATTAATGGTGTGTATTTATTACAAGGGAACGTACAGCTGATCTTGCACACGCAAACAGACCCACCAATCAGGACTGAGAGGAAGACAGATTATCAGATGGAGAGACAGTGAGGGAGGGGAAGTCTCTCAGACAGAGTGGTACAGCAAATGAGAGCTCACTCAGGACAGACAGGGAGGGGAGAAAGATGGAGAAAAGAGAAAGAGTGATGGAGGAGAGAGAGCACATATGAGCCATAAAAGATTCTTAATGGAGCAGAATTTACACAACCTGCTGAGGGGAACAGATAAAAAAAACAGCAGCGGTAAATGAACAACAAGCATCCAATCTGCAGTCCTGAGCAGGTTAAAAACCCCACACAAACTGCAGAGTGGCTTTCTCCCTTCACTGCGTTATGGTGCCACTTCCTCCTTCTTTCACTCTTACTGAGTCATCAATAAAAACACATTCATGCTGACTAAAAGAGCAAACAACAAAACAAAGAGCTATTTTCTGATTTTCATTACTTAGACCATTAATAATAAAGGTCCAACACCAAACGCGTCATGGGGTTTTCGGAGGATGCCAGAGAGGAGGTGGGAACGATTTTACCTGGATTTTGTGTCGCTTGGGTGCAAATCTGGAAAAGCAGACCAGACTGTTTCTGGGTGACCTAGGTGAGAGAGTAGATTAGCTGGCTGGTTCAAAGGGAGGAAAAACTGCAAGAATGGCCAGATAGAGGGAACACATTCAATCAATAGGATGTCTGAGCTAAATGAGTTTAATAATGTCAGAAAGGCAATTCACCTTTAATGAAAAGCTTGCAATCTGCATTCTGTGTACAGCACTGAATACTGAACAATAGCCATGCCTCTTTGACCAAACCATCCGCTGTGAGGTTATGGAGCGCATTAGGCTGTGAGTCCTGTTGTGGGTATCTCCCTCTGCATCCATAAATAATGTGGCTTTAGACACAAGCTCTCATACGTGAACACTATCAGTGGTGCATGTGTCATAAAAGGTTCAAGTGAAGGGATTCCCTCACAACAGGAGGCTGAAGAGTTTATCTGACTGCTTTATCTCACACGAGAGGCTCACTTTAGAAATTTGTAAAGATACTCCTTCAGACCGCAGGGAGAAAGTAGGAAGAATAAATTCCCTGACCAACTAACAAGCATTTATTTATTTAACGGCATACACAATGCATTATTAAAATATCTGTATGCACTAAAGTGTTCCTTCAAACATCCAATTACTACAGAGGGAGATCTATTTGTTTAAGTCTGCATCTGCAGTTTGTAATACAGGCTTCTTAAAGGGATCCTCTGGGTTGTAGTATCATGATGCCCTGTTGACAGAGGTAGCTACTGTGACTCTGTGTGCACCGAATCAGCAGAAGAGGAAAACATGAAAGACTCAAACACAAGAGTCATTGAACTTTTCATAACCCACAACCATCACAAGAGTCCATTCTGCTGTGAACTATACCAATCAGAGGGATCTTTGGTGGTTTATCGGTATGTTAAATGTGTGCTTACGTGAGCAGAAAGGTAGGGGGAAACGATACCGCAGCTCTACCAGCTGATCCCTACCAGCAAAATATATCAGCACCTGTCTCAAGGGGTATTCTGGCATATGTTTAGAACCATGACAGAAAAGGAAACAGGTTGTCCATCTTTATTTACAGCCACTAGTCATTAGTAAGTTCCCATCTAAACTGACAGTCAACGCTGGTTTCTTGTTGCTACTTGTGAGCATGATGACAAAACGGCATCTTGATCTTGACAGGGTTGGAATCCCAAATCTTTCTTTTGAGATTTGGAGACAATTCACTGTTTCACCAATGACCAAAGCTCCAATCCATGATTAATTATTACCCAGCCTACTGCTCAGTTACTGTCGATATATTTTCAAAGTTACCTCTGACAAGCTGATACTCTACCTCTTGGCTCCTAATGGCCCAACACACCAAGATACCTCTGGAACTGCTGGGGTTATCAAGCAGTAACCTTCCTTGGCTGGTGTTTCATCAATTTAGGTCTGCAACACCTAAAGAGAGGCTAAACAGTTAACTCCATCATCCTAGATTTATCATACTCACATGCAAAGAGGAAAGAAAAAAGAGAAAAATACAGAAGAGAGGGGTTTTCATTGGAAGAGAGGAGACAGAATTGAGAGAGAGCAGTCTGTAGAGAGATGTTAGAAAGAGAACAGGGAAGACAGAGCCAGGGTGAGAAACCTGTTTGGACTAGAGCTCACCCTGCAACGTTAGGCTGTATGCTCTACCTCCCCCTATTCCCCCATTTTCATTAGGAGAGAAGAGAGAAGAGGCATTCAGGGAGAAGAGTCTGAGGAAGTTAAAAGGGGGAATAAAAGCAGAGCAAGGGTGAGAGGCATGTTTGGACTAGATTTCAACCCCTACAGGTTAAGCTGTACGCTAAACTTTCCCTCACCCCCCTGTTTCCATGAGGGAAGATGATGCTATTTAAACTTGTCGAACTACTTATCAACTATGGGACTACATGGGCAGCAGGAACCAACACATCAACTGGGATAAACAGCGAGCACCTCTGTTCGCCAGTGTTTCCACAAGATACGTTTACAACACCAAACAGCGGGCTGCGGCATTGCAAAGCCACCTCCCTCAATGTCAGCTCTCAGCGCTCATCATACCCACACGCAGCACCTTTTTGTATTACCTATTCTGCCAATTACAAGCATGATATATCTTCTGAGAATACCAAGCACAGACCTGAAGCAGGAAAAGTTGGTCTTTAGGGCTCTCTGCCAGAGAAGCATCCAGTAAAGTGCTGTGCCCTTCTTTTTGTGATCCTAATCGCTCAAACCCAAGTTACATAATGCCAGAACAGACGCTCAAGGCATGGAACAGGAATGTAAGAAGTGCCTTTGTCCCAGTGAAAAGTCAGTGTAACATCACAATAAATAGAATCTATTAATAAAATGAATTAAATATGGTAGTGTCGGAGCTATTAAAACCCTATCATCTGATATTTCTGTTGTTGTGCAGACAACTGCTGGGATAATGCTGATGACATCACTGTGGCATCATAATTTATTTTCTATAGAAACAGCTTTCCGTCAGACGAGTATATATAGCTGTTCACAAGCTGAATAGGACCACAGTGACAACACGTTTGGTTTCGATTGTTTAAATCACTCTGTTTTGATCTCTAATAGGTGGCGAACCGATGAAGTTAATCGCTACTCTCAAAAACAAACTGAAATGACAGAGAGGGGTAAGCACATAGCTCGCAATAGAACAACTTCCTATAAAGACGTTTCTCTTTAAAACACTTACACACATGATATGGCTTGAGCTCCAGTCTCTACACTCTGTGATATACTTTTCTTCACATCTCTGCTTCTCTTTTGTAAGACATCTATAATACATGACCAGTATAATTTCACCCTCCTTAGAACCAATCAATCACTCTGGCTGGGCTGTGCTCGCTCCTGACTGCTTTTCCTGTCCATCCACATGCACTGTTACTGTATTCTCCGTCCAGGGCCAGACTCAGAGATGAAGCACGACAGCAAAATTCTAAGTTCAAGACCTGACATGGCTTCTTGGATTTGCACACTGACAGTATAAGATGTTGAGTAACCTGATCTGGGTTGGGAGACTGACTTTAGACTTGAACTACACAACTCCGGAAGACCTCCTGTTTGGATAAAAAATTATGTAAAAAAACAAGCATCCCCATGTGATGGTCTATATTTGGCTCCGCCCATGGTGGAAATGGTTGAGGGGTTAAAGGTGAGGGGAAACACTGAAACTGATCCTTGGAAATGTTGTCAGTCATCTGACATGCTCATAGAGCAGATTTACACAACACAGACTCCTCACAGGCATAAACACACAAACACAAACACAAACACTCGGTGGACAGGCAATGAATTTGCTACTGCCTTTTTTCTCATTTTATTTCTTTGTAATGTCAACTGATGGTCAGACTAAGTGAGATACAATTTTAACATCTCCTTTGGGAGGTTGAAATGATTCTTTTTTTTTTTACACGTATTACACATTCAAAATATAGCCAAATTCTTAAGCCTGGTTCCTAGACAAACTCTCCTCAAAAATATACACAAATACTGTTTACACATCTACTACAACACAATGAACATCTGTCTTACAACCCAAACTTTCTTGCTGTGCTGAACAAACTTTAACTCACTATACAAACTCAGTCCCACCCTCCTGCTGGCATTGCAGTTTCCCTGCAGATGGAGGAAAGAGAGGGGGACACAAATGTGCAGAGGAAGACTTGCACTTCATGAGCGAGGGCACTATAACAACACAAGCAATGCATAAAGATTTTTAAATGGTCCACGCAGAGTCTGGGTGTCATGTCCAAGCAACCAAAAAGTTTATGTAGGTGGACCCTCTTTTACAGCTCAGCGCATGTTTCCACTAACTCTTTTGTCTCTTTTAACAAGTCTCCATTCCTCTGTAATGTAAAATAGGCTTTCAGTCAGTTGAGCTGATTTACTTAGCCAACACAAGATTCAAGGAGAGGAGAAAAGGAACTCAGGGCAGCTGTGTTTTAGCATACAGCTGTTACACTTGCTGAGAGTGAAGAGGAGTCTCTGCCACATACAGATGTCAGACAGCTGATGTCTACAGTGCTTGAACAGCGAACAAGCAGGATGTTAAGATATTTAATCTAACGTGAAAAAAGGGTGTTTTTATAGGATGCATCTTATGTGACGAAAAAAAGCAGGGAGTGTGCAGGGAATTAAAGTGTGAGTGTCTGGAACTTTGCAGCAGAGAGCCACTTTCCCCCTCCACATACACCTGCAAATAGAGGCTCTCGAGAACCCACATATCTGCTCCTGTGTCCCCCGTTACAACACATGGTTAATTAAAGGATTAAAGGAAGTTAGCACAGCACCCTACACAGCAGTGTACTGCTCAGTTTAATTACAATAGATCAACGCTGCTTTAATTGAGCTTCGTCACACAATTCATTTTCCTCACATGAGCTGCACAATTTTAACAACTCTCAGCATGATGAGCCCATAACATGAAATTCATCCAAACCACAGCTTGGGGTGATACAGTATCATGGGAATGATGCACCCTGCTATACATGTGTGCACCCAATGTACCCCCCGTCAAAGTGCAAGGACTTTTCAAAAGCTGAGTAAGACTTTAGGTTCTGAAATTGTGCAGCATGTTACAGCAGTTGGATGTTAAAGAGGCGGCCCTCTCTAAAGTCAGTTCAGCTCCATCTTTGAGGCATCTGAAACCTGATCCCAGCACCTCCGAGCGCCTGCCCTTACTTCTCTGACAGAGATACAACAACAGTGGCAGAGCTGCCAGCCAGTAATGTCAGGGAGAATGTCACCCAGATCTACCCCACAAAGGCCAAACTCTTAATGGGAAGCACAGGGTGGAGGCGCTGCATACATGACATGTAGTGTGTCTTTGTGTGCTGCAAAGACATGTTAGCGGTCTTGGGGGAATGGAGAAAGAGTAACTCCTAAAGAAGGAAGTGAGACTATAGCCAACATGTCGGTGAAAATGTGCCGACTGTATATAATGAGAACCCATATGAGTCGTGGCTCTGCAGCAGGATTTCCCTCTGTTCTTATTTAAGCAATGACACAGAAAGCACAGCACAGTCCAAGGAGCTCCCACACTTGTGCTCTGTCCACTAGCACAACTGGAAAACAGCTGCTGGTGCACAAATGCCCTTGAAACTGACGGACAATATACAGACACACTTGGGAAACGGTAAATATTCACTGAGTGAACTTTGACTTTTAAAGAGACACTTAAGCCTTACATTCACAACAAGCATTCCTGTGATTTTGTTAGTTATTAATAGGGTTACATTTAATGTAGAACAGGTGCACATATAACTACATGAAACATACTGTAGTACAGTTTGTTTTGGACAAATGAGCGATAAAAGTTTCACATAGAAGTCCTCAGCTGAGTGAAGCCGCCACGGCTTTCCAGTGAGCTCATGCTTTTCCGGTGTTTACATGTTGTAGACATTATAGAGCATATGGCTCGAAGGGTCCTTTAAAGCCCTGACAGAATACTTACACAGTCAGTGGAGTCGCTTCTGTGTGGCCCTCTAGTGCGGGGTTTCATAGATGAGATTATCTATTATTTTTGGATAAACAGTCATTTTGTGACAAGTTCAGAAAGTTTCAGGTCATTCTTAGTTTGGTTTTATTTACTAAATCTGTCAGACTAACGCTGCATCAAACAGTTACTTGAAACTGTTATGTGTCACTTACTGTCATTAAAAACGTTGCCAGTGTCACTCACTCTTAAAGTCATTAAGAGTCATTAGTCAAGCGTAAAAAAAAAAGGTTGAAACAGCAAAGTAATCCATTTATCATTATGGCTACCAGCAGACATAAAAATGTTTGCAAAGGCATTTTGGTTTTTAACAAAATGCCAATCGCCCCCTGTGGATATGGACAAATTGAATTTAACATCTGAGGTCCTCCTGATGATTTAATCACGCAGAGACAGGGGGAAATTGAACACAAGACCCCGTGCTGTGTTGATGCATGGCATATGACCGTGCTAACTGCTGTATATGCAACTCTGCCAGGTTAATTGGAAAATTCATCAAATGACTGCTGGCATGTAGTGATCAAATCACGAGTGGAAACGAGTCTAATGTAGCATTTCTGAAAGCATGTGGCTTCACTTGCAGACTCCAGGACACTTTCAAAAGTTGTTACAAGAAAATAAAGGGACGAAAAAATGAGCCTCAAGAGTAGAGTCCAGAAAACACACTGATAAAGTTGTACTCACATGAACGCGTGGTAGATGAAAGCGCATCCTCTTGGTCTTTCCAGCACGTTGTACAGACAGTTTTGCAACTTTCGGAAGCGTTTACTTGGAGCGGACGCGTTGGCCCGGGGTCCCGGCGGCCCGGGCAGCGGGGTGCCCAGCAGACCTGTGCGGTGAGACGGATGTCCACGCTCGGGGGTGGAAGGCTCGCTCATCTCCGTGTGGACAGCGGTGAGAGCGACAAACTCAACCCGCCTGTCGTCGCTCGGAGCCGGGGGCACAAGCATTCTGATGCCGCCGTTGTTGGACGGGCTTCCTAACATCTTCAGACACAGGACGCAGATCAACTACATAGGATTTGGCGCTTTGATCACTTTCCTCAGTGAATCAAACGCACAGGGGCGCACGGCAAAGTTTTGCCCAAGTCATTGTTTGCCCTGGTTTTGAAGTGGACTTAAGGTAGTCAACCGATCAAAACACATGAGTCAGAATCAAGACCATGTGTTTAGTCTCGATTTCAAGAGTTTAAAGTTATGTACAAATCAAGTCACGATCGCAAAAGAAAAAAGTACAGTTGTGGGACAAGTGCGTCGCGTTAAAACCCGACCTTCAGCGATCATTGTAAAAGAGCCAGGTGTGATAAGTAATCAGCCGGGTGCAGAGAAGTGATTACACATAGTAACTAAGTCCAAGTAAACAACCGAGTACAGCTGCTAACCTGTCATCACTAGTACCAGAACAGGGAAAGTATCCATAAACATGCTTCACATGCGCATATAAATCACTGAAGAAGGCTACAAAGCAAGCGAGCGCGTAATGGTGTAATAATGTATTCTCTGAACAAACTAGATCAAAGAAAAGTTATAAGCATACAGTCATTAAGTTCGTCTAAGCTATTTCCTAGTTTCAAATGTCAGAGACAGACTCGCCACAGCCGCTAACATCAGCTCGCTCTCCCCTCCTCGCGCGCCTCTCTGGTCCAGCGCTCCTCTGGTCCGACACTCGGGGTGGAGCGCGCACGAGCGAAAAAGACCATCAGGGTGATGTCAAGAACCGCAGAAGACTAACTCTACAAACTCCGAGGAAAGGCCAAACAAACGAGTGCTGATGTTTGCACATGGAGTGCAAACGCTGACAGAGATGAAACGCACTCCTTTCTGGAGAGTTGACGCGCAGGAGAAAAGAGAGGATGAAGCGCACGGGACAGCTGTGCATTCAGAGCCAGGAAAGAAGAAGACCGAGCAGTGATTTTCTCATTTATGAAGCTTTCACCGGAAGGGTGAGGGGTTGCTAGTAGAGCTCATAACTTTGCCATGTACTGCTGCTTATGCATGTGTGACACTATGAACATGCAGGATCAAAAGTACACATCAGAAAAGTGCCATTAAAATTCTATGTTCTTATCACATGTTTGACTTTCGCTGTATCATATCATGTCAACCCACGTAATTTGTGTTTATGAATAAAAATATATACAGTCTAAACCTATATGGATACATATTTTAGAACAGTAACCATTATATGAGCTGCACAGAGAGAAGTTGGCCATCAGCAAATATTCCTTGAGTTACTGGGATAACTTTTGTTTTTTCCCAGTTGATTAAAATGTGAAGCCTTGCCTATCAGCTGAATGCATACTATAAAACTCTGCATGTTTTGTTCTGCAGCAGCTGTATGATTAAATTTAAGGTTATACTGGGTTTTATTGTGGCAGTTTTCAGCCTGAGTGCATGGGCTAAGTCTGATTATTTTGCATATCCAAAGCACTATTAGGCCTATGGTGACCTATTGTTTACTGCATTTAGTGACTCTAAAGGCATTTTAATATCACACACGCACACACACACACACACACACACACACACACACACACACACACACACACACACACACACACACACAAACACACAAACACACAAACAAACAAAAACAAAAAAACGACATTGTAGTATTCCAAATCCCACAGTTTTCATTAAGACGAGGCAGATATGTATAACAGTCAAGGGATTCGTCTCATACAGTGAAACATGACTCTAATATGCACTATAGTTTTTGAACATGTATTTAAAAACGATAATAAAATAATAATTAAAAAATAAATAAACAAAAATAAATTGCTATATGTCAAGGGTTATTCAAAACCCGAGGGGGGGACGTTATGAAACATACTTTAATGGGGTTTTTGCACGAGACCCCTAAAATATAGAAATTCATTATTGTGAAAGAATAATAATTTCTTGCATTCCAAGAGGGTCCATGCACCCCCAGTGCAAGGGACCTAAATATCTCTTGCAGTGGAGACAGGAAAATTTGAGCTTTAGTTTGATAGGTGTGAGTCAAAGAGTTAAACAGATCTGAGTGTGTGCATGTGGCAATAAAATAGGGATCTAAGGATGATGCATGATGGAGAGAACGAAGCATTTTCATCTTATGTTTGTTGCAATCAGTTATTGATTTACAACATCTATGAAATGGACCCAAATCTCTCCATTGTTTGTTTGTCTTTAGTCAAGGAGATGTATGGGATACGTACTGAAACCATGACCTTTTAGCTGTTTCAAATCAGAGTGGCAAGGATCATAATAACAAGTATTTCAACATTTTCATTACAGTACCGGAGTGCCAGAAAGTTTCAATGTTTCAAAGTATTCATGAATATTCACCCCCTGGACCTGACCTTATTTTATAGTGTTATAACATATCATTTAAATAGTCTTAATTGAGCCTTTTACAGTTTGATTAACTATCAAGACGGGGCAAAAAATCTGACATTTATTGAATGCAAAAGTTAAACAAAAGGGATGCACATGATTTGGCTTTGGGGTTTTAAAGGAAAGCACTACAAGCTCACAGTATTTGACTCAAACCTTCAACGATCATGACTTAACCCCATTCCCCATTAACCCCAATTATTTTGTATCAGTCAATCGCATGCATCTTCATTAAAATCCTTATTTGCACATGTACGGACAATGCATAGATATATTTGAGAGGGGGAATATCTATGAAGTACACTGTAACTGACAAAAGTGTCCAATCTCATTCCTTCAGAGAGACGTGTCAGTTGTGTTATCACGGGAGAAGGCTCTATGGGCACAGAAGTTAGGGACAGCAGAGACAGGTGCCAGGGGAACCCAGCAACACACCGAACAGATCTTTTCTAAATCTACAACAGTGACACGCACACAGGCTCACTGTGGTTATGACACAAATCCACTGCTTATGCAGTACAGTGCCTGTAGAGAGATCACCTGTCAGAGGGGCCTCCAAGGAATGCATAGCGAGGTGGTCCCCAAACTCCTGTTGGCCTCACTGTATCATGTGACCACCCTGAGCAACTTCAAAGATAACTCACTCTGATGTGTTTAGATAACAGGTCAAATATAAACCTGCAGCTACTGTAGGTTGGATTCCTAAGGAGGAAAAGAAGAGAGCTTTCATAAATAAAGAGGAGAAAATCTTTCCCCTCAAATCGCTGCTCCTCACTTAAGTGATCCCTTATCTTGACCTTTTTGTAAAATCCATGAAAGTCACAGACATTTCACACACAAACTGATCATCCACTCTAACTTTTGTTTACAGTGTTCCATAACAACAGCAGAGCCAGGTTACTCCATTGTGTCTGCTGCAGTTCATGGAACATGCAGGTCTGTGTAATGACATGTGGGAATGCAGCTGGAGTCTCTCACAAGTCAAAAAACTCAACATTATTCCCAGGGCCAGCTCAGATTACATAACTATACATCACTAATCCTTAAATCTTTCAGAGAGTCACACATATGGCCTATTAACTCACTGCTGGCTATAAAATGGAATCAAGTTTGACAGCTGTGCCTCATTCGGAAATGTGATAATACAGACAGAGGGTTGTTAAGTATGACAAATTAGTCTGTTATGTACAGCAAAGATGTTTAAATGGGTCTTCATGTTACATGTGGTTTGCTTTTCTTTGTTTTTAAGAAAATTGCCTTATTTACGTAGACTGAAGCTGCAACTGCTATTTGTTGCCTTTAGAGAAATGTAGATTTATTTTCCAAGTCACTAAATATTAACTTAGTCAGAAAAAGTAAATTACATAAACATTATTGATCACAAGCAGAACAATTGAGGTGACAAGATGAAGACCAAAGTGAAAAAAAGTGTCTATTGAAATTTTCAAACCCCAACTTCTTGAATTATGTTTTTTCATTAAAAATAAAACATAAAGATGTTCAATTTTTCATCAGTCGCCACCCAACCTAAATTAATGGATGGATGCTCAATTTATTATGACACAAATCACACTACAAGTTAAAAGCATCACTATAGAGAAGTTGAAACTATAAAAGGGAACAAATTAATTACAGTCATAAATCAGTTCAGATTACTAAATCTGACATCTATCACAGGAAGCAGCTGTGTACCAATAACCATTGTAATAATAACCATTGTAATAATAATGTAATATATAATATTAAATATATATGAATATATAATATAATAATCATGTAATAATTTAATAATCCAGTGTACCAATAACCATTAAAGGTACTGTAAGGAGTTTTCATGTTGTGTTGATTCTGGCGACCCCATTTGGACAAAATGGGTAGTGTTTTTTTAACTGTTAAGGCCCCTTGTTTGTGGAACAGTGTCCCCTCCTCAACCAGGGCTGTCCCCTCTGTTGACCCTTTCAAGACTCAACTCAAAACTCACTTTTATAGATTAGTATTTGAGTCCCTTAGTCCTGAATAGGTTTAAATTCCCAGTGCTGTGTTTTCCTTGTTTGTTTTGTCTCGTTCTTTCTTAACAATTGTTTGGTTTGGTTTGGTTTCACATTATATTTTTTATGCATGGTACAGCACATTGGTCAGCTTCTGCTGTGTTTTTAAATGTACTATATATAAATAAATTTGACTTGACTTGACTTGATATTTCCCATGAGCACCATCACACACTGTGGTAAAGATGAGGTTATTTGCAAAACATGAATTTGTTGTGGAAACCAATGACTGAGACATAGATCTTCTCTTTAACACTATTTTTCTTTGTTCATGATCACTTCTTTAAGGATACAGAGTGCTGGGGTCATGTATTACTAATTCATAGGAATGTAAAATAATTTACCGTAACATAACAATGATAAAACTCTGCAAACTCTGATTTACTACTGTTGGTTAGCTTACAGAAGGTAAGAAGGTGTACCAGCTAAAGGTTATCCATCACAGCCCCAGTGTCATAATGTGCGCTACAGTGTCCCAAAAATGTCCAAATACTGCAGATATATAAACATTTTAACTATTTTGTCCTTAAAGAGCATTGGGGCAATCTAACGCTGGCATAAGCATAAAACACTGTTGATTCCCATATTACTCTTTTACCGAGCAAAGCTCTGGTTGTAGAGTTTTCCCCACCAAAAACAACACCTCAACAGAAAACGAGTGTTTTTGTTAATCCTACACCAGTATCAGCAATGAGTACAAGACATATAAAAAGAAATGTATCTAAAAAATAAAAAAAAACTCCTCCTGCGTTCTAACTTACCGCTCACTGCCAACCTTTACCAGCTGAGTTCTACACAGATTCCCTTCCAGGGCAGAGCCGAATACTGAGTCTGCTTTTTCCGTTGATTCTGAAAACAATATAAAGAAATATCCAATCTTGTCATTGGTAATCTCATTTCACTTTGTAGGCCATGAAGAACAATCAGTTTAAGAGTGACACTTTTTCAAAACCAGTTAAACTCTTCCTCACAGTGCCTTTAAAGGTGCAATCAGTGATTTTAAAAAGGTTCATAAAGGAATGACTCCCCATCCTGGTTCTATGCTGTAAAATTATGACTAACGTTCCAAAGAAAATTTAAAATGGCAATCATGCCATCAAATGGATGATCGTTATAGATCCATATCACTGCATGTCTGAGGACCTTATTGTAGTTCTGATCACACATGTAAGAGTTAGATTGGCGCATACTTTTGATTATGATTGGTGGCCAATGTTAAATTTATAAAACAACTGACACACCCTGCCTACTGACTGGGCAGGGTGTGTCCCTCTGCCTTTTCAGAATGTAAATGTAGCTGGAAATAACAGACTGAGGAAGGACAGAGGATCTAATTTGAGAGGAAAGTCATCCATGAGTCCTCTGGAGTCTAACCACACTATGATGGAAAGGGGAGGTGCCATCTCAACGTCAACAGCATCCTGTACCGGGGATCTCCTGTAACAAGCCTCCCTCTGTTAGCCTGGTTTCCCCCACCTCCTCCTCCTCCTGGATCTCTCAGCTGTCTAAACCAAGGAGGAAGGTGTCAATGGACAGAACGGCCCTGTTTGCACCCAGCGGGATTTACATCAAGAGGCAAAACCATGCGACCCCTCTTTCTCTGGTGTTTCTCTCATCCAGTTATCAACACTCAGGGCTGGGCAGAATATCCAATGTGACAACACACAACAGCTGAGCCGGGTCACACTGTAAAATCTGGAACGGATGTTTGAGTGGACAAATGTGCACAGCCCAATCACTCATACACAAAGATATGGTGGTACTCCAGATGGAATTACAGTCGAGGATGACCCAAAGAGGACTACATGGGTCCACAGAATGAAGGCGGCTGTTGTTGTTCCCTTCACCTCACGCCCACCTCTTCCCCTTCTCTGTTTTTTTTCCACTGTACTCCTCACTCCAAGCATTCACTCACGCCCCACAGAGCCCCGCTGAGCTCCGGGAGTCTACAGCCACTCAGGGGAATCTATGGGAACTTAAAAATCCTTACATCAGCACTTGTGCACTACACACAGTACAGTGTGATCTCGCTCCATCCGACCCCCACCAACCTTGGTTTCCGCTGTGCACTTGGACGTCTTCTTACACCACTTAATGGTTTTCCCAGGCTGCTCTCTTGTTTGCATTTATTTAACCTCTTTTCTCTCCCTCTTTTTATCCGTTTCCTCCTCTTTAACCCAGATTTCTCTCATTCGAAAACATCAGAAAGACCAAAAAGGAGGGGGGCTAAGGATTTGTTGATGTAGTGTCTGTTGTGTTTGATTAATGGTGTTGTGATATGTCTGGTTTTAGTCTTTGGAGAGATGAAATGACACATGAAACAAGGCTGTGTTTTGAGTGAGAACCCCCGCAGAGAAACACCCTCCAACCATCATGTAGTTGCTGTAAAAATGTCAGCTGATGTGAGGCAGCTTTCCTGTGTTAATCACTCTGACAATCTGCCTTTCTGGGACATGAATATGTAAGTGACTGAGTCAGGAAGTTACAGTCGTTCGGTTTTGAGACCTCACTCAGTGGCCCATTCACGGCCAGTCAAAAGAGCCTTTGTAACCACTCTTAGTGCTTTTACAGCAGTGACTGAGCACGCTCCAGCTTGGAGTGTGGAGAGTTAGTGACAGCCGGTTAGAGGGGTGGAGTGGACGCCAATGTAGACACTACCTCATTACTGACGGGCAAAACAAACTGAACCCATACAAGTCAGAGCTATAAAAAGATATTGCTCACAAACGTATTAAAAAGCGTTGAAGTTTGGCTGATTTCAAACCATAGATATGACTATATGAAGTGCGAAGAGGTCTTCAGGATTTAAAATGTATCTGAGGTTAAAAAATAAAAAATAAAAAATGGATCAAAACAGGAATCACATTTAAGTTCTAAACTTGTTGTACACTGCCAAAAGAGCTCAAAAAGTATAAGTGTGAAATATCTTAGAAAAGGAAAGATTTCACCACCACTCTATTTTAAGTTATGCCAGAGGACTTATTTTGGGGTTTTTATTGAGTTATCAACAAAGTGATTCTCAGTTTCCCAAAAGAAGTCTTGATTTTTTAAATTTGGGGTTCAAAACTGCTCTTTTTAGTGAAAAGAATGCGTGACAAATTTTACAAAGATGACTCAAATTATTCTAAACCTCTGCCATATTTTGCCATTTATCAGCAAATTGGCAGCATCTTAATTCTGAATGAATGAATGTATTGATACAAATGTAGTTTTTTCCTTGATTCCAATAATTTGAAAAACCCCTCTGAACAAACTTTAGAGATTCAATATATAATGTATATAACACTTTATATTTAACAGATTGGTTTTCATGATTAATGTTCCACTTTTTCAAACTTTCACTTCACTGGAAAAACAGTTAAACCCTTTCCCCTTGAGAGATTTGTTCTTGGAGCTGATCCTGCACTCTGAACTTATTATGAAGGGAGACAAGCGATCATGGATCATTGAACTGTCACATTATTCTTACACAACACTGAAATGCCAGGACCTGGGAAAAGCTTGCATTGTGGTTTGATGGTGATTAAAACAAACTCTACTGACACCTTAGCAAGAAGGAAAAGAGGATCAAACACAAACCCCATCTCAGTGAACGTCCAAATCTGTTACAGTTTTGTTCCTAACTTTGAGAGGCCCCGATCACAAGGTCCAGACTGCAGAGAAGGCAGTCTGCTCCAATTCCTCTGGACCAGGTTGCCTTGATCTGACCAGACGAGCCAAGCCAAGAAAAATACCACCGGACAATCCTTTTTGTGCTCGACTTAAGCTCAAACATTCTCACAATCCTCGCTGCTCTTATTAGAAAGATCCGAGCATAAGTCTGCACTCGTTAACACTGTTATTGTGTAAAGATCAAGTCGATTAAGAAAGGATTCTTCTGTTTGACTAATGTTTATTTGCGGCTCTGACTAATGTGGATTACGTTAACCATTGTGAAATTAGCAGTTACTTTAGGAGACCTCTTTAAAGTGCAACTTTAGAACGTTACCACTTACAAAATGTCATATAACAGACCTTTTTCTACCTCGTTTTCTTTTCCAGCATAATTACTTCTCTTCCTTTCAAGACTTAGGTGGGATAAGGATTGCAGTCTGATCTTGCAGGAGCTGAGCAGTCTCCAGCCACATAACTCGTGACTCTATTGTTAACCGTTTGGCCTTTGAAGCACAGAAAGCTTTTCCAGTAGAAATGAGATTAGGTGGGAGCTCATATTGTGTTGTGCAGGCGCATTGTGTGTAGATATCGGATGAATTGTCTATGTCCCTTAAACAATGCTGCTGGTGAAAAATTGTAAACGCGTGTTTGGCAATAAATCAGGTGCTCCAATACAGAAAATCAGTGGCGTTTAGTCTGCTGGATCAGTGCTGCCCTCTTGTGGCCATTTGGGAAAACAAAACGTGCATCCAACTGATACTAGATTATTAAAATGTGTTTTTTCATTTAATATTACCATAGCCTAATACCTTTGAGGTAAATGATACCATGAAATCAAATGTTTGTTTGGCTCTGGTGATGGGATGCGTCTACCTGCCTGGTGAGTCTTGTTGGACTGCCGCTGCATTTCACTCCTGCCTCCCTGTCTAGTCCTCAAAATGCTAAGCTGCTTAATGCACATAAAATAAAACAATGTCAACAAAGATAAGTCCTCCATATGACAAAGTGCAAAAACTTTTTGACAAGCAATGGTTTTTATTTTTTATCTCACAAAGTTTGTTTACAAAAAGGAACGTCAAAAATAAAATTGTACCTATCTATTGCATGTCATGCTGGCAGTTTTAACTACATGCAGAAACAACAATAATAAAAACATTGATAATAATCATTACTGTACAATAAAAGAGGGATGATGTGGGGGCAAAAACATCGAAACTGAAAGTATAACACTCGTTCTGAAAAACAGACGCCTATAAAAGGTTGTTTGGTTTTTGTTTTTGTTGTTTTTGTTGTTTTTTTGATTCACCTGTATGTGCATGAGACTTAAACCAGGGTAAGGTAGAAAGGGATGTGTGAAACTGCATAGAGGCAGAGAAGAATTCTCTGCTCTAGAAAAGGGGGAGGAAAAAAATAGAAGGAAAAAAGAAGTGCAGTGTGCACTCTTGATATAACAAACACACATCCTCACATATTCAGTTAACCTGTACAGTTTGAAGACATTGAATATGCTTCATCTTCAATGTGGAAAACAACAGAAAAAAGCAACTACATGTAGAATTATCGCTGAACCTCATGGGATCCCTTAATTTGACCTGCTGTAAAAAAGTGAACTCTGAGGTATATGGCTTCATTTCATCCATCAACTTCATGAAGAAAAAAAAACAAGAGAAAGTATATTTTTTTGGAAAGCAGCAGGTGAAAGATATGTCAGGCGCAAGTCATGTACACATTCACGACTCTTTTCCAAACAGGAAGGAAGCAGGAATTAAGCACGCACTCTTTTATGTTTTGAAGAAATATTGAAATTTAGACTTGAGATAAGAAGAGGGAGATGAGTTGCAGAAGGTGACAGAAGTACAAAAAGTGTCTCAAACATGCAGTTTAACATGAATATGAAAAGTCAATTTAGTGTCCCTTTGGCTTTTTATCCAGTGCACTAAATTTGTTACCAAAAAAATGTTACAAGAATTCAGGTCCCTCGGCTTTCAGAGAAGGGTTTGAAATCCAGTTCATGTTTCTGTTGTCGAAGTCGGTGACGTCACATTGGCTGGTATGCGCGTAATGTGTGTGGAGGAAAGGTTCCTGGCTGGGCTCAGTCGGTGCTGACCTGCGTGACCTGTGCGTCGGCTGTCTGGTTAGTGGACTGAATGAACATTGGTTGGGTGAGCTCCTGTCCGGCCGGCATCGTCACCTGCTGAATCTGATACAACTGCTGCAAAACAGAGAGACGCAAAGGATGAAGACCAGAGTGTACCAAAGCCCTTTTCTTTTGTAGATTGTTTCAATAATAAACTATTTTTCTGCTCATAGTAGAAATGCTGTCAATTTTGTTCTAGTCCCATTTTTGTCTTCCTCTGATAAGACAAATGACGTTTCTGTCTGATGATATTTGTCAGTTAGTATCATCTAAATAAGTGTTCTGTTTTTATTAGGGTTGAATTCATTGCACTTTTTTTTAAACAAACTAATAACACTTAGTTTACATACAGCACATTGCAAGACCCGAATGAGGAAATGCAAAACTGCAACAACAAAAAAGCCCCCAAAAAAGGAGAAATATTGTGATTGTTACACAACAAAAACAATAACTGACTGACTTAAAATCATACTGTACTCAAAAGAACATCCTCTACAATCTAAGGAAAATATCCACAATGCTAAAAATTATTTAGGTTGATTTCATAGATGCCTTACCTCTACTGAATTCAGATTTCTGATAGTCAAGTATTGTTTTTTTAACCTCCAAATGCATTTTCAAACTTTTATATCACACTAAATCTTGATTCGTCTGTAGTGAGAACCAAACCAAACACAGAGAAAGGTTGTAGTTGGGAAAGGGTTACATTTTTTGTGCTATAACCCAATAATTTAGTCAATACATTTGTATATTTTCTTAAATATTTTGAACTTAAAACATGATTGGCGTTTAGACTTGTTCAGTTTCACCATCAAAGAGCCAACTCACAAGTTATCACTACGTCTTCAGATCAAACACTCTACACACATGAATTGTATTTGTTACCTGTCCGTCAGTAAACTGGTTGAACTGCTGCTGTGCTTGCTGTACCTCTTGTGTGATCTGAAAACACAAACAAGTTCAACTCAAATTAAAGTCTGAACAATATAAATGCTTGAACATCAGTCCATGTGTTTCATAAGTGGTATCTGTTTTTCTTCTGTGGGGTCGTGATTTACCTGCTGGGTGTTTGAGAGAGTCTGAATCTGTCCTTGGACCACTTGCGCCCCGGAAACTGGCTGAGCTAGTCGGATGTACTGCAGCTGACCAGTGTTTAGTTGCACCTGCACTCGGCCACCACAAGGGGGAGACAAAGTTCAGTTAGGAAAATAAGGTCATTCAAATGCAGAGGTCACAGCCATTTTCCTACTCTGAGAATCAAACACAAATCATTCACCCCTCTCGGGTGAGTCGTTAACTGTAAAACACACACTACATCACCCATTTAATCTGTTTTAACCAAATTCTTTCCACTCTTCCACTCATGTCTCTTTTATGCTTCATCTCCAACCTCTCCTATAATTGCTTCACTCCTATGATCTTTTGTTTATTTCCAGGCTGATATTCTCTCTCACCGGGATTTGCTGGATCTCTCCCGTGTTGGTGATGATCTGCTGCATGACCTGCATGGTCTGTCCTTGGGCTTGCGCGGTTTGAGCTTGACCCTGCGCAGCTGCAGCTTGAACAATCTGCACCTGTTGGCCCTCGCTCACCTGCATGGTCACGGGTGCACTCTGATGGAGAGAAAAGAAGAGGGCAAAAAGAAATAAGAGAGGAAGACAGGAGGAGGGGAAAACGTGGCGCAATAGTTGATAAACAAAAGTTGGTCAGGGCATGAAGTTTATGATTGACACACAGGAATCACTGACCTCCCTGAGAGACGACTTTAACCTCAGTTTTAAAAGTCTTTTAAATAATTATCAAGCAGGAAGGGAAGATGTTGAGCAAGAGGTGACTCAGCAGATTTTGTGGCCTCTCTTTCTCATCTGTCTGTCATACTATCTAGGGAAAAGCCACCTGATCTCACACTGCAGTCACCGCTACAGGCCTCCGCCATCAGAACAGGACAGAGTGTGTATGCAGCAGTCACCTCCATGCTTCTGTGTGTGTGTGCGTGAGCGTGTGTGTGTGGTTAGCAAACACATAAATGCGCGTGTGCATGCAAGTTTACCGTGATCGGTGTGCCCTGTGATTGCACCTGCACCTGCTGTAACTGCTGCATGGTGGCACCTTGCAGCATCTGATGGCCCGACAGAACAGGATGAGAGAATGAGAGAAAGACACGCAGTGAGAAAAGCAGCGATTGCAACAACTTAACATGAAGCGTGTGTGAGACAGCAAACAGTGACACAGAGCAGCAAATCAGGTTTAATGACATGTTTATGAATGATACGAGAAGCTGAGGTGAGAAACAGGAAGGAGAGAAATAATGGTAGTGTTTGGATGTATACATGTAAAGCATAGTGACATTTACAGCAGCTACAATTATATCAATAACTTTAAAAAACAGATTGTGGTGACCTTATTACCAAATGACACAGAAAGCTTCGTCTTTTCCTCAAATAAATAACGTTATCTTTTCTTTCTCTCTAATATAAAGCATTTCCACAATATTAACCTAATCTGATTTACTGAAAAAAGCATGTGTCTGGTGGGTAGTTGTAAGCCGACCAGCTGCAATTGACAGTGGCATCCTTTACACATCATGATGTGAAAAATAATAACAAGAGGGATAGGCGCAATTAAGCTGTTAGACAATAAAACTGATATCTTTCCCAGTGAACGCAAAAGTGAGGAGAATATCATGGTAACAAGGTTGCCATCTTTTTATCCACAGATAAAAAAGTAATTACAAAAACTCCGTAATTATAAAAATGTATGTTTTCTTTATTCCCTCAAGCCCAACCTTTAAAAAGCACTACCTTAAAAATAGCCTACAATGAGTCAAGGTGTCAGACTGTGACCTCCCTGCTCTCAGCGAGGACCGCAGCAGTAAACGGAGCTGGTGAATAAAGCTAAGCTAGGTCCTATTGCGTATGACAGCTCAGCTAAAGGCAGTGTGCTGAAGCAGCATGAAGCAGCACAGGACCCACGGCTACATGACAAGCAGCGACCATGCTGGCAGCAAAAGTAGCAGAAAAGGAGAACGCTCGGAGGAGAGACACTCGGAAAAATGTCTTGAAATGTATGAACATGTTTGGTGTTGAAAACAGTGGGATCCACTCACAAGCATTCACTACTCTGTGTTTGCCTGTTTACTGTTTCCACATGCGTGCATGTGTGTGGTAGAGACCTGGTTTCATTTTTTTAAACAGCTATTTATGTTTTTAGTTTCTGTCTCCTGATTTCCTTGAAACAGAAACACAGCAAAGTGATGAAGAGAAACAGTAAAAACAAAAAGGGTGACAAGTCTTTGATCAGCTTTTTTGAGAGTGAGGAAAATTAGGTTATTAAATTTTGGAGGCTATGGTGCTAAAAAAAAGTACATCAAAGGATTAGGGCCAGGTTAAGGATGAAAAAATCTGAGTTTATGAGCAAAAAACTGTGGAAGAATTAAGTCTTAATGATCAAGTTAGAAATTAATGAGAATAAACTCATCATTTAAATAGATTAAAGTCATATTAATAAGAAAGAAAGTCGTAAACCTATGAGATTTAGGACAGCACTAACTTATTATTTTTTCCTGTATTTATCAACATCTTATCACATTTCATAGAAGAAGAGATTGAAACTCTCTGCCTTGTGAGAGCGTTACCTCTACAGAGAGAGGGGATGCTTGTGTGTGATGTTTGCTGGGTGTCTTCTGAGGTTCAGTTTTTCCTGCTGGTGGGAGAGCTATCAGCTACTAAATGTGAGCTAAGACTAACATCAATAAAAACCTGGTATGATGACCTGAGTAACAAGCCTTTTTGCAGCATGAGACCCCAGACTGGGTGGGGTGAGAAAGCACTATGGGGGGTTACACTAAAGCAAACATGCACTCCACCATGATGTATCTCCTATTGAATATCAGTGCTGGATGTTAAGAATAATGGGCTCTTTTCCATTGTCTTAAATTCTGATGATATATCCAAGCTTCTTAAAACCTTTTTGTGCATCGTTTGAAACTGTGTGGAGGAGAAAAGCAAGGTGTTGGTGGTACCTGTCCTTGTTGAGGCTGTGCAATGATGATCTGTCCTGGCTGGATGGTCGTGGCTGCTTGTGCCCCCTGCTGCTGGGCCTGTTGTGTCCCCTGCACCTGCACAGCTCCAGGCTGCTGTGCTAGAGTGAAATAGTACTGCACCGGCTCGGCTGGAGCTACCGACTGACGCATCTCCTCCTGGAAATCACACACACACTCATTGGATGGGGCCTATCAGTCTATTACATCTCCATGAATTATTTTTGCAGGTGTAACGGTAGAGGAGGTCAGCACTGATAAATAACTGATGGGACGTGACCAGGGAAACGTAATGTAATCTTGACACAAGATCCATTACAGGCAAACATACTGGTCAATACCATTGACTGCAGGCCTGAGGGCAAGCTAAGCTGAACATTGCAATGTTTAATCCGTCAACAACTTACATAAAACAACATTATTACATATATCTGACTGTAGTGTCATAAAGATATACAAAAACTAGTGTGACACAGAAATGCTCCCTCTTAGGTGCAGCGTCAGAGTTACACAGGATTCATTTTACCCTGGACAGTTCAGTAGGTTAAATTCCTGCCGATACAGGGGGCTTGAACCCAGGTCTAACTATAATCACAGATAACATGGACACCAGTAAACACTGACCTGTGTCATCCTGCTTCATAACTGAGGAATGAACAGCACCCTGATGACGTTTCTCCATCACCAGAAGCGTAAACACCCCTCTCCCAGCTCCATGACAACACAGCTGAGAGTGTAGGATGTTTACATGCCCGGAGACAGTCTTCTTGACAACGAATTTAGATATCTCACTCCTCCATCTGGTATCCTACATGTGTCTATAGCACATCAAGATCCTGCTTGAGCTTAACCTTACTTTATACGATTGTTTTATGGAGAAAAAAAAATGGACATTTCATTATTTCTTGTTTATTCTAAAGCCATGTTTTTCTGACACCATTATTAAACTTTTGTCACCTCTGGGGTTACTGTTGCCTGTCAGAGGCAATAAGATGCTGCAAACATCCGACTGAAAGCTCTTGCTGTTCCAACCACAGCTTCCAGTCAAGGATGTTTACAACACCTCTAGTTTGCCAACAATAAAGAAGCTCCCAAGATGAAGACCAACAAAACCTGCTTTTTTTCTTATCCTGCTTTTTTCTTATGCTTTATTCGTTGTATGAGAAAGTTTGCTGTGCAGGAAATGAGGCAACCCCGTCACGGTGAGCTTCCCTACCTGTCGTTTAGGAGGCTTCAGGTCGTCCCGGGGCACGATGTCGATCAGGAAGTCAAACTGGTCGAACTTCGTTATTGCCATGGCGATGTCGTTCCTCTGTGGAGAGTCAAAGTGATGAGGTCAGACTTGCATTATGCTAATGCAATATATGCAGCAACCTATATATAACCATGCCTCGTGGCTTAAGGTCAACTCTCCCAGAATAACCACACGGGAAGCTGCTGGGGGGGAGAAATAAAGTTCCCGGTAGTACTGTAAGATGTTTTTGCTTTGAAAACTGATCTCACTGGAAGAAGGGATAAGTTTAGACCGGAAAGGAAAGTTATTCAGTGACTGTTTTTGATGAGATATTACACTGCGGATTAATTTTCAAGCAGAAGGCACTGAATATTTGCTGGTTCCAACTTCATGTCTTTTTTCTGTTGATCGTAAACTGAGTGAATTTTGGCAACTTGGGCTGTTAGCAACTTCAACGTCTCACCTCTGATCTGCACTAAGTACATATTTTCAAAATTGGCAGTTAGAATAAATATATATTTAATCATACATTGCAGGTTTTGAATTATTTAACACAAATTAAACAACCTTTTGTCGCTTATGGTAACCGGATTCATTCCCCTCAGCACCATCATCATAAACCTTTGTGTGCACGCTTTGTGGACCTAAACAGGACTGGCTCTTTCCTCTCTCCATGAACGTAGCCTCTGCTGTTACACTCCTTCCTATATCCACAGCAGTGCGCTGTCTCGGTGGAATTTTCCACAGGATATTGGCTGTCAGGACCCCCTATTGTGGCCCTCCCTGCACTAGAGGCTATTTATAGGAGCTTGATTAATATCTGGCAACACCAGGTCACATCTACACTTGTTCTATTGATGAGTGTTGCTATGGTGATTCCAACTGGCGTGCCCTCTTCTATGTGAGGGTGCTGCTTTAACTCACTTAGGCGCAAGAAAATCTCATATTCACGGGGGTCACACGTACCTTGTGCGTCATGTGTGGTGTAAAATGTAATTAACATGTAAACATGCAGGGTAAATTAAGTTTCTATTTAAAGCAGCGAGCGCAGAGAGCAGGAGGTTAATGCTAAAAAAAGGAGGATAAGTCGAGACAACAGCGGAGTGAACACACTTCCAAAGTAGGTCTGCTCTAAAAGACTAGCTGTGATGAAAATGATAACAGTTTCTGTTTCTACCTGTTTGGCATCCACACACATATCCATGGACGGCTAATCTCTCAGAGGTATGTGAATGGATAAAGTCGACTTAAGGGCTTTCATGTTCTGCTCCACAGTCCCCCCCCCCCACTCTTGATGTTCAGGTGAGACAAGCTCTTGTTTGATTTTTCCCAAACGCTTTCTCCCGCTCTCTGCTTCCTTTTACCCCCTAACATCTTTCCAGAGTCCATTTTATTTAAGTTTAGGACAGCAGAGCAGGCAATATGGCACCGGAGGGAAAAGTGGGTCAAAGGCACCCGCCTGGCTTTGCTTTCAAAGTCAACGGAGGGAGAAAGAGCTCAGAGGAGGGATAGTCCTCAAGGGGATGCTGGTATGGGGCCTCTGCTTGTGTACACATACAGTCACTTTGTTATAGAAAGCAGCAAAGCAAAAACACAGTCGACATGATGCAAGGGTGTGGGTGAAAGTATGGCAGAAATGTACAAAAAAAGGAAGAGTGAGTGAAATTATCACAGCTGATGTCAACCCCAAAAAAGACACGACAGTAGTCAGCTGTTAAAGCTTGATCTGAAAGTACAAGACATGGAGGGAAAAAAGAAGAAGACATCTCTTTAAAAGTGTCTGACCTGTAGTGTGCGCCTTTTGTTGTCCTCTGTGTGGATCCACGCTCTGAGGGTGAGCTCTGTGATAAAGATCTGAGCCGCCTTAGCAAACAGGACTGGAGCCTCAGCGCTGATCATCTGTAGAGAAGAGATGGAGTTACAACTGGTTAAAAAATAAAAACACCCACAGACCATCAAACATCAATCGCATAACAGCTACAACATGAATCACTGAGAACCTGAGCAACACATCACTGTGGTACATTAGCAGGTGCTGCAAAATAAGCAAGGACTACATTCATGTTTTAAAAAATACTCAATAACTGGTTTATATGCGTGTGTCAAAATGAAACGCTGCCTAAAAGACCTTTGCTGCTTAGAAGGGGGATTTCATTATCATTCACCAAAACCCACAAACATTTCCTCTTTTTGACAACAGCTGCAAGATAATATCAACCCTTTGTAACACCTCTTCAGGAGTAAAGCCACAGGTCAGCAGGCCTCTCGCAGGTAATTACTCGTCATACGAAATTACATTATACCTGCAGACAAAGCCGTGCAACAATGAGTGAAATACATGAGTACGTGGATTGTAAATTCACCCCGCGGCTCACACATACAGTGCAGTGAAAGCTGCTGCGTCACAGCTGACAGAAGGGTCTTGTCTTCAGATATGTTAGTGATCTGCTGATCTCTTTACCACTTTAAGCTGCTGCTTAACTCAGGCCATGTTGCTTTTGACACGATACACTGGAGCCACACTACACACATATGCACATAGATGCACTCTCCAGGACTCCTTATTCGGAGGCTATGCAAAGCTCTGTGGGAAAACCTGCTGTAATGGGAAAAAACTAGTACTTTCTCTGCATGCATTAGCTGATGAGTTCAAAGCACCTGACAAGTGTCAGAAAAAATTGCTTTGACTACAACTTAACTAAACTACTATACCTGAGCACTGTAAACTACTGCCAAAATCTCTGCAGCAGAAAACTGTTCAAACTTCAACAGCTACAATCAACTTATACATTCAATGGCCCACAAAGTGATGATAAAAGTTTTGCATGTTCCTTGAATGATGTGTGATTATTCCATTACGCTCACTATTAGTTTGCTTTTTACTCACAGACAGTTCTGAAAGCAAAGAGTTGATAATAATTTTCCATTATAAGACAGCAGACTATTCAGCGCACTGAAAAGTCTGAGCACACACAACAGGCCTGAAAGCAAGAGCTAAATGAAAACACAAAAATAAAGTACATTATCCATCAGGCTTTCAGACATTGAAAATTGTAAACTGCTGCAACCGCAATTCCATAAAAGTTGGCTGTTACATAAAACAGACATTTATAAAAACAGAATTTAAAGGTTGGCAAGTAATTTAAAGCATTTATTTAACTTAAAAGAGCGCAAAGACAACCAATCAAATGCTGAAACTTAGAAATGTTGTTTTATGAAAAATACATGCTCATTTAAAATGTAATGCCAACAACAGGTTTTAAAAAAAGCACATGTTTCCATTGTGTTGCATCACCTTTCTGTAAAGGTTGGGAACCCAGGATTCCAGTTTCTGATGTTTTGGAATAGAAACGATGTCCCATTCTTACCTGGATAGGATATCAGCTGCTCAACAGTCTTATTTTTTTTGTCTCATGATGCACCAAATGTGGTCAATGGCCAACAACTCGGGACAGCTGGACTGTCTGAGTGGATGGCAGTATATGCTGCACCGGAACCTGCATTCAGCACTTATGGTGCTTCCCCAGATGTGTAAGCTTACCCATCCCCATACCATCATGAATGCTGGTTTTGAAACTGTGCACTGTATGCAAGCTGAGGGGTCTCTCCTCTTTAGAGCAGAGGATGCAGCCTCCATAATTTCCAAAACAAATGAAGGTCAAACATTGATTGCTCAGACCACAGGACAGTTTGCCATTTTGCCTCAGTGCATGTTGGATAGGCTCAGGTCTAGAGTAGTCATTGGCATTTCTGGATCTTGTTCATGCATAGTTTTCTCTAGATGGTACAGTTTTAAACTACATTTGTGGGAGCAGCAACAAATGGGATTCATAGACAATGGATTTAGGAAGTGATTTTGAGCCCATGCAGTGACTTCCACTATAGAGTCATGTCTGTCTTTAATGCAGTGCTGCCTGAGGGCCCCGAAGATCACGTCCATCCAGTATTGGTTCTCATCTTTTTCCCTTTGTGCAGAGATTTCTCCAGATTCTGAGTATTTTCATGATATCATGTATTGCAGATGATGAAATCCCCAAATTCTTCTTAAAATAAAAAACAATTTTACACCGAGGAACATTATTCTGAAATTGTAAAACTATTTGCTAACACAGTCTCTCACAGAGTGGCGAACTTCCTGCCACTCTGGAATGACCTTGTCATGTTACCAACCTGTTGCAAATTAACCTGATCGGTTGGAAGACCTTCCTTCAGGTGTGTTTTCTAAGCATTACTCAAACTTTTCCATGTTTTGTTGTCCCCGTCCCAACTTTTTTTTAAAGTGTTGCTGGCATCAATTCTAAAATGAGCATAGATTTTAATAAAACCATAAACATTTTCAGTTTCAACATTTGATGTTGTCTTTGTCTTATTTTCAATAAATAAAATGTTTAAATGATTCAAAAAACATCAAATTCTGTTCTTAACATTTTACACAGCATCCCAACTTTTTGGAGTTGGGGTTGTAAAAATGGAAGAGGAATCAGAATAGGTACGAGGTAAAAGCCATGCAGTAATTTTTTAATCTTCTCTTTCAGTTATTCAAATTTACCAGGATGCAAAATCAGAATAATATGTTCTTTAAGAGTCTTGACTGAAACATGAAAGAGGTTAGAATTTTGAAAGTTGGTTAGAAGAGACAATTATTTGGAAATGTGTGTCAATGGGGTTGCTCTCTTACCTTCACATCCTCATCCAGCTTCATGATTTTTTTGATCCGGGCTAGAGGCAACTCCTGCACGCGAAAATCCTTCTAGAGAGAATAGAGGGGTGGTCAACCGAAACACGGATATACAACTCAAGAAAATCGTTTGCCTCAGTATTAGCATTTGTGTATTTCTGTATAGCGTACCACGGTGAGGTTCCTGATCTCCTCCATGACTCGGGGCCAGAAGGACTGCAGGGTTTGCTGGGCATCGCTGCCCCCGGCTCCAAACGCATCTGCAGACATCTTTTATTCTGTTGGAACAAGGAAGCAGACAGGAGAAAGCACATGTTAATCTTTAGAATATAAAATAAAAGACAGGATGTCACCACTCAGTCACCAAAGTCATGTTACAGAAAACAGTCAGTCCAAGGCAGACCCTGCTTCCCGTGTGTGACAACCATGCATCCTCTCATGGCCTGCTATTATAACACAATAAAATCAAAATAGAGCCTCAGCTGGCTTCTATTCTTGTTCTTGCGGGATGTTGACATACCCAGAAACACGCTGCTAGTCTAGCTGCACACTCCTTGATTATGAAGGGCTCTATCAACTTTAGCCAGGATAAAAGCTCCTCTACAAAAGAAAGCATGACGTGCAAATCAAAAGCTGCTGGTGACCCCACACACTGAAGACAACACTGTTATCATCGATCCAAAAAGACATGTCATTATTTTTGCACCAACTGCATTCCAGGCAGACACTTTAACACAAAAAGAGTTGTGAAATTAAGTAAACCAACTGTTTCAATACACACAAAGTGCTTCTCTGAGGGATCGGTTGGTCTGAAAGAGGATCCAGCAGGTTACTATGGCATGCCAGGAATCTGCTGGGGGAATATTGGCCGGCCTGTCTGAGCATGCAGAGCTCTGGAGTGTCTGGATCGCACTCTCCCTTTTATTCCTTACCTCAGTGAAAAGATTTGGCAGAGGGGAGAAGAAAAAAGAGACAAGGGTGGGTGGCGAGGCGAACAAGAGAGGAGTGTGTGGAGCTACTCAAGAGAGACATGGGGGGGGGCGTGTGTTTGTGTGTGTTGCTGAGGGAGGGGTAGTGCCTTGTCCAGTTCAGCATTAATCCAGCACTAAGACAAAGTGCCAAAGGCTTTATCAGGGGGAGGTAAGAGGGACGGACAAGGCCACCGTCAGACTGATGTGCAAACTAGCAAAGTGGGTCAAACAGGACAGAAAGAAGGAGACGGAGAATGAACGAAAAAGACTTGACAGAACAAAGAAAACGAGTATTGGAAGTGTGTGTGTGTGTGTGTGTGTGTGTGTGTGTGTGTGTGTGTGTGTGTGTGTGTGTGTGTGTGTGTGTGTGTGTGTGTGTGTGTGTGTGTGTGTGTGTGTGTGTGTGTGTGTGTGTATCTTCCTTTCTTTTCTCACTCTGGGCATGAATGGCTCCAGCTCTGGTCCAGCTAAAACAGCCTGACTCAAAAAAAACCTCCATCTAGTGAAGAGGATTGTTTGAACTTTGGATCTATGTCAGCACCCGTTTTCAAACCACTTAAATGCTGTTGTAAATATTTTACACGGATAAATCACTAATTCAGAAAGCAGACCCTCAACCTGATTGATTTTTGACAGGGGAGATTGCTTCCCTGGCAGTTGTGGAAGTTACTGAATAATAAAGAAGAAGCAACGCTGCATCCTGTTCTGTCGTTCAGTTTTGGACTGAGAGTAGCCTAAATCAATGAGACAGAATGGCAGCGGGGGGGTTGGCTTTATATAAATCAATCAGGCTGCTTGTAGCGATGGCATGCCGGGCGAGTGATTGACCTTGACTGCGCACCCCCCCTTCTCTGCCTGACGCTCCAGTGTCCAGTTGCGTTTCAAGGTTGATTGAAATCCTGCAGTCACTAGAACAGTCCCAGCATTCCATGGGACAGGAATGACTGATGGGAATTGTAGTTTTTTGTCCTCCGATGGGTGAAATGACCTCTGGCGGTATTTTTTGTATCGCACATCACCATGACCGTGCAAACAGGGTTACAAACAAACGCTAGTTTGAGACGCATGTCTTTGTCTTTTTCCATAATGAGTATTTAACCCTCTCTTGTCTGTATTTAATCTAGTGATCATTTTGCACAAGACACCCTCATGCATCTGTCTGCAGGCTTATGTGGTTCTGTTCCTAACTGGAGGCCTGATAAATAAAATAATAATAATAAGGCATTACCAACAACTGGGGCATCACAATTAATCGCAGCTTCAATGTTATCACAAAATGAGCACTCCTTGTCTGCTCTCACACATACCTCACTTCTCTTCAATATGCACCTACTCTTTGAAACAGAGCTATTATTTAAGATTACACACACCCCCCTCCAACCCCCCTTTCTCTGACCCCATAACCTTCAATCTAAACACACCGCCACACACTAACCACAGCAGCAGAAGGGAGGAGGAGGAGGGTGTCAGTGTGTGAGATGAAATGAGAAAGCAGGTGTGGCTAAAACGTGAGCAAGGGGGGAAAAAATGAAACAGAACAACATATGTTTGAGAGAGGAGAAGGAGGGCTAAGTATCAACATGCCCTTGAGCATTACTCCTCCAGCTAGCTAGCTGGCATGCTCGACCAGAAAATGCTGATATATTACCATATTTCCCAGGGCTTTGCATCGATGGAAAGTTTGCGTGGGAGCCGGCTGATGTCTGAGACACGAGTGCAGAGCAAAAATGTCTTTTGCTGACTTCTGCAACACCTTCTAAGGTCTGGGTCTAGACGAGTCAAACAATCACTCTGTGCGGGGCTATCTGCTGCACAAAGAAAATCCACAGTGGAACTCCCCAAAAGCTAATAAATGTCAACTTTATAAAGCTGTAAAAGGTCTGGAGGCTGATGCAGAGAGAGCTGGTCTCAAGATGGTTTGTTTTATCTGCAGCGATAAGCACAATTTGCCTCTGTTCTTTCAGTTCTACCATCTTAAGCACGCTTTGAATTGCTTTACAATAGAAAATCTTTACAAAGTAGACTGTTAAAGTTTGTATAAGTGTCTGCAGATATCGTGAATGCTCTGTTCTTCCTCGTGGGTTTGTTTTTCTGGAAAATATCATGTTGTATTGTGATGAAGCTGCTCTGTTGGGGTGTATTGTTATGTTTTGTATCATTTTTTGTGTGTGTGCTATGCATAGATTCTCTCCCCTGCGCATTTGTTGTCCTTCATCGGGTCATCAAGAAAGAGATATGCCGGTGTTGGATTTCCGACCAACTCTGCTGTGTTTGTGTGTCTGTAAGGACAAATCCGATCTCTGCTTTGTCGATGTAGTCCAACACAGCACCTTCCTCCTTCAGCGGCTCTGCATCTGCCTTCCTGCCCATTTCCCAGCTCTTTGTCATTTGTAGGTGTGTGTCCTCCTGTTCTGTCTAACTCACTTTCACCTGATCCCCCTCTTCCAACTTCTCTCAGAAAGTCGATGCTGCTCCGTTTCCAGCAGCTGAATCAGCGCTAATGTTGTACAGCAAAGCCCCCGTTCTGTTTCTCCCTCTCTCTCGCCCTCCCCTCCCTGTCTCGCTCACTCATTGGCACGTCACATCAAGTGGCCACTCACAGCAGCATCAGGGACGCGCTCCAACTCTGACATCACACCACTTTACATGAGCCTTCAATTCCTGTTCAAATAAACCTGATAGCTGCACAGGCAGAGAGGCAAGAGAGCGGAAAAAGACAACAGGATAGTATCACTTAGCCATCTGCCAATTTATTCGCTCTTTGAGATCAGTAAAAGAGCACGAAGAGGGCAACGAGGCAACGCAAAACTTTGAGTGTCAAACTCTGCACAAAGACAGGGTTAAAAGACAGAGTACAGCTGAACAGAAAGACCTTATGGCTCTTTGGTTAGGTGAAATGTTCCTTAGTTAATTACTCCCTTAATGGCCCAACAATTTGCATAAATTGAGCTTTCTGCTGAGTGTTTGATCGAGCTAAGGGCTAAGCAGTTAAGGCCACCCTAAAGGCCTAACTGTGAGCTCCTCCTTGAGGTGTTTGGGAATCACATTGTCTTCACTATGCTGAATCTCATCCCTGATCTCTCCCTTAAGCAGAACTGACACCTCACACTGATGCAGATGAGCAGTGAGAGGACCACCTGACATCATCTATCAGGAAAGACACATATGTGTAAATGTGTTATAATCTGCAATAAATGTGTATGTGTGAATTATCTCTTGAAACAAGTTCACAGGTTAGAGTCAAGAGATTAACATGTTAGACAATATTGGATCCTGGTTGGAAGCACAGACAGTCTCAGTGGTGTTTCCCATTGGTCTCTGAAACAGAGTTTTGAAGCCCAATGGTGGCTGTTGCCATATTGGACGCGCTGACTTCACCTAACATTTGGTAGCAACAAGTCTCCTACAGCTACAATGTGCCCTCTTAGCCACTCCCCTTATTATTAAGACTTATTATGCAAAACCTGGAACCTCAATATCCTAAAAACCGACTTTAGTACCAGGATGTAAATGTTTTTCATTCTGTGGTGTTATAATGATCATTTTAACATGGGTGTTAATTGGGTCTCATTGGCTTTTGGAGCCAGCCTCCAGTGGACGCTCTAGGAAATGCAGTTTTTAGCATTTTAGCATTGGTTTTAATTTTCAATATCTGAGTTTGCTGCTTTTATGGAAGTTGTTCTTTCTATGCAGATTTTGCACCAATTATTTGTTAAGATGATTTCAAGAAGGTTGCTCAAAATTCAACTGGAAGATTAAAGAAAACTGAAAAATCAGGGCAAAGTAAAAACAACTCTGCTGTTACTGATAGTTCTTACTCTGAAGCTGGTCCATATCGGCTAACCAAGCATCAGTCAGGCCCAAATTATCACTGTTGCCACTTTAGATCAAATGCCTGACTGTTTTATCCTTAATGCTAGTAAATCCTCTAAAAACTAAAAGATACATTTTGTATACAAACATTTAAACTCACTCCTACTCATTTATTTTAACAGTTTTTTTCATAAATGAAAGAAGTTCAGGTAGTTTTGTAGCCAAAGTTACTTTATATAACGCCTGATTGCTCAAGTATGACTACTAGTGTATAACATGGACACAAGAAAATAATAAAAAAATTCTATTAAACAATGATAGATAAAGGGGGTGAAACTATAAAGTCATACTGTCACTTGACATAATGAACCTTATACTAGAGTTGTCACATCACCACAATTTGAAGTTTCGTTATGATACCAGTAAAAGTGAAAGGATCGACACCTCCAGTGCACCAGCTATCTTTTCTTTATTCATTAGCACACTGCAAATAGGGCTGCTTTTAGAAAGAGCCGCAGAACTGACACCAACATTCAACACACTGATAAGTAACCTGTTGTTTTCTGTTCCACTGCTTTGTTTTCATTAGTGGTGCTTGTTCTCTCTGATATATCTCGAACACCTCTCTCGCAATAATGACGATTTTTCCTACTTCTCAATCCAATCTAATGCAAAACTAAAGCCCTGTTTTGTTTTAAAGCTCATGGTATTGAAAAGTAACCGAGTATCGAACATTTGGACAACCTTACCTTAAGTGTAGTTCCTAATCATGGTGCCTCACAGTTCAAACTCTTATCGTGCTGTTCAAACAGCAAACATGTATCCACACAAACTGCTTTCCACCACGTTTCACTACAAATGATGAAATCCACAGAAAGACGTCTTTTTTTGTTTGATATCATGGCGCCGGCTGTGTGATAAGTTCTACTGCGCCGACATGATGTCTTCAGTAAGAGGTCAGTTTTCCACATGCTGCTGTGTGAAACTGTGTGTGATGCAGAGTGAGCAGTTCAGCAGGAAGGTCACTAAAGGTTAATGTCTGCTGCATTTCAACTGGCCTCCTAAGCAGAAAAACAAGTGAAACACTGTCTGCACTACATACAGTCATGTAAACTAGGATTTATCATTACACTGATGACATTATGGATCATATTTTAAACATTCATTAGGTCACTTTTGTACCTGAATGAAAGGGGAAGCAGAGGCAGCCCAGATGTCAGATGTCATATTGACTAACATATTGGTAATGATAGCTCTCGATTAAAAGATGTAATTACAAATTCTGAGCTATGTTTGTGTTCACCTTGATGAACCCATTGACAAATACCACTCAGGAACGAACTGGCATGGTTTCAGTAAGCAGGGTAAATGATCTACTCGAGCAAAACAAAAAACAAGAAGTTCTCAGCCAGGAATTACAGATTAACTCCTGATACACACGCTCAACGTTCTCACAGATGTTGCCAGAAGTGTTTGGAGATTAAAATTTAAAAAACTGACAGGGTTATGAGAACGTACAGGCTCGCTGTGACCTGCAGTGCAACATCCCTTCAACGCCGCTGGACGGAACCGGCTGACCGAACGGCCCTGCAAACTTTGCCCTTGGTTCTGCTTCAAGCCAACTCCAGGAAGTGCTAGTCACTGATCTCCCAAGGTCATTCAACAGAGGAGAGAGAGAGAGAGAGAGAGAGAGAGAGAGAGAGAGAGAGAGAGAGAGAGAGAGAGAGAGAGAGAGAGAGAGAGAGAGAGAGAGACAGAGAGAGAGAGAGAGAGAGAGAGGGAGAGGGAGAGAGAGAAACCAGAGAGGGAGGAGGGAGAGATGAAAGAGAAAAGGGGGAGGGAGAGAAGGGGGGAGGATAGAAAAAAGGGACAGGTTTTTCAACTTTCGCTGCAGCACTTAAGTGACCCCAGTGGTGGTGGCTGTGTGCTATATAGGAAGCTAAATAAAAACATCACATACTGTACATGTTAGTCTGTTATCCTCCTCTGAGTTTCCCTTCCTCTGTGTCCTCTCATCTCCTCTCTACATGCTTCCTTCTTCTCGGTGCTGACGGAGAGACTGCAGGAGCCAATCTCACATTCCAGTGACCTTCATCCAGTGCTAGGCCCGGTCTGTGGCGTCAAAGTGGGCAGGGCTAAAGCTACCTGCATATTACATGCTGGAGCACAGCTGACTCCCCCCCTGGCTGCCCACACAGTCTTTAGTGACAGTGTACACATGTATAAACACATGAGGAGGGGGACAAGGGCAAAAGAGTGAATGCTCAGGACTACTGGTCACCTCAGCGGTAAGCTGAAAGGCCCGACGATGTCTCAGTAGTTTGTTGGTTTGTGTACGTTTAGCTTCCTGTTGTTACAATACGAGGCACAAATGATATTCAAATCTCATGCAGACAGCAGCCAACCCTGGGATTTGGCAGCAAGGGCTTCAACTTAAGAGTTATTTTTAGTCTCCCTCTCTCAATCTCTCACACACTCTCTCTCTCTTTCCCCAACGGGACTTTGTTTTGTCAAAGGCACCAATGGAAACTTTCAATTAGGGAACAAGGGAGGGGAGAGAAAGGGAGTCAGAGGCAAGTGAGATAAGAGGCGCCCTCCAAAGATTCCATCAGAAGAGATCAGATCAAACTATTAGCCTCCTCTGCCCCTGGAGCTGACAGGCTGACAGTACGTCCCATCTGGGCGTCTGGCACTGTCAGGGTGGGGGCCTGGGGGGTCCTGAGGTCACTGCAACCAGCTGCACCTCCACCCCTGGGGACCTCTGACACCAAAAGTGACAGCGACACAGAAAGAGATTCTCCCAGAGTCCTATGAGTTCAACGAATATCCTTTTCAACATGGATATCATCTTTGCTGCTCAGTTCTGCGTCACTGTCTGGCGCTGGCGTGTAAACAAGGACATCCGTTGGAAAAGCAGGGTCCGGACTAGCACCCCCGAGCAAAAAGCAGCAACAGGCCCCGGAGATATCAGCACCACTGAGGCAGTGAAGTGCATCCAACACAGGCATGAAGAAGTTAACTTTCATCTAAAGCAGCGCACTTGGAAGGTGTTGGATTGTGCATCGGTCTAAAGTCGGAACACAACAAGTGACAGCCAAAGCAGACGGACTTCACTCTATAATGTTCAACTCAAAGATGATTCGAAACATGACAAACACGCCAAATGGACAACAATTGCACTTTTTAAAACCACCATCTATTATGTAAAAATGTCAATGTTATACTGAAGTGATAGCTGAAGGACATGGATGAGGGACACACACACACACACACAGGCGCGCACACACACACACAGGCGCGCGCACACACACACACACACAGGCGCGCGCGCGCACACACACACACACACACACACACACACACACACACAGGCACACAAAACACACAACTCCAATCTTCCGAGGAGAGTACTATAGGACAGGAAGGGAGGGGGTTGAGGACGGCAGCAAAGGACAGACACCGTCTCATCACTGCAGAGCGTGATGAAGACAGAAAGTGATTAGAGTCGAGCAATTTACTCAGAAACTCAAAGATTAAACATACTTGATGGGTCTTCTCTCTGTGCGTGCTGTCAGCAGTCAGACTTACCCCTGTGCCCTTCATGGTGAGCGGTCTGCCCCGTCCAAGCGGAGTAAAACAGGGGAGACAGACAGTTCTGTCCAAGTCTCCTTGGGAGCAGCAGGAAGAAGAAGAAGAGGCACAGAGGTTGACTGAAAAACTCTCTCAGTGTTCCTCCACTTCCTCCGGTTCCCTGATCGTATCAACAGACAAAAAGCACTCTGGCTCCATTGGACGGCTTTAAAAAAGGACTCTCAGCCTGGACATACAGAGAAGAGCAACCCCCCCCCCCCCCCCCCCCCTCTCTCTTCTACCCCTCCCCCCTTCTCTCTTCCACTCTCCCTTTACACATTGCCCCGTCTCCTTCAGCAGCCCCTCAACGTCCTCCTGCTGCCCAAACACACAGCCCCGTCTCTGACCAAGTCCCTCTCAACTCACTGACCTTCTCTCTCTCTTTCTCTTTCTCTTTCTTTTCTACTCTCTCACCCCTCTACCTCTCTCTCTCCCTAGCCAGTGACCCCGTGCGTTTGTCTTTGAGTTGACCCCTGGCCCCAGCGCAGAGAAAAGAGGGTGAAGGGTGGGGGGATAGAAAGCCAACACAGCAGCAGGGCAACAGCAGGCGAGCAGGACAGCGGCAACTCCCGACTCGCAGACAAAAATCTCCAGCCTCCTTCCCCTTTAACATTCAGGAGTAATCAATCTAGCATGCTACATGATACTCAAACCCCGCCTCTCAGCCGGCTCCCACCTCACTCTCACACTCTCAGCCAATGAAAAAACAAGGTCCTCCTAAGCTATTGGATGCAGCACACACCAATCGGCCCTGACACATCCCCTGCTCCTCCCCTTTCCTCAGCCCGGCCCCCTTTCACTGACAGCCAACTTCCTGCTCTAAGTTACCTTGAGCTGCAGGATAGGGGTCAGGGGAAAGAAAAGAGGAAGAAAGAGTAGAGGGGGAAAAGGGGGAAAAACAGCAAATAAAGTTGCAGAAAGCTCTTCAGGGGGGGGAGTGTGCGAGCGCGTTCTAGCTGTGGCTTGCCTCGGCATTGTTTGTCCTCAGGCGGTCCCTGCCTCTCTGTCCGCTGCTGGATGGATGAGAAAGGTTCCACAGAGCTGCTCTCTGACAACTGCTCTCTGCTTATTTACAATGTCAAACTAAATGTCTCCCTCGGCCCCGCCTCCTCTCTGCCGCTACAGGCTGTAAAGAGCGGTGATGCAGGCAGCCGGGGCGGCCCTCACTGGCTGACACAAGTGCCAGAATAGATGCCGCATGTTGCATCCACATGATTTAAAGTACAAAAGCATACTGGGCAGACTCGCTGTCTCATACGTGCGCACAGGTAGGCATGGACGTCCACGCACACGTACACGTTTTGTCCTTGCATTCTCATTCATCCTTGCTCACAGTCAGAAAGACACACTGCACTCATCCAGCCTCTGATCAGCCCATCTATTACCAATAGATTAATTGAACAGTTAATATTATGTATGCTCATAAGGTCCACACTCATTATACACTTAGAATAAGGATGAATTAACTCACAGGGACACTTTGTTATGCAACTAACCGCAGCCACAACATTAATCCAATGACACCCTCTTTAAGGTATCAATCAAATTTACACAATAACTAGTCGCTGCAGAACGGATCACAGCATCATGATCTGTTCTGCAGCGACTTTGCACAAAATCAGCTGACTGGTAAAGTCAGCCGAGGGAGGAGAGATAAAGAAAAGAGAGTTTTATTCTCATCCTATTTGTGGCTAAACAAGAAGACCCAAGAGATGTGGGTCCAAGTCTGTCAACAAGGACATTGTTGTCTTGACCCCAAAAAAACTATGCTCACAGCAACTTCCACTATCAAAGCGTCATCAAAAAAACACACGTCAGCAATGTCACACAATGCCCTTCTTGTTAACATCCTGCTGGTTCGATGTGTAGACTTTTGACACAGTAACCTTCACTATAACACACTAAGATAGGACACTGCTGTCATATGCTTAACCCGCTAGTCTTAAAATGTAATGTACCACACACTTATTTCACTCCTCTTATGTAAACTCATGTATATAGATCCAGTATTATACAGAAAAAAGAGTGTCTACGAATGACAGAAGCTGATGTCATGGTTATGATATCTGGTCTCAAACTGATACTTTAGACAAAAGATGTAGATATAATCACTCAACTGCGAGAGGTAGAAAGAGATAACCTGTCCCATCAATGAAAAACCCAGAGGGGGAGGGGAACCGGGAGGATGGAGAAGGACAGAGAGGAGAGCTTTCACAGGATGGGAGGGGGCGAGAGCACCAGATAGAGACTCAGGAGAAACAAAGCTAAATGTTCCCTTTTCTATTTTTGAGAGGAGCATTGGGACAAGAGCAGGTACTACAGCCATCCAGTTAATGATTAGAGTTGAGCTGCACAAAGATTAATCTCTCCACCATGGCTGCCATGCCAAAGCAGCTCTGTCTCTCTCTCTCTCTCTCTCTCTCTCTCTGTAGGTGTATGCTGGCTACCCAAAATGCCTCAGTAATGACACTTGGCAAGGTCACCATACAAATGAGACCTTCCCATGACCTGTGCTGCCCGTAGCAGGGACATGTTTGCTCTCACTGACACTATTTAGAGATAAACATGCATTGGCCAGACTATGGGTTTCATAAACACACAGAACCCTCAGGGTAGCAGGGCCTAGCCATGCATTCACCCTGAAAACGGGAAAATGCATGCACACCTGCAAGGCTGAATGGTTCGGGTAACTCACTTTAAGTTCCCTCAATATATGCCTGACCCTTATTCTGCATAGTAGGAATGCACCTACAATATTATACATGAATAAGAATAGAACAAATACGTCTTCTTTCAGGGTAAATACTGGAACTATGAGCATGAAAGGCTGCAAGACTGTAAACTAACTGTCTCCAGTTCTAATAATAATGTGAAATGCTGAAGCATCTTTAAAAAACTTCGGATTGTTTGAGTTTCAGTGCAACTTTGATATAAAAAAAAAAGCATATTGCAGTGATCACATCGACGTGCTGTGAAATAGTTTTGACATGGTTGAAATAAAGCTATGACCATCGGTTTTATTGGTCTGAGAAGAGAAATGTTGCTCACACTGACCTGTAAATGAAAACAAAAAAACCTCACTTTATATTTTATTATCGACATGATGTTGTCCGGAAAAAGATGTAGGGCAACTTTGCTCCTGAATGTGTGTTCCTTTAATACTATGTTGCAAACTAGGCTGCAAACTAGGCTGCAGTGATATATTTTATAAGACTGTTTGGGGGAACAAAGGCAGACGGCTGCTTTGCTACATGAAGAGTAGCGATAGCACACACGCGTCAGTATTTTATCAATAGCCCTCGGGTTGTTTAAAATACGCCAAAATGTTAAAATTATCTGGAGACACAAACAATGAAATGCCGGACAACAGCCTAGAGTTAAGCATCCGTACCTAACGCTGATGATGTTATCTCGTGTCTGTGACCTAAGTTAATGTTAGCTTAATGGAGATGCACAGTTGTGCCTTGTGTACAGCACAGGTGACCATCCGCAGTGTGAGTCTAATTTTAATCACCTATGGACAAGGAGTCGTCCCGTCATATGAAAGTTTGCAAAGCTTTCCAAAGCTATGAAGAAACAGTCTAACCAATAAAGACAACGTTTGGATCTGTCCTTCAGACCAATCAAACCTCGGACTAGATTCCACCAATCAAGGTTTTTAGGGCTAAGTTCGTTCTGCTACTGTCGCCATTCGGGCCCCGCATGAAATAGCCAAGCCGTTTGACAAGCATACGAGCTTGAGCCAACATGGAGGACACAAAACACCAGTTTCCTGGCCGCCCGTGATCCCTTCAGCGGGCCACCAATAAGCGCCTCAGAGAGCGGGGAGGGAAATGGCGCCTATGTTCATCTTTCAAAACAATCGTCTATTGGTCAAGAACAGCAAATGAAAAGAGCGAACTGATAGCTACGGCCTCCGCCCCACGTGGATGCCTTTCTTGTTAGCGCTAAGTACACAGATGAATTTTAATTTTTGACTTACTTTGTTTTACGGGTTCGAAGTGAAGTCCGGCTCAGCGTATTATTTATTTTATTTAGCTAGCAAGGGGAAACAAGATGGCTGCTTCTCGAACCGGAAAGAGTTAGATACACAAACGTGATGACGTTGCCTCTACGTCCCCTTGAGTGAGGACGTCGGTCTCTTTCCACTCCCCTTGAAGTCACACTCACAGCTGAATGAGGCTCACAATATCAAGGTGGTGGAGGGCTCAGATTCAGCTGGAAGCGTTGGGACCTATTTTATACAGTCTATGGTTGGGACAGACTCCCCTCCCTCCCTCCCGCGGAAGCAAGAACCTTCAGAGGTTTTGGACAACACCCCCTCCACAAGAACGCGCAGAGGGGAAGTGTGTAGGGAGCAGAGGTGTCAAAAGCATTCACGTTCATTACTCAGGTAGAAGTATAGATACTAGGGTTTAAAAAGACTTCTGTAGAAGTTGAAGTATCAACTCAAGCTTTTAACTCAAGTAAAAGTGTAAAAGTTCTGGTTTCAAAACTACTTAAAGTATAATAGTAAAAGTAATGTAAGGGGAAAAAATGCCATTTAGGACAAAAGCTTAGGCTGTGCCACAGGGGCCTATAGTGCAATACCCAACCTCCAAAAAAACATGTTTCTAAAGGCCATAATGACTATCATGTTATATTACTATGTAATATTTATTGTATGTTATATTACTATGTTAATATTTGGGTTGCACCTGTTTCAGCCTCATTTATGCCCATTGAAAATGAATGCATTTTCGTACAATGCAAATACATTAAAGAACCATATATGTGTACTACTGACAGGGTTCCCACGTGTCCTGGAAAACCTGGAAAACAGTTGACCAGTTTTCCAGTACTGGAAAACACCTGGAAAATGGGAGAAAAAGTAAAATGTCCTGGAAAATCACATATAGTCCTGGAAATTTATTCCAACATGGCTGCGTGCGACCTGACCCTATAAACAAAACACATCCCCGTTCATTGAAAGTTGAGTGCACGCTGTGCTGGAAAAGACAGCGACACTGCGCAACTTTTTTCACATCTTTTCTCCTTCACTTCATAATCATGCATTCACAGAAAACGGGGGTATATTGTTTATGTTTTATGGTACATTAACCTTGTAGAGTGCTCTTTTGATTCAAAGAGTCTTATATTTAAGTTATAGTGTGATCAGTGGAGTCGGGCAGAGAGCTTGGGGGTCTGTGCCTCACAACTTCCTCTGCAGGCTGAGCGCTCAATTACCGTACTCTAGCTCAGTTGTTCTCAAAGTGGGGTCCTGGGACCCCTGGGGGTCCGTGAACCATAGCGTGGGGCTCCGTGAAATAATTTGAATACATTTCTAATAAATTTTAAAATTGTGCTGTGTCATTACAAAACAACATATACGCCATTGTTATGATACCATTTGGTGGCTCAAAGGGATATGTGAGTCTTACTACTGTTAATTTTCTGAAAGCGTTTAAGATCAATTACTTGAAAAGTATAAATGCTGTCATGTTGAGTCCACAAGGAATGAAATGACCCTCTGTTTTAAAGTATACAAGTGGTATTTACTTGATTCAAATTGAAGTGTTATCTGTTTATCACTATGGTACAGGTCTGAAGTATTTACATTGATACGTTTTACAATACAAATAGTTCCAAGGAAAACTAAGAGTGCAAATGGTAGTAAGCATGTGCTTTAGTGATGGGAAGTTGGGCTCTTTTCAGAGAGCCGGCTCTTTAAACTCGGCTCCCAAAGAAGAGCCGGCTCTTTCGACTCCCGAACGGCTCCTAATTTAAGATCTTTTTTAGGGTTTAATTAGGGTTAGGGTTAGGGTTAGGGTTAGGATTAGGGTTAGGATTAGGGTTAGGATTAGGGTTAGGGTTAGGGATGTGATTAGGGTTAGGGTTAGGGTTTTGGTTAGGGTTAGGGTTAGGGTTAGGACTAGGGTTAGGATTAGGGTTAGGGTTAAGATTAGGGTTAGGATTAGGGTTAGGATTAGGGTTAGGGTAAGGATAGGGTTAGGGATGTGATTAGGGTTAGGGTTTTGGTTAGGGTTAGGGTTAGGATTAGGGTTAGGGTTAGGGTTAGGGTTAGGATTGTGATTAGGATTAGGGTTAGGGTTGTGATTAGGGTTAGGGTTGAGATAAGGTATAGAGTTAGGGTTAAGGTTAGGATTAGGGTTAGGTTTAGGGTTAAGGTTAGGGTTAGGGTTAGGGTGAGGATTAGGGTTAGGGTTGGGTTAGGATTAGGGTTAGGATTAGGGTAAGGGTTAGGATTAGGGTTAGGGTTAAGATTAGGGTTAGGATTAGGGTTAAGGTTAGGGTTAGGGTTAGGATGAGGATAAGGGTTAGGGTTGTGATTAGGGTTAGGGTAAGGATTAGGGTTAGGGTTGGGGTTAGGGTTGTGATTAGGGTTGGGGTTAGGATTAGGGTTGTGATTAGGGTTAGGGTTAGGGTTGTGATTAGGGTTAGGGTTGTGATTAGGGTTAGGGTTAAGGTTAGGGTTAGGATTAGGGTTAGGGTTAGGGTGAGGATTGTGATTAGGATTAGGGTTAGGGTTGTGATTAGGGTTAGGGTTGAGATAAGGTATAGAGTTAAGGTTAGGATTAGGGTTAAGGTTAGGATTAGGGTTAGGTTTAGGGTTAGGGTTAGGGTTAGGGTGAGGATTAGGGTTAGGGTTGGGTTAGGATTAGGGTTAGGGTTAGGATTAGGGTTAGGGTTAGGATTAGGGTTAGGGTTAGGGTTAAGATTAGGGTTAGGGTTAGGATTAGGGTTAAGGTTAGGGTTAGGGTTAGGATTAGGATGAGGATAAGGGTTAGGGTTGTGATTAGGGTTATTGTAAGGGTTAGGGTTGGGGTTAGGGTTGTGATTAGGGTTGGGGTTGAGATAAGGTATAGAGTTAGGGTTAAGGTTAGGATTAGGGTTAGGTTTAGGGTAAGGTTAGGGTTAGGGTTAGGGTGAGGATTAGGGTTATGGTTGGGTTAGGATTAGGGTTAGGATTAGGGTAAGGGTTAGGATTAGGGTTAGGGTTAAGATTAGGGTTAGGATTAGGGTTAAGGTTAGGGTTAGGGTTAGGATGAGGATAAGGGTTAGGGTTGTGATTAGGGTTAGGGTAAGGATTAGGGTTAGGGTTGGGGTTAGGGTTGTGATTAGGGTTGGGGTTAGGATTAGGGTTGTGATTAGGGTTAGGGTTAGGGTTGTGATTAGGGTTAGGGTTGTGATTAGGGTTAGGGTTAAGGTTAGGGTTAGGATTAGGGTTAGGGTTAGGGTGAGGATTGTGATTAGGATTAGGGTTAGGGTTGTGATTAGGGTTAGGGTTGAGATAAGGTATAGAGTTAAGGTTAGGATTAGGGTTAAGGTTAGGATTAGGGTTAGGTTTAGGGTTAGGGTTAGGGTTAGGGTGAGGATTAGGGTTAGGGTTGGGTTAGGATTAGGGTTAGGGTTAGGATTAGGGTTAGGGTTAGGATTAGGGTTAGGGTTAGGGTTAAGATTAGGGTTAGGGTTAGGATTAGGGTTAAGGTTAGGGTTAGGGTTAGGATTAGGATGAGGATAAGGGTTAGGGTTGTGATTAGGGTTATTGTAAGGGTTAGGGTTGGGGTTAGGGTTGTGATTAGGGTTGGGGTTAGGATTAGGGTAGTGATTAGGGTTAGGGTTAGGGTTGTGATTAGGGTTAGGGTTGTGATTAGGGTTAGGGTTGTGATTAGGGTTAGGGTTAAGGTTAGGGTTAGGATTAGGGTTAGGGTGAGGATTAGGGTTAGGGTAAGGGTTAGGATTAGGGTCAGGGTTAGGATTAGGGTTAGCATTAGGGTTAGGGTTAGGGTTAGGACTGTGATTAGGATTAGGGTTAGGGTTGTGATTAGGGTTAGGATTAGGGTTAGGGTTAAGATTAGGGTTAGGATTAGGGTAAGGGTTAGGATTAGGGTTGGGAAAGGGTTAGGGTTAGGGATGTAATTAGGGTTAGGGTTTTGGTTAGGGTTAGGATTAGGGTTAGGGTTAGGACTAGGGTTAGGGTTAGGGTTAGGGTTAGGGTTAGGGTTAGTGTTAGGACTAGGGTTAGGGTTAGGGTTAGGGGTTAGGGTTAGGGTTAGGGTTAGGGTTAGGGTTAGGACTGTGATTAGGATTAGGGTTAGGGTTGTGATTAGGGTTAGGATTAGGGTTAGGGTTAAGATTAGGGTTAGGGTTAGGATTAGGGTTAGCATTAGGGTTAGGGTTAGGGTTAGGACTGTGATTAGGATTAGGGTTAGGGTTGTGATTAGGGTTAGGATTAGGGTTAGGGTTAAGATTAGGGTTAGGATTAGGGTAAGGATTAGGGTTGGGAAAGGGTTAGGGTTAGGGATGTAATTAGGGTTAGGGTTTTGGTTAGGGTTAGGATTAGGGTTAGGGTTAGGACTAGGGTTAGGATTAGGGTTAGGGTTAGGGGTTAGGGTTAGGGTTAGTGTTAGGACTAGGGTTAGGGTTAGGGTTAGGGTTAGGGTTAGGGTTAGGGTTAGGATTAGGGTTAGGGTTAGGGTTAGGACTAGGGTTAGGATTAGGGTTAGGGTTAGGATTAGGGTTAGGATTAGGGTTAGGGTTAGGATTAGGGTTAGGGGTTAGGGTTAGGATTAGGGTTAGGGTTAGGACTAGGGTTAGGATTAGGGTTAGGGTTAGGACTAGGGTTAGGATTAGGGTTAGGGTTAGGATTAGGTTTAGGTTTAGGGTTAGGGTTAGGGTTAGGGGTTAGGGTTAGGGTTAGGGTTAGGGTTAGGGTTAGGGTTCGGGTTAGGGTTAGGGTTGTGATCAGGGTTAGGGTTATAGTTAGAATCAGAACTTAACTTAAGCAAATATAACCAGAACCAAACTCAAGCAAACCCAACCAGAACCGAACCAGACCCGGACCAGTACAGAACCAGACCCGTACCAGAACTGAACCAGAACTGAACCAGAACTGAACCAGAACCGGACCAGAACCGAACCATACCAGAACCGAACCAGACCCGGACCAGAACCGAACCAGAACCGTACCAGAACTGAACCAGGACTGAACCAGAACCTAACCAGAACAAAACCAGAACCGAACCAGACCTGGAACAGAACAGAACCAGAACCGTACCAGAACCGAACCAGACCCAGACCAGAACCGAACCAGAACCGAACCAGAACCGAACCAGAACCGTACCAGAACCGAACCAGGACTAAACCAGAACCTAACCAGAACATAACCAGAACTTAACCAGACCTGGAACAGAACCGTACCAGAACCGAACCAGGACTGAACCAGAACCGAACCAGAACTGAACCAGAACCGAACCAGAACCGAACCAGAACCGAACCAGGACTGAACCAGAACTGAACCAGAACTGAACCAGAACCGAACCAGAACCGAACCAGAACCAGAACCGAACCAGAACCAGAACCGAACTAGAACTAACTCGAGCAAACAGAACCAGAACCAGAACCAAACTCGACTAAACAGAACCAGAACCAAACTCGAGCAAACAGAACCAGAACCAAACTCATGCAAACAGAAGGGTTGTGGAGGGTTAGGATTAGGGTTGGGATTAGGGTTAGGGTTGTGATTAGGGTTAGGGTTAAGGTTAGGGTTAGGATTAGGGTTAGGGTGAGGACTAGGGTTAGGGTAAGGGTTAGGATTAGGGTTAGGGTGAGGACTAGGGTTAGGGTAAGGGTTAGGATTAGGGTTAGGGTTAGGATTAGGGTTGTGATTAGGGTTGGGATTAGTGTTAGGGTTGTGATTAGGGTTAGGGTTAAGGTTAGGGTTAGGATTAGGGTTATGGTGAGGACTAGGGTTAGGGTAAGGGTTAGGATTAGGGTTAGGGTTAGGATTAGGGTTAGGGTTAGCATTAGGATTGTGATTAGGATTAGGGTTAGGGTTGTGATTAGGGTTAGGGTTGAGATTAGGTATAGAGTTAGGGTTAGGATTAGGGTTAAGGTTAGGATTAGGATTAGGGTTAGGGTTAGGGTTAGGATTAGAGTTAGGGTTAGGATTAGGGTTAGGGTTAGGGTTAGGATTAGGGTAAGGGTTAGGATTAGGGTGAGGATTAGGGTTAGGGTTGTGATTAGGGTTAGGGTAAGGATTAGGGTTAGGGTTGGGGTTAGGGTTGTGATTAGGGTTAGGATTAGGGTTGGGGTTAGGATTAGGGTTGTGATAAGGGTTAGGGTTGTGATTAGGGTTAGGGTTAAGGTTAGGGTTAGGGTTAGGATTAGGGTTAGGGTTAAGATTAGGGTTAGGGTTAGGGTTAGGATTAGGGTTAGGGTTAGGGTTAGGGTTAGCATTAGGGTTAGGATTAGGGTTGGGGTTAGGATTAGGGTTATGATTAGGGTTAGGGTAAGGGTTGTGATTAGGGTTAGGGTTGTGATTAGGGTTAGGGTTAAGTTTAGGGTTAGGGTTAGGGTTAGGATTAGGGTTAGGGTTAAGATTAGGGTTAGGGTTAGGGTTAGGGTGAGGATTAGGGTTAGGGTAAGGGTTAGGATTAGGGTCAGGGTTAGGATTAGGGTTAGGGTTAGCATTAGGGTTAGGATTGTGATTAGGATTAGGGTTAGGGTTGTGGTTAGGGTTAGGGTTGGGGTTAGGGTTGTGATTAGGGGTAGGATTAGGGTTGGTGTTAGGATTAGGGTTGTGATTAGGGTTAAGGTTAGGGTTAGGATTAGGGTTAGGGTTAAGATTAGGGTTAGGGTTAGGATTAGGGTTAGGGTTAGGGTTAGGGTTAGCATTAGGGTTAGGATTAGGGTTGGGGTTAGGATTAGGGTTGTGATTATGGTTAGGGTTAGGGTTGTGATTAGGGTTAGGGTTGTGATTAGGGTTAGGGTTAAGTTTAGGGTTAGGGTTAGGATTAGGGTCAGGGTTAAGATTAGGGTTAGGGTTAGGGTTAGGGTGAGGATTAGGGTTAGGGTAAGGGTTAGGATTAGGGTCAGGGTTAGGATTAGGGTTAGGGTTAGCATTAGGGTTAGGATTGTGATTAGGATTAGGGTTAGGGTTGCGGTTAGGGTTAGGATTAGGGTTAGGGTTAAGATTAGGGTTAGGATTAGGGTTAGGGTTAGGATTAGGGTTAGGGTTAGGGTTAGCATTAGGGTTAGGGTTAGGGTTAGGATTGTGATTAGGGTTAGGATTAGGGTAAGGGTTGTGATTAGGGTTAGGGTTAAGATTAGGGTTATGGTTAGGTTTACGGTGAGGATTAGGGTTAGGGTTGTGATTAGGGTTAGGGTGAGGATTAGGGTAAGGGTTGTGATTAGGGTTAGGATCAGGGTTAGGGTTAGGATTGTGATTAGGGTGAGGATTAGGGTTAGGGTTGTGATTAGGGTTGTGATTAGGGTTAGGGTTAAGATTAGGGTTAGGGTTAGGATTAGGGTTAGGATTGTGATTAGGGTTAGGGTGAGGATTAGGGTTAGGGTTGTGATTAGGGTTAGGGTAAGGATTAGGGTTCGGGTTGTGATTAGGGTTAGGGTTAGGATTAGGGTTTTGATTAGGGTTAGGGTTATAGTTAGAACCACAACTAAACTTAAGCAAACCAGAACCAGAACCGAACAGAACCATACCAGAACCGAACCAGACCCGGACCAGTACCGAACCAGAACCGTACCAAAACCGAACCAGAACCGTACCAGAACCGAACCAGACCCGGACCAGAACCGAACCAGAGCCGTACCAGAACCGAAGCAGGACTGAACCAGAACCGAACCTGAACCGAACCAGACCCGGAACAGAACTGAACCAGAACCGTACCAGAACCGTACCAGAAGCGGAACAGAACCGAACCAGAACCGAACCAGAACCGAACCCAAACCGAACCAGAACCAAACTCAAGCAAACAGAACCAGAACCGAACTTGAGCAAACAGAACCAGAGCCAAACTCATGCAAACAGAACCAGAACCGAACTGGAGCAAACATTATTATTGTCCTCAGGTTGGCATTGAGAAAAATCTGATGCCTCAGCTTGGATGGGCTGATCCGATTTCTCCTCGCAGTGAGTATTTGCCCGGTCTTCAAGAAGACTCTCTCTGAAGGAACAGATGAAGCCAGGATACACAGCCTCCCCTCTATCACCTGTATCCTATATCCTCACATGTGATTGGCCACATGGCCGCCATGCTGACCAATCAAAACAAAGTTCTGCTGTGAGCAGAGCTGGGGCTGATTACTGTGAGAGCTAAGCAGCGAAAGGGAAAAATTGGGAGCCGGCTCTCTCTCGATGTGAGCCGGCTCTTCTGATTCACTATAAAGCATCGACTTTCAGAGCCGCAGCTTTTGATCATGACACATCACTAATGTGCTTAATCTGTGTTACAATTATGAGGGGGCCTTGGACAATTTTCTCACCTGTAACACCTTACAGGCCTTGGACAATTTTCTCACCTGTAAGGGGTCCCTGGCTCCAAAAAGTTTGAGAACCCCTGCTGTAGCTAGTAAGAGTGCAAATCCCGATAGTGAAAACAAACGGAACAAAAACAGCGACACAGCTGCACAGAAACTCCACGTTGTAGACATCGCTGATCATAATAGACATCGCCAGGCAGGAAGTCAGTTTACATTTTCTGAAAAGAGTTTACGGTAACTCAAATAAAAAAACGTGACATTTGCTTTGTTTTATATCGACCACTTAGCAGGATGAATATCATGATTAAGCAGGTATATTTTGAGTTTGAGTTGAGTTGAGAAACATTTGCGGCCATTTTTGTCATTCAGATCTATTTAGCTCATTAATGCACTGATCCTCTGATTATTATTATTATTTAATTATTTCAGTAAGGCAGCTTCCTGATTCCTTTGCAGGTTCTTTTGTTTTTTTCTTAGCTCATTTTATATTATTTGAGAAAAGAGAAAGCTGAGATGTTGCCCATCATTGTTACTTGGTTGCACTAATAAAGTGAAGTGCTGTACATCTGTGGTTGCATTATTCTATTATCAATTTGCCATAATTTTTAAGAATGTAAGCGATGATTTCATTGATAGCCATAGACTACATGTCTTTCAATGTAGACTTCCACTGAGAGGAACATATTAAACTATTTAGGAACTAAATTAGGAACTAAATTTAGACGGTCATACCAGCTTGATCATCAATGAAAATGTCCTGGAAATGTCCTGGAAAATGATCTCTGGAAAAGAGTGGGAACCCTGTACTGAGCATTAACGTGTTTCATGGAGCGGAAAATATGATGACTGGGTGCCTATAAGTATTGTAATGGTGCAAAAAGTCAAACTTCACAGGCATGTTATCAACAGCCTTTATTGGAATGTAAATGTACATCCAAGCATCAAGCACCCACACACATTCAAGACCCAGAACAGCTGGTGCTGACCAAAAGGGTCTTACTATTAGTCAATAGGAGTAAAGAGGCTATTTTTTTTAAATGTGAGGAGTAGAAAGTACAGATTATTGCCTGAAAATGTAAGGAGTAAAAAAGTATTTGTACTTTGTTACTTGGCACCTCTGGTAGGGAGAGGGTGTAGGGGGCAGTGTTGGAAAAGCATGACGGACTCCTACCAGTCTTCATTTTATACCCTAAATTGAAAATTGCGTGCTTTGTGCTATGTATGTATTAAATGTAGGCGTTTTAACATTACAGTGTATTAAATCTTTAAGCATTATTATCTATAGTAATATTTTTAAACAGGGAATAATGCAGGGTTTCCAGAGTGTTTCCATTTTTTAAGAGACAATGAATGCAGACAAGTTGATTGATATGAGCGATATTGAAGTTAATGATAGTAATAAAAAAGTATTTTAAAAATACTACTCAAAGTAGTATTAATATTAGCACTTTAAAATGACTTCATATTATTTACATTGAACCAAAATATACTAACAATTTTAGTTATTTTATTGTGCCTGTATAATTGAACATTCTTCAAACATCTCTTGTTATAACTGTTTAACAACAGCAGTCAGGGAAAGCTAATTCAATTTAAATAAAAGCTTTAATAGATTTATGGTTGCACAGTAAAAAATTCAAATAGAGTAAAATCACTCATATTATTGCTGTTGGTGATAACAGTAATAAATCAATTAAAAAAACATCACTGTTGCAATAATAAAATATTTTACTGTAACAAAAAGACATCTATAAGTCCAATTGATCCACACATCTTAAGCAACAACAAAAACACTGTTATATTAAAGCATTTTTTAACAGCATATAATGTTTTCAAACTGAGGAAATCAATGAAAGTAAATATTTGTTTATGTGTAGAAACATTGGAATAAAACTGGTGATCATTTTCTTGACACAAGCTCCAACAAGGTGGAGGTAATTTTGTCTAGGTTATTCAAGTACCGAGGGCCCCTGTCCATCCGGAGTCCTCGGTCATAGCAGGTTGGAGGTGCAGGAGATTGAGAGTCCAAAAACTTGTCATCAACGGCTGCAGCAGGTCTGTAGTCACGAGAGGGCCTGGCTTCTTGAAACCTTTCAGGATAACATGCTGCCTCATCTGGATGGCTGGCATGTGGCGTCCTAGACGAACCCTGCCACCCGAAATCCTCTGAAAGAAAAAAAATACATAGACAAAAAATTCAAATTAGTCTTCAAGTAATTGTTAAAATGCCTTCCGTTCAACACTACTAAAGCAACATATTCAGCCATATCTAATGGGAACAAAAATAAGGCAGATTCTGATTTACCTTCATACTGGCTCCTAATCGACTGTCTGGGCTCTCCGCGTACAGGATGGTTGTATTCTTTCGGGCGCTCCTCAGGTATAATATCTTCATACTCCCTGCCTCTTCCTCTGTGATCTTCTTGGTAGTAGAGCTCCTCTGGTCGTCTATGGTCTGAATCCTGTCTTGTCCCTGGCTCATACCGGTGCTTTGGAGCCAGCTCTGTGCTCTGGTTGAACATGTCTTTTGACATGGCTGCTCGTCCTTGGCTATTTTGCTACAAAACAGAAAAGGGTTGTTTATTTATTTACCTAGCTTTCTAGGGGACTACATGTTAATTTAAAAAGACAGCTCCTGCTCTGGTTGACACATACCACGGTAGCTTTCTGAGATTTTTTGTTTTTGAATTCTTTCAGAAGGTCACAAAGTTTGCCTTTCAGGAAGTTGGCTTCTTCTGCATTCTCAATTTCGATGTTTTTCTATTAAAGAGAGAAATGAGGTAAAATACAAAGTTAAAGCTTCTATTAGGCACTTTAACTGGTCATATAACAGTTGGAAATGAATACTGATGACTCTATTCGACTATAAAGAGGAAGCAGGAGGAGTTCAACTTTCAAAAAAAGACTACCAATGCACATAAGACAGAAGATCAAAACGATTAGGCATACTGCTTTGTCCAAAGGATTCACCAAGATTGACACGAATGAAAGATCCTCTTAGCGGAATTTTGGATAAAGACACATCACTGCTAATATGTGTTTTGTAATATTATGATCTTACCAGCATATCAAAGACACCCCCTGAATCAGAGTCTTCTGCCTGGTTGATTTCAGTTTGATGTGTGCTCTAGAAAAAAAGATGACATAAAACAAGTGATTAATTTCTTCTTCTGATCAGTCAAGTCAATGATATGTAAGTAAGGGAAGTGATAAAAATCAACATATCTAACTGATAACTTACCTGTGATTGTATGTACATGTTAGTGTGTTGCATTTCATGGATTTCAGGTCTCCCTGGGCGACCAGTGTGTCTAGGATGACCGCCAAACTTTGGATTTTGAGGTCCAAAATCATTGCTAAACCTTGAAGTACAAATCAAACATACCCACAAAACAATGTTAGATGAAAACAAAAAGTATTAAACAGTTCCTTCAAAATGTACCAGTGTCAACAAAGAGGTACATTATCACTCACATCTCCTTAGTTGTTTCCACCTCCTCTGCAGTGGCGTCAGAGAAGCGACTTTTTCTTTTCCTTTTACCGTTTTGTTCCTCTTCATCAGAGGGCCTTTTCAGGAAGCGCCTGAATGGCTCTGGGATGTCAGACAAAGTCCTGCCCACTTCCACTCGCCTCGGGGGTTGAGGGGGTCCTACTCTGCTTGGCCCTGGGTTCATTATTGTCTCCTCTTGATGTGGTTTCCTCATATCACCCAGAAAATCTAAGGTCACATTAAACAAAGTGTCTCGTGATAGCTCACCCTCCATCTGTGTTGGAAAGCTCCTTCTCTTGGTCTCTGTCTCACTTGGACCCAGCCTACCTGCTCTATTCATACCCTCAGGTGCCACAGAGTCCCGGGGCAGAGGCCAGTGTCGGTCCCCGACCTCTTGGTTCCCTGGCTGTGAAGGCTGACACTCGGCTGAAAGAGCCTGTCGACGCCTCACCTCTTCAGAGTAGAACTCCTTCAGCAGATCTCTCTGTGGGTAAGGTCTCCTGAAAGGATCCTCTTCTGGGTAATCATCGCTGGCTCTTTGCTGAGCCATCTCCTCTCTTGAATTAAACCGGGGACCACCACCTGTCACATGTGGAGCTCTTATTTGTGGATCTTCAACATGTTCTCCTTCATACTGCCTACGATAATCAGGGTCTGTATACTGTCGTGTATCACTGTCCCTGTAATCTACTCTTTGCAGGTCTTCTTCCGTGCGCATCATGTAAGGGTCTTCTGGTTGGGATGGAGGTAGGTTTAGATGCTCAGAGGGAAACCTCCCTTGTTGATAGTACTCATCCTGGTAGTCCATGAGTCGTGGTAGGTATGATGGCATATCTCGTTGGACTGTTCTCTGTGGGATGTTTCGGCCAAGATTTTGGTTCTGTCTTGGAGGAGCTGAGAAAGAAGAGTGAACATGGTTTAATAAAGTAACTTGTAAACTGCCCAACTGCAGATGAAGTTGGAAGTTGGAAATTTATATTTCTTTAATGACTGGATTATTTGGACATAATCGCTGATATCATTAGTGGGACTCGCTTTTAACGTAAACCAGGCAGATAATGTTTTTTGTGTGCGTCAGGTTATTTTCTTTAACAGTGCCCAATCAGTACCTACATTGTCTAAATACCTTTAAGTTCAGCTAATAGCCGTTATATCTGTAATATCAAATTCAATAATCTAGTATCAAAAAGGCCCCTATCATTGACAAATAGCCCTCCAACATATTTTTGGTATATTACAAGTTTTGGCATGTTATGAATATTTGCTTAACCTGTTTTCATCTCTAAAGTTTGTAGTGAAACTCCAAACACCTCCAAGAATTTATGAGATAAAAGCTCATATTTGATACAAGAAAGACCATTTGTTATGTGCAGCAAGGTTTCTTTAGCGAAACTCTTTTGTTTCAACACTTATTTGTTATTCATTACAGGGAGACACAAGGTAAATCATTCTGAGGTATTAAGAGCAAGCTTTACTGCTTTCTCTGAGACTTGAATGAAAAAGATACATGGGATGTTTACCTTTGTGTGGAACTATAAGGAGTACACATAGTGAGATTAAAAAATCTAAATCTAAAATCAAGGTCTGGATGTACCTCTTGGGATGTTTAATGGTCCAACATTCCTCTTTCTCGCTAATGTCTGAAACACAAAAAAAAGGTAAAACCAAATACAATTTTTTTCCTTTACAAACATTTGATATGATTAAAATGTTACATATTTAATGATATTATTAGTCTGCTTGTGGATGTTAGTGTGTCTTACTGATGGAGTTCCACGTCCATCCTGTCTTTCTATTATCTCTGCTCTGGCTCGTATGATCTTCCCTCCTTGGTGCATTACAGTTTCTGTATCCCAGGTCACCAAATCCGGACGTTCCACATTCTGCATTAACGAGAAGGCATTTTCAGTTTGTCTCTATGTACTAAATAAATATTAAATCCTGAGTGTGAGACCGTTCATGATGCGTTACCACGTATTTTTGTCTGTGTTTACGTCCAATCACATGTCGGACTGTTTCTGGGAGGTTTGCTGTCTGTTGACAAAGCTTGCATTTGTATCTAGGACCGGTTTGTGGGTCACTAGGTAACTCTTCCAAATAGCTCAGACCTAAAATATGAGAACAGAGGAAAAGGTAAAAAAGGGATCACATTTATTGAGTGTTTATTTTTATTTTTTTTTAAATCAAATCACTAGGATTTGTGTTTAGTTAATCACCAATGATGGGCTCATCAAGCTTCATGTAATCCAGGTATTGTAAAATGTTCTCAAATATTGGTATTGCTTGTTGTCTGACAGACAGCCCTGCAAAAAATAAAACATGAGTAATTAGCAAAAGGAAACATCCCAAAGAAGCATTTTCTAATCATTCAGCACTCAATATCTATGGTCAAACCTGAGTGTCACATACTGCTCACCTCAATAATATTTGTGACACAAACACCAGTGAACAGTTTCACTACTTTATCCAATTTCATTTTTGTGTGCATCCTTTTTTTGTTAAGCATTGCCCGTGAAATCTCCAGCTTACATACTGACATAAGAAATTTGACTGCTACAAATAAACAATGAATGTTTTCATTAACAAGCTGCAAAGTTGGCAAAGTAGTCCCCGACTTTTGCTCTACTTACATCAACAGGGAGATCATCTCTGACATCAACATGTGATGCAATCGAAGGTACCATATGAATCTTTGGTTCTGTTGTGTGGATGTCTTCAGCTAAGGGCCACAATGACTTTTATGCCACAAAAACTCTGTCTCAACATCCAGAATGTGGGAAAGAGCAACAAAATGCTGATGTTGCTTACAGATGGAAAACTGTATTTCCTATCATCATTTCTGTTGGTGTTTCTTCTCTGACCTGAAGGAAGCTGAACATATTTATTCTCTACATTTTGTGCCCAAGCTATTGACAAAAAGTGACACAAAATCAGCCTGGGAGAGCTGACATTTTTTGTGCACACCAGCTTCTTCATAACACCTCTTCTTGAATGAACCACTGAGGCGTTGTTGTGCTTACTGATGTTCCAGAATTGATGGTCCATGATTTGTATAGCTGCCATTTCTGGCTGCAGTTCATTTGAGTAGGCTAAGTCCGTGCTGCCAGATTTTGTGCCAAAGCCATCCATTTGGACTGAATAGGAAAAACAGTGTCCACTCAATGAACACCAGCAGAGGATCCACGCTATGTAACAACAGGTCTTTAGAGGAACTCATGGGCCAGTCTTTTACTTAATGAATCCGCTAGGTGGTTAGGGGTGGTTATACCAAGCACCGGTACAACCCATGCTCCTCAAAAAAAAAAAAAGTACAGGAATTTTTTGGACCAATTAAAAGACAGAACTTTCAAAAATGAGTAGCCACAAAAAAAAAAAACTACCCTTTTTTTGAGTGTTGTTTTAAGGTAGGCTGACTTCTACTTGTTTTTATCTTTATGGACAAAAGACACAATGTTTAGTTATTTTGTTCCCACACCAAACTGGAACAGACCAATTAGGACTGTTAATGTATGCTGCTTGCTCATCCACTCGACCAGTCCAAGTCCACAGCAATCTTTGCTTATCTGATTGTAAAACTTACCACACACTCTCACAGTAGTTTTCTTTTTCCCCACCAGGTGGAGAAAGACAGGTACTCTCAAAGCCAGCCAGTTACCCCCAGGGATGTCCCCCAGCTCATCTTTCAGTACTCTGACCCTGGTTAACCTGCCTACCAATTCCTCCATGACTTTAGATCCAAGGCTTGATCTGGACCCATTGGCAGCTTGCAGCCCTTTCTACAAAGCCATTCTGCCCCAGCATCGTGATGAACCTCTGACAACAATATCATAATGGTGTTCCAGTTTTTATTCTTTTACACAGCGCTATGACATTGCAGAAGTTAAAGAGGCAAATTGAGTAAAAAGAAAGCAGCGTCAACTTCCCACACAGCGCTGTTCTATCCTGCTGGCTCTGACTTGGGTGCAGATACCTAATCTCCTCTGTTACGCCTTCAACACTACACCTGACACTGACTCAGAGACAGGACGACTTTGCCCCACCACTGAATCTGTGGTCCAACAGTCACCTATTTCAGAGAGTTCTCCTCCCCTTACACTCTCTGCATGTTACCTGTCCTCCCACCAAAACACTTTTCTCCAGACATTACTGGTCAAGTAGCATTGTCACATCTCTGCCTTGAACAGTTTGGGTGACAAGAAACCATTTTCTCTGCAAATGGAGGCATGATGGGTTCAGCCATACCTTTTAACATCAATGGCAACACTGAAACCAAGTGTGGAAATGTGTCTCAGTAAGAGACAGCTTCATCCCATGACAAGATTTCTTTATTTCATTTATAGGACAGCTATAGCCCATTTCACACGGGGTAAAACATTCCCGAAAAAGTCCAGACATCACCCAGAGAACCTGAAAGTGAGACCTCATATATTTACATCTGTCGACCCAGATGTAAACGGTTATTTATCTACCAGCCCAGACCCCCGGTATTGAGTCAGTTTAATGTTTAATGTGTGGATTCAACAGGCAGTTTCCTGAAGCATTCACAGCAAGCCAGGGAGATGTTGATGATACTGAGTATCCCTGCTTTAAACTCTTTTCTCTTGCCTCAGATACCTGTGTATTCTTTTCCACTCTGTCATTTGTAGTGGGGTTGAGTCCTTACGCATGTTGTGGTGATATCAACACAAAGAGTCACCAGTGCAGAAGAGTCTTCCTCCTCTTCCTGCACGCTCTACACAGGGGTAAACACTCACCTAAACCGAAGAGAGTACTGGGCACTGACATTGAGACTGAGAATCTGACTTCTCGCAAAGTGTGACATGTCCTTTCACTCGTTTTAATTTAAATGTTGGCGATCAGAACCATTGTTGACTTTAAATTAAAATAAAAAAAACAGGACACAGATTGGACTGACCTCTGTTACCTGGGTATCGCTGAATCAACTGCCAAAATGAGACAGCTAAAAATATCTCAAGGCCAGAGAAGAACAAAATGACTAAGTGGAAGATGAAGTCTACTTACCAGCAGCAACAAAGCCATCCTCTTTCTGTCAGGGATGAAAGGAGAGCGATAAAAATGAAGTCAATCAGTGCTTGGTAAACAGGACACTGGTTAGAGTTCACCACTGCTACAAACACAGAAAGGGTTACATCACGGAAACATTTCTTTAACATATAATTGGTCACCAGAACTACAGCTCACTTGAGGTGCAGTATTCTCTCTGGTATTATTTAACACTTAGTGCATAAAGCAGTAAAGGAAAAATTATTGTCTTCCTGTTTGTCGGTATTTAAACATAATGCTGAATATTGTGCCGTTTTCCTTGTGGGTGCTTACATTACACGTGTTCAAGAGCAAATTGAACATACAAATGCATATGTAAGGAGTAGTATCCTGTTTTCTTCAAGTACAAAGAGACAACCAAAAGGCATGGAACAATATTGAAGAAGGTTCTCTTAAAGGCAGTAACCTCCATCACTGACCACACACAGGTATGGTGACCGAATAGAGCAGCAACCTGTGGTGTCGTAAAATGAAGTGCAAAAGATCTCCTTGTTAGGTCCTTGTTTAAATGCCCATGTTTCAGTAAAGTTGAATATGTGTACAGCCTGGTTCAAAAAACAGTTATGGGTATGCAGCTTATTTATTTATTCAAACATATTGTACAGGGTTTGAATTTTTTAATGGCATATCCCTTTAGATAATATAAAGGCTAAGAGTCACACAATAATGTGCATAGTTAGGGGCATGGCTGAGTTGCCTGACAGGTTGGCAGGCTGTAGCTGTTTGTCAGGGGAGTTAAAGCGCACCTCAGCTCCACCTCTTTGCATGTTTCTAGGCTGACTGATAGTTTGGTTGAGTCAGCATTTCCAATATGTTGCCCACCATACGTGGGCTTGAAAACCACATCTTCACTAGTGGGTGATATCACAGAGACTACAGCTCTGTTATAAACTGCCGAAAAGGAATAGTGTTTAGAAAAGTTGCTGTTAGGGCCCAGTGTGGACAAGGTGTTTGAATATGCAATGCTCACATGTATTTGCGTTATTGATCATGGATCTTGCAGGCCCAACTCCAGTGATGTTCAGGATAAACGCAACAAGTGTGAAGCAAATTGTTCTCTGCATCAAATGAATCTTGGGTTTCTTGTGATTGGCACCATTGAAGAACATAAAGCTGTCAAACACAGGAGCATTCTGACTTTTGACGAGCTTTTGATAGAATCAAAGAACCATGGCAGAAATGAAGACTTTACAAGACCCGGAGCTGCCAATCTTCAGGAGTCGTTGGAAAGAAAGAACAAAGAACATTGCTGCATCACTATGAACCGTTGCCTGTGAGACGGTGGTAAGGACATCTTCCCCATGAAACAAAAAATAACTATAAAAGGACTTGCTTCCAAAAGAAGAGCATATCACGAGTAAAAACTGTTCTGCAAAATAACAGCGGTCAACCACAAGATGATCACTTCCTATTGGTGATTGTTATCAAGCTCGCCTAAATTATTCCAGCCTCTTGTAAAAGTATCCAGGATGTTGTTAGTTTCAACCTGAGAGCTTGACTGATGTGGAGCAACAAAAAGAAAAGCGATGTTGATGGGTCCAGAAAACAACTGACTGCTGCTGAACAGAAACAAGTCATTATTTGATGCAAAGCTGAACGTTGTGTCCATTAATCTTTGCATGATAACTCAAGACAACATGAGGGAAACTTAGATCAAGCTATACAGACTAGAGATAGCACACTGCCTTCAAGTGGTTCCATGAACTTACTGCAAGCTGCACTTTCCAGAACCATGGTGCTCCTCCAAAATGAATGTATTGAGTCTTCATGATGGTCCCAGACAAATATTTGCAAGCATGTATTTTTCGTGGTAAGTCATCGTTGCTCAAGAAGTGACTGGAGGGGGATCCAGAATTCAAGCACAAATAAAGAACATGCCAACATCCCAAAGAATTTCAGCTTACAGTGTAATCCTGCGAGGATGCTGAACACCTTGCCTGTAATTGTCACTGATCCAGCACTTACTGTACAACCAGTTTATGTGACTTTGGCACATCAAGATGCATGTAGTGCTAAACAAAGCAAGGTAATGGGGTTATAAAAAAAGGGAATTTGTAAGAACTCAAATCCTGGAGAGTTTTTTTGTTAGTGCCAAGATGTTGCAAACACCTTGGAAAGATAGTGAAACATTGCTCATGGTTGCTCCTCGTTTCCAGCTGTGAGCTTTATCCTGTACCTTGTGACTGAATGAAAGAAATGAGCAGGACATGCCAAAAATATTCACAAGTTATTAATCTGGCCATTAACCTGAACATCAAACTAGAACAACAGTAAATTGCAATGTTTACCTTCATATGTCCCGGTGTAGTCAGGTGTATCTTGTACAAGCTTTCTCCTTTTATGGATTTCTCACATACCTGGAATCAAAGACAACATATACAATGAAGGAAAACAAATAACAAAATACACAAAGGCTGCCCTATACAACACTTTTAATGAACACGTCTTCAATGTTTTAACAAAAAAGGAGATGTTTTAATAGACGATATATTATCCTGCTATAGAGCAACTACGTGTAGAAAGTAACTAAATGTTTGAAGCCATGCTGCATTTCTTTCTGGAACCTCGGTGTTACTAAAGCCTGTCCCTGTTTGCAAGCTAACGCTATCTTACCTTGCATTGAATGAATTCAGCCTCTTCTTCATACGGCGTTTCGAAAGTGTCCATTGTTGTTTGTTTCAGGACTTGAGGTATCGTCGAGTTAGCTAGTGGAAACAGTGAGTTAGCCTAGCTGTGCAAGCGTTCAACTAGCTTCCGCTGACTGGTCTTTGAGCTGTTAACCTGCAACCAGCACAATGTTACCTTTCTAACTCTGAAGATTTGGTAAATGTATTTTTTTATTTTGAAATATTTTCAGGCCAAACAACAAATTGTGTTTACACAATTACACAGTCGAAATTGTGACGATGATGTCAGGGTACTTCCTGTGCGTCTGTGAATCTCTTCCCGGTGGTTTTGTAGTTCCGCCCTCTGTTGGTCATGGTCCTGACCTAAAGTACAATCCTATGGTACAATAATGTTCAATTGCACACACTGCAGACAGGCCTGTTACATTTGTAGCTCTTTTGTTTATTTGGTTCTAAGAAGAAATAGCTCCATAAGTACAAAAACAAAAAGCTTAACTTCGGCTTTGAAAACTGGGGCTTCAATGAAGCTGTGAGGGATCTGCACAGCATTCAGTTCACTTAAGATAAATGAAGGACACAGTATGATAGTTAACAAGACAACACTCCTTCACTCATTATTTCAGTAGGCCTATAGTGGAGGTCTGGACACCCATGAAGATATCAATGTACAGATTTACCCCGGTAAACATCTGACTGACCATTTGGCAAGCCATGATAACTTGGAAACGAATCATGAGCACTCACTGGTAAACCCCCCGTCATATTTACATGCAATTTGAATATGTAGACTGAGAAATGGTTAATGCACCCTTCTTACAAAGAGTGTTAATTACATATTTCAATGAGCTGACAGGTTCATGGTCTACTATCAATTCTCTGAATACAGTTTCACATTTATACCATTTTTTTCCTAGGCCTTTATCACACTGCACAAAAAACATAAATCCTGATTAGACAAATACTGCAATGATCTATAACCTAGAGTTAGACAGACGTACTTGCAAAGATTGAAAAACAAAGTTTAGACAGCAGCCCAAAACACTGAAAAGTGTTACAAATGATCACACTAAAGGGGTACATTCTGGTGCATTATCTTACATCACTATAAATACAAAAATATCACACCAGCATCATCCATTCAACTTTAAAGCTGTAAAAGTTAGAAGGACAAGGGCCAAGGCATGAGAGGCCTGTGTCTGATTATTATAATGTTCTGGTAACAACCCGCACAAACAGGTGAGCTCACAGACAGAGAAATAAGAGGGTTCTCTTAATAAAATCCAAGTGAATAAATAATTTGTTGGAAACAGAACAAGAACCACTGGTCACCACACAGGGGACACAGACACTTTGCAAAATAAAGAGCAGCGGCCGATCAGTTTGGCGTGTTTCAGTAGCAGGAGAGTCAGGTATCTAGTCAGGAGAGAGAATTCAGTCAGTTTGAAGAGTTGTAGCGTCCTCCTGGAAGATTATTCAGACGTGAACGCAGCTCTTTTCGGACCTGGGTCACCCTCGCCAGTTTCCGTTTGTATTCCTGAAAAAGCCAAAAAGGTGCGTAAGAGGTCAAATTTCTTAAAGTCTGAAGGGTTAACAAGGTTTTCTTCATTTAAGAAACACTCAAAGGCAACTCATTGAGTAGTAAATGGCTGTATTTAGGAGAGGAGGAAGGTGTAAAAACAAGGAGAAAAATAGATAAGTCTGTATTGAATATTACATCACATAATGTGCTGTTGATTAAAGTGTCCTTAAACGTAACAACTCAAAGTGGGATTTCTGGCAGAATATTGCCATTAGACATTTTATGTTTTTCCTTACAATTAGTTGTTTACATGATAAAGTTAGTGTAGCATCTTGTTCGAACCACAGAATGCATGGGGAGATAAGTTGCATCATTGTTTTAGCCTCATGTTCATGTCCAACTTGCAACATGTTTAATATTCCCTTCAATTTAAGAAACATGAACAGCAATCAAAGTAAAATATATTTTCCTCCATATATCTCTGAGAACACCAAATAACACGTTTAAATATTTAGATTTATTTTACTCTTGGAAGTAAAGAAGACTAAACAAGGTACAGGGAGCTTGTAAACTTCTATCAAACTGACACATTGACGACGTTAAGAGTTCCCTAAATCTGTACAAAGATCAGCTATTTAACTTCATGGAGGATATGAAAGTTAAAAAAAAAATCCTCTCATAATCCTGTTTCACTTCTTGTGTTTCTACTTTGCTTACTATAAAAGATGCATGTAGGTGTGTAGTTTGAAATGAACATTTCCTTCAGCCATTGGAGGATTTAAGTTCAATCTGAGTCTTGATTTTCCAACTACATAACTGACTTCCAACCAATCAATGAGTGAAATAGTGTTTTCTATTTTAAGACTTCAAACATGCCGTCTGTTTTTATTGATTTTGTTGGCATTAGGAGATGTCCTATGCTGAGTTAATTCACTTTTTCTTTCAGCCAGCCTTTGAATCAACTTTGAACAGAGGTTTATGATTAATGTCCACATTACAAAATAAGGTATAACTATTAATAGAAAACATATTTAAAACTGGAAGTTTGAACAATACATGTATCAACTGAAGCTTAAAGTTACAGCAAAATAAAAGCACTCACAAAATTGGTTTTATTTTTTATTTTCATTTTTTTTTATTACAACAGAAGATACATTTATGGAGTATTTTGTCCTCTTGGAATCCTGTGAATAAAAGCTGGACAGTTAATGTCACCAGAAATAAGGATAGCTATGAATAAAACAAGACAACTTTGCGGAAGATTTTCATGGTGAAGAGTTTTGGTTGACACTTACCTGAATACGCACGGAGTTATTATTTGGTGAAAAAGATATGAAAAAGATTTAATGAAAATGTGTTTGTAATGCTAGCCGGCCTAACGCTCAAATTAACATTTACAACCTGATTCAGTAACATAGCAGGTATTCTGCAAGAGTATGCAACAAGCTGAAATAAATGAATAGAAGTGTTACTTAAAGAGGTTGAAAGACAAGAGGTGTCAGCACACAGAGCAGAAATGAATAATGAGACACGGACATGAAAAAGCACGCACACAATGACAGTTATTGAAAGGCAAAAAAGTGAGTTTACGCACTTCTAGTTTCTGCTCGTTCTCGACCAAACCGTCCTTCTGGCTCTGCAGGAACACCGTTAGTGTGCGCGTTAGCTGTCTCCGATCGTCAATCTCTGCAGCCAGGCGGCCGCTGTAGTCTGCTAGCAACATGCAGGCCTCCTCCACTAGCCGGGAGAGCCGCTCTCCTGATTCCTTATCTACAATCGAGAGAAGCACATAGAGAGAGGGGAAGAGTGCTTAAAACAAATCAGTACAGAGGGGTCAATGAAAGGACGTTCAGATATCTTTTAATACTGGGACAATTTTATAAGCTCTTGGATGATAAAAGGCAAATTAAACTTTTTTTTCCATGTCACAGGGAGGCATTCTGAGCACATTTTTATGTTTGATAATTCAGTGTTGTGCCGAGAAGCCCCTCAGCTTTTATTGAAGTTAGGGCACTTTGATTTTTGTCCTTTCTTTTATCCAATTTCATAGTGGTTGCATGACCAAGACATTGAGGTATAGTGAACAATCTTTAAATCTCTAAACAAGTCATTCACTGTCTGCTTCTTAGTATATGTTAAATACGTAAAGTAAAACTCTTGTGGGATTAAGCAACAGTGTCCTGCCTCCTACCTGTGATTCTGTGAAGCAGCGACGTGTCTTGCACCTCAGCAGGAAGAGAGGAGATGCGCTGACGCAGCACGGAGTCGCCGGAGGCTGCGTTTTCCAGCTCCTGCAGAGCTCGGATTAAGTCTGCTGTCTGAGGTGGAGGGAAGATGATAAGCAGAGAGGGGGGAGAGAGACAAGCAGGGAGTGGGAGAGAGGTAGAGTAAGTGAGTAGCAAAAACAAATGTGTCACATCTGAAAAATATTGTATAGTACATATAGGAGGAGGTAGATGTATCAACTGTATAGTGTCACAAAGTGATTTGGTTAAGAGCACTGTTAAATCTGAGCCCTTTATTAATAGCATTACTGATTGTCTAAGCCTGCACCTGTGGGGGCTCGGCTGGGGAGCTCTGGGTGGCAAAGTCCTCATCATCTGGTTGGATTGCCTCATATGACCTCTTCCTCGCCTTCTTTTCTCCATCTGGGATTTACAACAAGAAAAACATCACAGGAGTCCTGTTTTATAGCTTCAATAACATGGAGAATATAATCCTGATGCTATGTGCCCTGTCATTAAGCCAATCAACTATGGTGTTAACGTATATTTCTAACAGAAAGACCTCACCTTCTCAAAGCTCTAGCTTGAAAATGCAACTTTTTGGATATGTGGACCTATGTAGGAAAATATTCTTGAACTTACCCAGGACTTGTGAGAGTTGATCCAGCAGGTTGTTTTCGTACACTGCTCTCTCCTGCCAGATGGACAAAACACGACCCAACTGTTTCTTACAACCATCCTCCCCATCTCTGAACGAGAAACACAACAAATAGGATTAATTCTTAGGAAGAAGAGTACACAGAGTATCTAAATCACATTTTCAGATGCAAGTCTTTCACATCCCTTACTACAGTTTCATAAGTCACACATGTTAAAACCAAACTTCTGCATCAGTGTCTTTATAAAATGTCAAAAGATAAACGATTACCTGTTTACATGTTTGAATGCATCAACAATGACCGGTGCAAAGTCCTGGGTGAATTCTGGTCCTTTCTTCTTGCTGTTCTGAATGACGTCATTGGCCAGGTAGAGGAAGGTAAGCTTGCGTGAAACCTGAGCTGCAAACATGCAAATAAACACAGACAAAAATATATTTTACACCATAACAGTGGTGTAAAATGTTCAGGACTACTTACAAGGAAATACTACCTCATTACAAATGTGTTGTAATATTCTTTCTAACAGGCAACTCACATCCAACCACAACTAATAACACATTTCTCCTGCAACAAATACAGAGTCACATTATCGCACAAATACTGGTGCATGTTTGTTGTTTTTAGACACATAATAGTCAACACAGATCTGGGAGGAAAGCTCCAGCAAAAGGTGCTGTCTCCTCGGACCAATTCATCATACAAACTGCACCCTCCTTTCAGTCTGCAGACAAGCTTCAAAAATACAACATCCACTTGAGAGTTCATTAGCGTGTTGACTAGCACCCTAAGGAGAAGTGTGCCAGTATTAACCACAGGTAAAGCAACAAACCCTGTTTATGTTTCTGTTCTTAGAGACAGTATTTTTGTCCCTCGATTTGGATAGGTTTGTTTACAAGTTGTATACAATTAAATACACAAACATATCAGTTTGCAATCTCTTAGTCCTAATGGCAGTATATTCCAAACATTCAGTTTAGTTTCTCTTGCATTAACAGTGACATAGAATGTATTTTGAACACAGTATAACACAGAGTCAATAAATGGGATTAAACAGTGAATAACCTTCAAATCACAGGTCACAATTTGTGTATCATTTTAAAGAAAATGTATAAGTTTACAGCTATCATGATGTTGCATTACCTGCTTGATAGAAGTTAATATATGCAGGAAACTAACTCAATCATAAGTAATGGTTAAGTGTGAGTGTCAGTACAACTGTAACACAAAATTGACTCACAAAACGCATAGGTTAACTGCACAGATATGAGATTAGTGTATCAATTACCCTGATCCAGGGCATCTTTTACTCCTAGTGAGTCTAAAATTCCCCCCGGGGAACAATAAGGTTTATTTTTAATAGAACCTATTTCGGGTCTATTGTTAAAGAAAAGAAGATGAAGGTGGACTTTCAGAAACTGTTGTTTTTGTCACTTTGGAAGTGGCAGAAGCTAACACTGTGAACATAATACTAACATACCATTGTCTTTCAAGCTCATATGACGCACACTAGAGCAAATCATGGCTAATTTAAGCTCAATATTGACTCTCCTTTTAGCTCTATTTGAAGTTTCCACTGACTCCTGAGGAAAATGTCACTCTTTACACCTTAAATGCTCTACTACGGTCACCAGTTTGCTTCTACCTGTGTCAGTTGTTTGGAGCTTAAGTATGGTATACATAAAGAGTTACAGCGCCAGCTGATAATGATATCATAAGAGCAGTATGTCCAATCAAAACAGTAGAGCCAAACAATGACCTGAAAGTTGCTTAAAGTCAGAGGAACATGTTAAGTCAGGGTGATTTCTCCACAGGTTCATCATGACAAATAACTTCCCTTCCTTCAGTCATGAGTTGGCGATCAAAGAAGTATCAATTACCAGTGGTGGACAGTAACAAAGTAAATTTACTTGAGTACAGTACTTAAGTACATTTTTTGAGTATCTGTACTTTACCTGAGTATTAATGTTGGGGGGAACTTATTACTTTTACTCCATTACATTCATAAGACAGTTATTGTACTTTTTACTCCACTACATTTCTATCAGTGCTCTAGTTACTCACTACTTTTGCTTTGAAGTCAGCTCATGAATTGCCTTCTCTTTTCTGAAATCTGATCCCTAAGACAGTAAAATGTGTTTCTGTAGTTCTGTTTGTCTCAGTGGTTTAGTCGTACCTGTATATTGTGCGTCTCCACGGTTGAACATGGAGCAAACACAGAGCAAAATTCACTCAGATCAGGCAGTTCATTTAGAGGTGGTAATGATGGCTATAATTCTCCACCTGAGCACCCATGGTCATATCTTCTATGTATTCTTGACTGCCATCATGCTTTGTTAGTATACAACGTTTTGAAAGTTTTGAAGAAGTACTTTGAATACTTAAGTATTTTTAAAAGCAAGTACTCCAGTACTTTAACTCAAGTAATAATCTGACAGAGCAACTTTCACTTGTATTGGAGTAATGTTTGACCAGGAATATCTATACTTTGACTTAAGTAATGAAGCTGTGTACTTCGTCCACCACTGTCAATTACAGACGCTTTAAAGCTGTATTAAGTGTTTTCTGACCACGTGGGACATTTCAAGAGGATGCAGATATGTTGTTACCTATGCAGTATGTCATGGCAATCGTGTCAGCTTTCATTTGATCGCTTGCAGCTTTTCAAATGACACAATTTTAACCACAACAGCAGAGCTAAGGCTACTTTTTGATGCACCTCTTGAGAATTTATCGCCCTGTGAATAAGCTAAATAACAATCGCAGCGAGCAAGATGCTGCTAAAGTGTGGCCTTATACAGAGTTCAGTCATAAAAACACTATTGACATTGTTCAATTTTCAAAAGCTAACATTAGCATACACTGTGCAAATGGTGAAAGCCAGAGGATATATGTATCGGTCTTTCTGTGCAGTATAATGAAGGGGAGCTGGGTGGTTAATGCTAGCAGATCATTGCTGTAAGTCAGGTCAGGGCTGCTGACACAAAATTGTTCAAAGTAGCTCTGCACAAAAGTTGGTTAGCGTTAGCGGCTATTGTGCAAAGACATGCTGCATAAGTTAACTTTTGCATGAGCTTTGGATAGTTTTAAAAGTTTAAATCTGTCTCAACCAGAGCTATATATAAGCCAGTTTCTGTAGCCGACAATTCACAGTTATATGTAACTTATCTGTGACTTGAGGAGGCTTGTTAGCTGTCTTTATTTAAGGGAAACTAGCTAGCTCATGCCGACCTTACCTTTTTTCAGTTCGTTGATCCAAACATTGACAATGGTCTTCGAGTGTTTTCTGTGGTGTATAAGCCACAAAGACAACGTCTGCACACTCTGCTGAGAGTTGCTCAGCTCGGATAGTTTCTTTTCTAAAGCTGCCTCAGAGAAAGCTGACATCTTGTCGAGACTGTGCAGAGTAAAAAGGGGGACGCTGAGAGAGGCAGCTTCAGAATAATGTTCTCCCAGACGGCTCCTCTAAAGCTGTCTTACAGCTAGTTAGCCGATCGATACAGTGAGGGGAGCCATCCAAATTAAAGGCCACACGTCTGCTATTATTAAGTCTTGCTGTTTGTGCTAACCGGCTAACGACGTCCTCGCATTGGTGTTGTGTGCGACTGTCTCTCCGGTTTAGCTCCGGGCAACACAAGCCTGCAGGAGAGACCAGCTTCCGTACAGCAGCTGAGGTGCGTTCACGTCTGATGGAATTTACTGATTTCACTACCAAAATCCACCTTTCAGTTCTCTGCAACTTATCGAGTATTTCGCAGGAGCCTCGTGTATTAAGGGTTGAACTGATTGATTTAACCTTATGAAAACAAGTTTGAGGTCAAATTAAATTGCAGTATTTGTGTTTGTTTGCAGAGCGTAGTGCTGATCACAGTTACCTCTAATGTACTTAATATATTTAGGAATTAGGGAGAAAACTGCTTTTTATTCAACAATTTAGTTTACAGAGCTTATTCAGATTCACAATTTTTTAATTTGCATCGATTTATGATTGATTAATAGATGTATATTGCTTTTTTTTTTACGGCAACTCAGTGTAAGTATTCTCCTTTTATACACCTTAGTCCATATATACACCACCAGTCAAAAGTTTGGAAACACCTTCTCATTCAAGGGTTTGTATTTATTTGAATTATTTGAAACACTGTAGAGTCATACCAAAGACATCAAAACTATAAAATAACATAAATGGAATTATTTAATTAACAAAAAAGTGTTAAACAAAGCAGAATATGTTTTATATTTTAGATTCTGTAGCCTCCTTTTTCCTTCATGACAGCTTTGCATCCTCTTGGTATTCTCTCAGTCTGCTTCATGAAGTTGTCTCCTGGAATGGTTTCTTATTAGCATGAGCCTTGTCAAGAGTTCATTTGTAGAATGACTTGCCTTCTTAATGTGTTTGAGACCATCAATTCTGTTGTTCAGAGGTAGGGTTAGTACTCAATGGATAGCCCTATTTGACTACTGCTGTAATCTATATTATGGCAAAACCATATTATTTCATAGTTTTGATGTCTTCAGTATTAAACAAAATGTCGAAAATAATTAAAATAAATAAAAAACATTGAATGAAAAGGTTTGTCCAAACTTTTGACTTGCAGTGTACAGTCTTTGACTGACAAGAAACACTGCAAAATAATACAACTGACTTCAGCAACTCAACAGACCTTCTTTTATGACATTAACCTTTATTTTCAAAAAAAATTAGTCATCATACATTTGATACATTTTCAACTTTGGAGTTCTTCCAGTCACAGTCGGACATAGAAAAGAAAGAAATAGAAAAGTCAATTGCATTCCATATATTGATGACAAATATTAACCAGAAGCTCAGTATGATGAAACTTTTACAACTTCTGTTGTTTCTATAAAGCAAATCAAACCAATATAAAATTTCCCCCAATATGCCTTGCATGGAAAATCAATATAAAGGCATTATATAACTAGATCACACAAATCCCCATCAGAATCATACAATGGGATATTTTGTCAGACTGAATAACGTCGAGTCTAAACATTTAAGTACGCACATAACTGACTTTGGTGGCACAGCAGGTTTCATCAGTGCAAGATAAAAATCCCTCTATTAGGAGATTCCCATTTCTGGCAGAAACCAGAGGCTTTATTTGAGGACACATCAGAGACACCACTGCACTATTACGAGCCGTGTTGGGCTGTATCAAGTGTCTTTCATTCAATGGGGAAATAAGTGCCATTGTACGGTTCTCATATGCAGAATTAATAATAAGACAAGAAGTCATCAGCCACACTAACCAGAGGTTGTGACTCAAGTTCAGAGTAGGCTCGATGATGTGAGGAAACTGCTGGCGACAGGTTGTCTATGGTTTCGTTTCATAGTAAGGGTTAGGTATCACCCAGCGGCTTCCTGGAATGGCTTGATATAGGGCATATGCTGTCACACAACTTAAGGGAGCTGTCTGCACATGGCCAGTAGTGAGCTTCTTGCATTTCTCTCTGTTCAATTTCAAATGATGTACTGTGCTGCCACTGTGAGCGAGGGGATCTCCTGAACAATGGTGCACATTGATCCTCACAGGATTTAAGTGAACATTTGATCAACCAGGTAGTCCATTCTGCCATCAACAGCTGTCTGTAGACTTGGACCATTTTGTGCCATATACTGATGATGGGCCTGTTGTTGATAATAATCGCTATAATAGTTATAATAGTCATAGTAGTTACAACCGAGAGGTGCATGTGAGATCGCCTCCGATTGTGTATTTTCTGTTGGCACTTCTGTATGAACTGTACTCTGGGAAGTTGGCGTGTACCATTCCACATGTCCGTAGGAAGCATAATAAGACGCCCAGTCCGGAGTGGGGCACCCAGGAGGCAGCATCCACTCATTTTGCACTTGTGGGTAGTTATTTCTCCATTCTCTGTTCAACATCTCACTTGATGGGTCTTGAGGTGTGTTTTGTCCATTGTCATTGTTTCCCTCATGAGAGATTTGTTCCTCTCTCCCACTGAAGTTTCTATATTGGTTCAAATGCTCATCACCACTTTGGAAACCCATCTCCTCTCCAGATATTTTGACTGTGATGTTTCTTTCTGACCCCAAGGTGGTGTCAAAGTTCAACAAATTTTCTTCTGATCCAGACTCTGTGGAGTGGATTCGATCTGAGCCTGATGGTAACATGTACTCCCATGCCTCTGGTTGGAAGGTGTCCTCGCAGAAAGACGTCCTTCTCAGCAGCAGTGAACCTTGACTGTGCGGCAGGCTTACCCTGAACACAGTAGTTCTCTTTTCCATCATCTTCTTTGCTGTCTTTCTCCCTTTTCTGCTTTCTGACAGCGATGTGGCACCTGTCTCTGTCATTTCTCTGTTCCCATTGGGCCCTTTAAGAAAAATTCAAATGTGGCTCAAACTGTTAGAAAATATTGAAAAAGGGTGTGGCTCCTTTAGAGTGAGAAGTTGCGTTTAAATGAGACACACCTTGGATGTCAGTCTGTGTCCATCCCTCGCACAGCATCTTTAAACCTGGAAAACAAAATCATACTGGAAATATACAGAGAAAAAAATAGGCATTCATTTTTGCACTATAAATAGGAGGTAAAAGTGTTATCCTCAAATGCTGGAAAAGAAAGATAAAGTGTCATACTCACATCATTAATCAATCCAAAAGAGCTGAAAGCTGGAGCTAACTTGAAAACAAGAAAAGAGTGCATCTCTACTTACACCAGTGATAACTTCTCTCAGTCAGCTGGACGCAGAGGGATTCTGGTGGTTTAACCACCTGGAATATGAAGTTTGAACATTTCAGATATATAAGTTTGAGATGATTTTGGTACAGAAAATACAAGTTAATGTACAGCTAACATGAATATTAATCATAATCTGTAAAATTGGTAAATATGAAACCTGTAGCTCTCCTCTGCCCTCCTCCTGCTCCACACTCTTGGCCAGTGACTGAAGAAGCTGATAGTCTTCGCTAGTACTTGCTGTCAACACCTCCATCAGCTCAGGACGAGTTTCCACCTGCACACATAAACATTTTCAGTTGAATTCACCTTCACATATTCCCTGCAGTTTTTGGATAGGTATTGATACAGAATGGATGTGTTGCATTTAGATTTTTGATCCAAGACAAACTGACCAAGTAGTTTACAAGATGGGATGAGCTGGTTAGGTGATCAATGATGTTTTTGGTGGATCTGATGCGGCAGCAGTGACATAAGAAACAGTACGTGTGGCCATCTTCACCTCTACACTCAACCACTCTGGAAACACCTGATTCAAAAACATAAAAGGGGCTTCTTTTAAAGCAATAGCTTGATATTCAGTGAAAGTCATTTAAACTCTTTCTTCTTACTAGTTCAAAGAGATCAGATTCACTTCCAACCCTATACAGAAATAATGAGACTAGGGCCAACAGTTGATAAGCTTGACTCAAAGAGGAAACTAAGTCAGCAGTGTTCCAGAGGAGTTCAAGAAACTATTATTTTTTAGGCCTGTCAGTGATGACGCAACAATTGAGATGCGTTTAACATCCCAAAACCACAAATTTTTTTGTAATTGCTTACCATTTTTTACCCATGTCAGTTCACCATCCTCCTGCTGCTGCTGTGAGGAGAGATAACAACACTACAGGCGCTGTTGGCCTAGTGGCTTAAGCGTGCGCCCCATATACAGAGGCTAAGTCTTCGATGCAGCAGCTGTAGGTTTGGCAGCAGTAGTGCCTTACAAAAATCGACATGTATTATTTCCTCAGTCTACAACCTACTCTATAGGTCTCATCTTCAGTTTACACCCGCTGTATGTTGCCATTATTTTTTATCTGTACTCACCAATGAGAGGCTCAGTTCCTCTATAGCTATCAAGAAAGCTGAAGCCGCTCTCTGATGACCTAAAGGCATCAAGGAACATGTCAGGGTTGGTATCAGACCATCTCTGTTGGTTTTCAGAAAGCAACACAGTCCTCTGTGGCTGCACGGATGATGCCTCAAAGTGGCTCTCAGGTTCGAGCCGTACATGTCGAGTTCTTAAGATTTGGATCAGAGTAACTGCTGTGGGTTAGAAGGAGAATGACATTGATATTTGAAAAAATGGTTGCATCTAACATAGTAAAAAAATAAAAGGATGGTAGGGTGGGGCAATTGTCACTTACCCTCACTTTCACTGAATACTGCCATTGTTTGGTATATAGCATCTTCTAGCTCTATAAGCTTAACACAAAAACACAAACAAATTGATTACTTATATCCAAAACACCACACTGCAAAGACAAACAGTCAAAATAACACACCTGTACTTCTCCAGGGCCCTCTTTTCCTTCAAGTGTCTTTGCTATCTCCATCAGTGGCCAGGCCAGCTTAGACAGGTCACAGTTCTCCTTCCATTCAGACACTAAATCCGGGTGCCAGGCTCTCTGTAAAGCAAAACATCTCCTGTTTAAACACCACAGTCTATGGCAGAAGAATAAAAAATGGTCTTCCTTTCACAGCGCTACTTACAATGTAGTTGTATCTGTGGAGACTCCCCATAATGTGGTTCCGTATGTCATCTTTACTAAGTCGACACACGCACACCTCACAAAGGTACAATACTTCTCTGTCTTGTGCACCCATCTTCAAACATTCTGTGATACAGCCCAGACCTGAATGTACAGAAAAGGACTATCCATCTCAGCTTACACAATGTGAAATCAGAAGTCCAACATGAGTATTTCTTTTTCAACTTACCAATAATGGGCTGTAGTCTTTTCTTGTTGTTTAGATACACTGTCAGAGAATCCAACAGCCGGCTCTTCGGAGGACATCCTAGAAAAAAGAAAATGCATCTGACAAACAAGAATACAGCAAAGCAGTGTAGCCATGAGAGCGCCCATAAAGAGAAGGAAAGTGTACCTTTGTTTGCTTCAGTTGGCTGCATGCTGAAGTTGTAGATTCACCACCTGCAGTGTAGTTGCAATTTTGAGACATAAATGAAACTGTAGTGAGATGGCTGGAGTATTTTAGATTTCTGTCTCAGTAGCAAGATAAAATGAAGCAATAACATTAGGAGCATAAGAATCTAAAATATCTTCTTCTTTTGAAGGTTTGTATATAAGTGGTATTATTTACACATTGAATCATACTTGTACAGTATTTGGACATGAGTCTATCCATATTACAGACCCATATGTTGTAATAGCAGTGGCTGTAACCATACCTGTAACCCAAAGCTACATCTATAAGGCAACTGGACTAGTAGAAATTCTTGAAGCGATTCACCTCTCACCCGAAGACTTCTTCAGTTCTGACCAGACTGGGGAAGAGCTAGAAAATATAAGCCTCTAACAGTCATTGGTGTGTCCAGGTAGTCACAAAGGGTCCTAAGTAGGGTCGTTAGCCTATGGTATGGGATAACAATTGTTTCGGAAATTTCTGTTTCTTGAAAGAAAGAGTAACTCAGAGCGAAGTACTTGTCTTTCTTTGTAATTTATTCTTGCAAGAAAGAGAGTCTCACAGCAACAGTCTTCCTAGACGGTCAAAGAGAGAGTCCCAGGGAAGAGTTTCCCTATTTAAACACCTTCGAACATTGTATCTTTCTAACATTTTAAATACATGTTTTCATTGGACAATAATCATCAGCAATACATTTTCAGTCATTTCATTGGTCATTTGACATCTGCAGTTTTACACGTACAACTTTGTGGTGGAAAATTACTGAGTTAGATGTTTTTCTGATGTGCTTGTGTAAGACTGATAGTGCAAGTGCAGTTTCTCCAAAGGGCGCAGACGGGGGGTTTGATGGAAACTGGTGCAGGTGCAGAGTTTCTCCAAGGCCGCAGACGGGAGGTTTCCTGTACTCCCATCCTAGCTTTCCCACGTAGCTTGCTTACGTATCCTGTTATGCTCTCTCATGTGTCCTGTTTCTACTTCGTCAATGATCTCTGTTAGACTAGATGATTTTACCTTTTTTTGGAGGAGCTTCCTGTCATATGCCACACGTGCTTTCACTGGTTCATATACTCTGCTTTCATGCACTTTTGGGGAGGAAGCCTGACTGAGAGAAATTCACTCGTTGTCACTGCTTTCTCCCTCTTTGCAAAGAGTGTTGATAATAAAACTTGGCAAAAGACAACCATTTGTTTCAGTTCATTTCCTCCATCACACTGACATCATAACCTAAACAAGAAATTGCCATTACAACTTCTACTTTCACCGCCATCAGAGGTGAAGGCTTCACATCTTCGGTTTCTCTTATCTCAGTGTAGGCATAGGAGTGAAGGCAGGCTGACCTTCAGTTTTGCTACAAACAACAGCTTTCTGTGGACACAAACAATAGCTCTCTGTGGTGTAGGATATACAACAGTAACTCAGAAGTTAATCAGCAGTGTTCTTCTCTAAAAACAACAACGAAATCATATGGAATACATCATACACACAGGAATTTGTCACCACACAATGCTTTGTCGTTTGTTGCTGTTCTCCTATCTGTTAGAAATGTGCTTTTTGGAGGTTTTGATGAAGGCCCAGCTAGGATCCTCCTATCCATACCTATCTGGGGTTTCAGAGAAACTCCGGAGGATCTTCAATAAACACAACATCCCGGTTCATTTCGAGCCTTGCAACTGAGACAAAAACTGGTTCACCCCAAGGACAAAACACCTCAGCGCAAAAGGAGTAATGTAGTTTATTCCTTACAATGTAACAAAGACTGCAGGGAACTGTACATTGGTGAAACAAAACAACCCCTCCACAGACGCATGGTCCAACACAAGTACGGTGGCCCTGAAGTGGGAATCACAACAGCAATTCAGAAAACACAACAGCGATTCAGAAAACACGATATTAACCAAACTGGAAGAAGTAGGTACCCTCGTAATGTCGTAGTGTTTTCTAATTTTCAGTTGTGTTTTCTGATTTGCCGTTGTGATTTCCACTTCAGGGCCACCGTACAGAAGAGCCTGCTCCTACGGCCAGGACTGAACATGCCAGCTGTATATACACCTCAAGGACAAGGGACACTCTATTGGGGACAGCCAGGTCCAGATCCTGGACCGAGAGGAAAGTTGGTAGGAAAGAGGGGTGAATAAAGCCATCTATGCTTGAACCACCTTCTCTTAACAGAGGTGGTGGACTAAGACACCATTTGTCTCCAGCACACAACACTGTCTTGAATTCTCTCTCAAAACAAGTAAGACCACACTCACACCAGACATCATTTGACTCTAACGACCCACAGCTGACCCATCAACCTAACCACTGCCAGAAACTAGGCTAACGACCCTACCTAGGACCCTTTGTGACTACCTGGACACCCCCACGACTGTTGGAGGCTTATATTGTATAGCTCTTCCCCAGTCTGGTCAGAACAGAACTGAAGAAGTCTTTCAGAGGAGAGATGAAACATCTTCAAGAATTTCTACCAGTCCAGTTGCCTTACGGATCAAGCTTTGAATTAGACCTGGATGACTGAGAACCAGGGGCGTCACCAGACCCACTTTACTGGGGCACGTGCCTCAGTATAAATGAGCTGTGCCCCTGTATCAGGGGCGGACTGGCCATCGGAAGTAAAGGAAAAGACTTTAGGCGCTGTTGTTAATGTGTTGCATCCACCGCAGTGTTTCCCATGCACTCATTAATTCCTAAACAAGTGAAGTCCCACTATCCCCAGCACTGCTTTGGGTTAAAAAAACATCATTAAATTCACAATGGTTTGAAAGCTTTCCCTGGTTATAATATTCTGTAAATAGAGATGCAGCTTTTTGTTTCTCAATTAGGATGTTTGGTCAACACATGAAACATGACACATTTGTGAGCACTGGTTTCACTAACTAGAAAAAAGCTCTGGATGTCTTTAGAGGGCACGAGAAAACACCTGCCCATAAAAAGTGTGTGTGTGTGTGTGAGTGAGTGAGTGAGTGAGTGAGTGAGTGAGTGAGTGAGTGAGTGAGTGAGTGAGTGAGTGAGAGAGAGAGAGAGAGAGAGAGAGAGAGAGAGAGAGAGAGGAAGGGGAAATAGTAGGGGACCTGTGCCCCAGTAGAACTTTATGCCTAGCAACGCCCCTGCTAAGAACCTTCACTGACATACCTGTAACCAGCAGGTGGCGCTTTGAGACCACTGCTTGCTCATGCAGGGTCAAGATAAGATAAGACGTCTCACAGTAACAATGTCCAGGTCATTCAAAGTTTGTGTTTTGGACAAAAAAAAAAAAAAACAGCTCAAACTTCTGTCACAGCAAGTCGGGTAAAGTTTAAGTGGTAGACTATATCACAACATAGTCATCAATAGAGAATTGGAAACAACAGATACAGGATATATAAACCCATGGATAAAGACAGCTGCATACTGTCACTCAGATATCTTAATTTAAGCTGTGTGTTAGTTAATTAATTACAGCAACAGTGAACTAACAGTTCATGTGAATTTACAGCGATAGAGTTTACAGTTAATTTAACAAACACATTTAAACCGACAGAAGTATCGTGAACTAACTAAAGTACATTTTAAAGTAGCTCAACCGTGGAAAGTCTCATTTCAACGTGCCACGACAACAGCTTGTTCACAAGATCAAACATCTCTAAATTCATGTATTCCTACCGTCATGAGCGTGGTTTCCAAGTGTCCCCGGGGAGCGTGCTGCTAGAATCCGTAGTGAAGATGCACCACAGGTTAAAAAGTTAACCGTTGTAGTGATTTGTCGGTCGCGAACGATCCGGCTCTAAGAACCGACTCTTTGAAGTGAATGACGGGAGGGTTTGTTTTTTTTGAAACCCTGATGTGAAAATGTCATCAATCAGGGTCCACAAAAAACCTGCAAACGCACATTAGATCTGTCTGTGAAGGATCTCAATCATCCAGGTCAAGGACATTAGAACTATTTATCCATCAGTGCAATAAGTGAAGAATAAAAACAGTGAAGGGAACCTGCTGTTAATGTAAGGTGTTTAAAAGTTTATAAATAATATACCTACAATCAGAGATTGGACCTTTTTGTCTAATTGAGACGGGTCTTTGTAGCACTCTGCTCCATGTTGAGTATATAAATAAAGCCTCATAAATAATACACATTTGATATAATGAATGTTTTTTACATTAGTTACTCATTTTACATATAATTTTACATTATTTTAGGTAATACATTAATTTAAACAAGAAAAAATCCGAGGAGCCACTTGGGAGCCGAAAGAGCCGGCTCTTTGTAGTGAGCCGATCCAAAAGAACCAGCTCTTTAAAAAGAGCGGAATTCCCATCTCCAAACCGTTGCCCGTCCTCTCTACGCACAGAGGAAAGTGGGCGGGGCAACACGGTGATTAGTCCCCAATCAAAGCAGTAAACTGTTGTGGTATATGTATGACTTTTTTTTTTTTTTTTTTTAAACAATATCTTTATTGACTTTTCCATGTACAATGTGCATTACACAGACATTAATATTACATTAACATTTTGTACAATACAAAAGTCATTTTTTGTTATTTTCTCACAAACAAACAAACAAACAAACAAAACACCCCGTCCCACCCACATTCATCTCTCTCTCTAAGTCTGTTAAAGACACAAGACAGAATCTCTATTACAGTTAAAGGTACCTTGAATAAAGTAAAAAAATACATCCACATATACAAAAAATGTAAGTTACACTGGTTCTCAGTGTCTTCGTCTTTTTTTCTGGGATCTACCACAAGTCCATATAAGTATCTCAATGTTACAATGTTACAATGTCATTTAGCAGAAGCTTTTATCCAAAGCGACGTACATACGAGAACAAGAACAAAACACGCAAAGATCTAGACAAGAGGAAACAAGATCCGTACGGGTAACAAAGTGCTTCAAGTCAATTTGGGTGCAGGTACTGCCAAGCAGTGTAAAGGCAATGCACAAAAGTAAATAAGTTATTTATTTATTTATTTATTTCAAAATAAGGAACATCTACAATGAGGCAACCAAACAATTTAAGACCTTCCATTATCATCATCAACAATTAACATTACCACAATAATGATCAAAGTACCAAGTGCTGGGTCACTCAAGAGCTGAACACAGTTTCCCAGAGTAGAGCAGGACAGTGCTAGTCAATTGTAGCTGGAAGACATGATCTGCCACTGGGGACAACAGTGGAGAACAGTCTAGCTAAGTGCATAGTGCTTCCTAAAGAGCTGGGTCTTTAGCTGTCTTTTGAAAGTAGAGAGGGATTCTGCAGATCGAATGGAGTTGGCCAATTCATTCCGCCATTTAGGGGCAACAGAACATTCGAAGAGAAGAGTCGAGCTAGTGATTTTGAGGCCTTATGTGCTGGAAGCACTAGGCGCTTTTCAGAGGCTGAGCGTAGGGGGCGAGAAGGGCAGTAGACCTGGATGAGGGGTTCCAGGTAAACTGGAGCGGTTTTGGTTACTGCTTTGTAAGTCATGATTAGAGTTTTGTATCTGATGCGAGCTGCAACTGGAAGCCAGTGTAGCGAAATGAGCAGGGGAGTGACATGAGCTGTCTTAGGCTGGTTGAAGACCAGACGTGCTGCTGCGTTCTGGATCATTTGCAGAGGTTTAACTGTGCATGCAGGGAGGCCTGCCAGTAGAGAGTTGCAGTAGTCAATGCGTGACATTACAAGAGCTTGAACCAGGAGCTGTGTTGCGTGTTCTGTCAGGTAGGGTCTGATTGTTAGAATAATTGTCCACTCTGTATATAGGATTATCATACTGTCTAAATCATACTGTTTTAATCATATTGTTTTAATCATACTGTTTTAATCATACTGTCTGAAATGTCTTCATAAGGAGAAGTTCATTTGCAGGTGAAACCAGTCTGAACTGTTCTACAGAAAAGGAGAAATTCGTCTGTGGTTGAAAAGGAGAAGTTCTTTATAGTTGAAACCAGTATGATTTGGTTTCTACAAAAATCATGTGTTGCATAACTATGCTGTATAATCTACTTCATGTTCCTTGAACGTTTGACCTTAAGCAGGGCAATCCGAGGACAAGCCAAAGGAGGAAGGACAGTGTGCCTCGTGATGGATCGCACCTGCGCAACACATATAGTAATGAATGAGCAATGTTAGTGTGTGTGAGAAGCCTCAAAAACCCTCCCTTTATGCTTACTCGCCACTATTGTAACTAGGGCGTTCCTATTTTTTAATAAAAAGAAAGGTCTGCAAGAGAAGGATCAGAGTTTAGGGAAGAGTGTAAACCCTTCTCTGCTCTCCTTGCAAGTTTCTTACATGCGAACTGATGTCTCTTGTGTGATTCTTTGTTGATAGATGTGTCTTTGAACCTGACACTGATCCGCTTGATGTTATAGAGGGAAAATCTCAGTCTTGGTTTTCAGCCTGTAACAGCCCTCCTATAGCTCCACTCTTAATATAATCATTAGATAGTTTCCAGATTCCCTCATAAACTGTTAATTTGTTCTTCAAGGTATATGTTATTCTCTCCATTGACATACATTGTGCCATATTTCTAATCCAAGCACCAATTGTAGGTGCATCAGTTTTCTTCCATTTAAAGGCCAATGTTCGTTTTGCTTGCAGTATAGCAAAATCAATAAACTTGCATTGCTTGGTTCTCAAATTAAGACCACTCGGATATATGTGTAACAAGATCATCTTGGAGTCTACTGGAATGTTAACTGAGAAAATAGTACTGACTTTATTGATCATCTCCCTCCAGAAGTTCCTAATTTTGTCATACTCCCAAATGCAGTTATAAAGGTTCCTTTAGCATCATTACATTTAAAGCAACTGTCAGGTATATTGCTGTTATATTTATTCAATTTATATGTATGACTTTGGTTGGGACTAGTTTAAGGCTGAAAATAAAATATGAATCTGTAATTTTATGACTCCACTTTGCTGTTTTGCAGCATTAAATGTGAAAGAATTTACTGTTCAGTAAATTACGGTGAAAAGGGTTGGAGCCTAGCATTGGCGTAAATTACGGTGACAGTTAGCATGCTTATATCAACAGAGCTGAAGTCCACTATTGGATGTAAACCAGATGTTGAGAAATGTGTGTGTGTTGTGGACATCACTTAAACCTATATAAAGGACGTGTTTAGTGGCCTCTGGGGGAGAGACACAATCTGACCGAGTCGTCTTCCCAAGCAGTCTGGAATGCTTGTTCGATACTGGTGTTGTTTTCCTATAATAAACCTATTACTCTAAAAGCAAGCCAGTCTCACGAAGTTCCTTCTGCATCTACACATCATGGGCTGTCAATATACGACAGTGACTTAAAAGACGACAGTGTGTTAGTTTCCCGGATATCCTCCGACATCACTTTCTCTAATCTACTGTATCTGTGTCTTCCTGTCCCCAGTTGAAGTTTCCAAGTCTACAAGATTCTCTTCAGGAAAAGCACCAGAGTCCAGCAAAGTTGAATCAGAGAGCAATATTCTTCTTGACAGAGTCATAATGCAATCTTAAGTAAATAATATTAATATATAATGTGAGAATAATTGTGAATATGTTATCATTATGTGTCACAATATGTTATCTGTATAAGTTGTTGATTAATTGCTCTTTCCTTAAACAACGTGATCAGGCTTTTTTTTTTCCATAAGCAGAAGTGCTAAGGTTTCATACTCCAGCTGCACCCACTCACATACACGCAGACACATTTACAGAAGTGCTTATGTAACTATAATATAAGGCTACCTTTGTCCAATGACTTTTTGTCTGAGTATCCTCCGCTATGTATATTCACGAATCAGCAACTGAGGAGGAGCTACAGATGAAGATATAAGGGATTGTTTCTATGTTAAAGGCAATGAGGAGGTTGCATCTCGAGTTGTAGCTACTCATTCCTTACAAGTTAAAAGATCTTAAAAGACTCCGCTCTCCTGTCGTCTGGCTCCACTTGTCAGAGGTGATTTATGAGTGAATTTTTCTGACATGTAATATAAAAATATCTTAAGTTGTGGGCGTAGAAAGATGCATCTCTCTGCCCTCAGTTGCCTTAATTTGCTTTTTCGGCGTTGGTTTCTAATGGTGTCTCATTTGTGTCTTACTTTCGTAAATCCTGTTTTAATGGTGTCTGCCTTCTGTCAGAGGAACCCGTTTTTTGTGATCAATGGTGTCCAAGTACAGGCTAATTTGTCATTAGCATGGCCACACGTTTTCAGCTAAAACCACTAATAGTCCTGTATATATTTTCCAGTCAGTGAAGCCTCAATTTGGGTACAATATTTGTAGTGGAGAAATATGAAGACATTATATTATCTTATTACTGTGCTAACTTATATTTAGTGAGTTACTCACACACTGGCCTTCTGTGATTTATATATTGTCATCTGTAGACATAGCTGAGGAGGAGACTAGGGAGTGAGTATTTAAGTCAGAACGTGGAGACAGAAGAGAGGCGACTTCATCTGGCCCGGTCGTTCTCCAAGCAGTAGCAATGCTTGTTACTGATGCTGATGCTGTTTGATTGTAATAAATCTAATTACTATCCAAGCTGGCCAGTGCCACGAGGTTCATTCTGCATCTGCACATCACGGGCTGTTAAGATACGACAACAGTAAAAAGCTGTTAGAATAATTGTCCACTCTGTATATAGGATTATCATACTGTCTAAATCATACTGTTTTAATCATACTGTCTTTCTCATACTGTCTGAAATGTTTTTATAAGGAGAAGTTCATTTGCAGATGAAACCAGTTTGAACTGTTCTGGATAATCATGTTTTTCATAACTATGCTGTATAATCTACTTCATGTTCTTTGAAGTTTGATTTTAAGCAGGAGTATCCAAGGACGAGTCAAATGAAGGAGGGCAGTGTGCCCCGTGATGGACCGTACCTGCACAACACATACACATATAGTAATGACTAAGCAATGTTAGTGTGTGTGTGAGAAGCCTCAAAACCCCTCCCTTTATGCTTACTCGCCACTATTGTAACTAGGGCGTTCCTATTCCAATAAAAAGAAAGGTTTGCAAGAGAAGGATCGGAGTTTAGGGAAGAGTGTAAACCTTCTCTTGCTCTCCTTGCAAGTATCTTACATGCTAACTGATGTCTCTTGTTTGATTCTTTGTTGATAGATGTGTCTTTGAACCTGACAAAAGCTCCCTGGTTTTATTCAACGATGCAGTCATCTTATGCTCTGAGTAGGTAATAAATACCATGCTGAATCTTTACTATGGGTCATTTGTGCAGACTCTGTCCTGATGGTCAGATCACTCTACCAGCTGTCTGCTTTGCAAACTCACTGAAGGCCTAAGTAAAGCTCTAAAAGATAAGCTGGCATTGTTTGAAGCTACTCAAGTCACACTGAAGTGACACTGACATCACTGACATATAAACATAAAAAATGTTAATGCCCATGAAGTATCTGATATGTAACCACATAAGACAAAGTCTATGTTGTTAGTCTATGTTGTTTAAAAGGACTCCAGGAGGTTTCAGTTATTTGTAGAACGGCTCCAGGAGGACTCGGGAATTTGTAAGAGAAGAGCACTTTGCCTATAGATGTGACTGATTGTGACAGTTGGCACCTTTGACCATGGTCACTTGACCATTGTCACTTCAAGGTCTTCAGAGCACGACACCTATGTGAATAAATTAACTTTTAGTTGACATATCACCTTACTATGAAGGATCCTAAACTTTGTTAGTACAGACAAAGACTCTTGACTAAAGACAAAGCTGTGAGTTCCTCCATTCAGTATCAGTTCTGCATTATGTAGACTATTATGCAGAATAGGATGTCTGGAAAGTTTTTTTCAAATTGTTAACATTAACTGAATGATCACTTAGTGCAATTGTGAGCAAAGTATAATCTAGATGAGTAACTCAACTATAAAAGCCCAAAAGAACAATGGCACAGCTTCAGTGGCTTTAAGACTGGGGGAAGCAACAGAACTCTGTGAAGAATGTATGGTAATTGCCTTAATATGTAAATGCAAACTTAAATTTAAATGAAAACGTGAATGGAAATGCCCACTGTTTCCTGCCAACCTCTTTCATTTATTCATTTCTATTTTTTGTATTTATTAGTATTATTTTGTTGTTGTATTTATTTACATATTTACTTATTTTATCTGATGTTGTTATTGTTCATTTTATTTGTTTTGTCTTTGTTGTTCATTATTCTTGTTTAAAAAAGAAAAGAAAAAACACAATAAAACTTTAAAGGCCCAAATCAAACCTACCATGACTGTATGGAATCATTAAAAAGGATGCTTTCTTTCTTTTACTGATTGTTAAAGTAATCTCCTGTCAGGATTTCCCCCAGACTGCTCTTGTTATTGGGGTTGGAATAAATTCACTTTACTGATAGCAGGTTAAGGATCCTTTCATTAAATTTCCCCGTTGTGGGACGAATAAAGGAGTATCTTATCTTAATTCTAAGCTCTGCAAATTTCATGAAGGCAGTGGTCTAGGCAGAAGGAGGAGCCTATAGCTGCTATCAAGCTTTAGTATGGGGCACAAAGAACTAGTTCTATTTTTAGGCCTTGCATTTGCAGTGTAGCTCTTTGTAGTTCGTAAAGCCCTGGTTTTAACTAACACAGTGAAAATAACAAGTGCATTAACACAAGAATGTAAGCAAAGCATTAGCTGCACTATAAAAAAGAGAAAGTTGAATCATACCATATGTGTGTGAGTGACAGTGAAGTCTTTATTTTGAGCTACACCAGCACACTGATGCTCTGCTGCAAAGTCAAATTAACCTTACGCCAAGTACTTTTATTGGCTTCATATGTAAATTCTGTTTTAATTCGTTAAATTAAATGAACGATACCTCAAAAGTTGCCTTTTTGTCAAAACACTACCAGATAAATGGCTGTGGTGAATTATACTACATATTCTGTGGTAATCTACAGGTCTGGCTATGAGGGGCTCTCAAGCATGCTGCTGATAAGGCCCTTGCTAATTCCAGACGAGGACAAGCTGTAATGACCTTCCCTTGAAACAGTCTATGCAGCCAGACATGCTCTTCTCCTTTCCCCCATTCCCACAAACACTGTACTTCTTTTCTCAGGTTATATAAGCCCTGATGCCTGGAAATGATTTTGTAGACATCCCCTAAGCAGATACCACCTTCCTTTTCTACAAACTGAAGAAAAACGAATTTGTAAATCAGAGAATTTCCACTACAGGGAACCTTTATATAGGTTTAAGTGATGTCCACGACGCACACACATTTCTCAAAATCTGGTTTTCCATCCAGTAGTGGACCTCAGCTCTGTTGATAAAAGCATGCTAACTATCACCGTAATTTACACCAATGCTGGGCTCCAACCCTTGTCACCGTAATTTACAGATCCGTGAAGGTGTCTCTATCTGAACTTTCTGTGACCACTCCAAGCAGTAAAAATGTATGTATTGTATAACTTCATGTGAGATACCTCATAACCCCCCTTCGAGACTACACAGAGTCTATCATCACAAGCAAACATGTAACATTCACTTAATTACACACACAGAAAGTTCAAAAGATAACTGTAGTCCATGTCACAGCAAATCCCAGCATTAGAGTAAATTCATGGAGTGTGAGAGTTAAAACCTGTCAGGCAGTGATCAGTCCTTTATGATTCACTAATCAATTCACGACAGGGAAAAGACACTCACGGCCCCTCTGCCCTAGGCAACCACCTTTAGTACTCCAAGTATGTCAAAAAGGAGGATACAGAAAACTATGGGGGAACAAAATGTAAGCAAATACATTTGGGAAACTCAGAAACAAAAACAAAAAGTTGTCCAAAGTCAGGCTGGTCATCCCATCTGACCTTTCAATGGACCTTTCCCTGCCACTGGCCCTAGGCATCGAAAAAAATAGAAAAAACCTGAGTTCCCAATATATTCACCTCGAAGCAGAAAACATAATTCTTAAAGCAAATTAAAAAAAATAAATCCCCATACAATTCAATATCCATATTCCTCTCTTTGTAAAAACGTATATACTCATATAGTTATAGAGAAATAAACCAAAACATTATACCTTGCTAAGATTATTACCAAAAAATCCTACAGACATTTTCCATGCATCATGTCACAGACTACAACATAACAAGTCAAAGTCCAATAATGTAAAAATGTATAAGAAAACATACTAAAATATCAAACTGTTACCCCACAGCAGTGTTAGCTGCTAGTTGTATGTGCCCTCAATGATATTCCAAAACGGAAGACCATACATAATGTTCTTATTCAGGGTCCTCTTGTCCATTTTCACTGTTGTTCAGGGTCCACTGTCCATGTATAAGTATTTGAGTTCATGTATGCTGTGGGATCCCTGGACAAGCAGGCCCTCTTACTCAGTCCCCCAAAAGTTTTCCTGGGAAGAGAAATCAACAACCAACATCTTGCAAAAACAACAAACATCAAATGTTGTAGTAAAATCACTTCATTCTCATACTTTCACTTTCTAGTTATTCCTTTTATCTTATTTATTTATGTGTTTATTCTCAATTTAGCTAATGTCAAAAAGTTAAAAGATAACATCAAAACCAAATGTTAAGACAACAATGAAGTTTGGATAATTAAAAATGGATATTGATTAGTCATTTCTCCTTCTACCATGACTTCCTCCTCGTCTTCGCTTTGGTCAGATCTACGTAGTAGTGGCATCTGGCCATTATCTCTTTCACCACACCTGTTGGCAGATCTTTACAAGTGTTTTCTTATCACACTCTTCATTTTTCAGAAATATTTTTGGCTTTGCAGATGATGCATGGCTCCTAAACATTGTTTAAGTCCCAATTTTAATTTAATTGTATTTTTATTTTATTTATCAATAGTTTCCTCAATCTCTTTTAAAACTTGTGGTTTCTTATCCTTGACATCAGTACTGGATGCTAACGGGTCCAAATTGTGGATGACAGAGTTTTGTCAACAATCCAGCTTTATGGGATTCCCTGCAGCCAATCCCACTCAGACACCATCGTGACTGTGATCGCCACGGCCACTGTGCCCGCCACCCGAATGACATCATACTTTAACAGAGTCTGAAGTCAGATTATTCAGATGAAAGTGTTTTAGGTTACAGCATTCAATCTAAAACTGTGGGTGCTTATCTCTTTGAATCGTTCTCATTTTTATTAGTCCTATAACCACAGCGCTTAGTTTGATACCGTCAGGACTGCAGCTGAAATACTACGTCTAAAACTGTCACACGACACCAGATGAAATCAGAGAGAGAGAGACTGTCAGGGAATTACAGAGTTATTATAGTCAGATATATCTGCACTAAGTGATGAGAAATAAGACGTCATTTGCACATTCACAACAGTTTTTGGCTTATCCCTCAGTTCTTCCTTTATGTTTCAAACACAGCTGTGTTGAAGTTAATCTGGATAAGCCTATGTGCTTAACGTCTTCATATTTTTCTAATATCAGTGCAGTGTTTGAAAAATATGTGGATGTGCTGACGGCAGTCTGTCCATGTCTGTGATTGGTCACATGTTGCCCTCTCTGCCCCGTTCATGTGAACGCGCTCGGGTAATTCTGGATTGACTAATCATGTTGATAACCAGCTTCGTATGACGGTTTAGCGCGACCTCCTTTGTTCGGTGAAGCCGGATCAGGAGAAGATATCTAGGATATGCTGAACTCACTTCGTAGTATACCCCCTGTTGTTCCGCGGCCTGACTGTCTCACTCAATCTGCCCCGTGCTGATTAATGCTACTGTTAGAGCTGCATCACCTGCTAAAAGCTCTTCATGAATGCAGGTATAACTATCCAGAGGAACGGAGAGGTTAACACAAACATTCCTGTTTACAAAGACAGAAAAACACAAGTATCAGCCAATAGATGGAAATTACAAAACATTTTATTTCACATTGAACAGAAAATGCATTTTAAAAGAGACTTTTATACAAATAAAGTCTGAATATAAAAAATAGAAAATTCCCAGAACTTCTGAAACTACATCAGAAATGTTAAAAACAGAAAAAAGCTACAGTTGCTCGATATGAAGGTTCTCAAACAGTTAAATCATTCATATTTAAAGCAGGGATTTTTTATTGTCTTTCTTTAATTTTCCAGAAAGAAAAGGTTTATTTTTTTTAAGATGTTTCATTAGTTTAAACTAAACTGACTCACATATGGGGCTGTCTCCAAACCAGAAATATTACTAACGCAAGAACAAGGCTTTGTTTCTGCTTTGACAGACAGGTGTGAAATAAAAACTGTAAACTTGACAAAACACTCAACTTTGTCGAAAAATTCAGTATTTGTTCATAAGAGGAAAATAAAATGACACAAACTGAAACTAAGTGTTGAAAATACCAAAGAAGACAGTTTTGCATAAAAAAAAAAATAAAAAAAAAGCAATGAAGAAAAAAGGCTTCTGAAGGTGTATTGAATATTATGTAACAATAATGTACACTTTATGTGCATGTGTGTGTGTGTATGTACTGGAAATGACTTAACATATCATTTTTAATTCTTTAAAATTGTTTCTTCTCTTCATGTTGCCACTGTTGTGGATTATTTGGGTGCTGAATTTGTTCATATTGGTAATAGTTGGCAAGCTGTTGGCTGGATTGGTGAGAGGGGCCCTGGTAGGCAGTCTCATTGGTCACTGTGCCTGCTGCAGCAGCACTTATACATGAGGGATACAAATACTGATGCTGTAGCTGCTGTTGCATTAGCTGCTGTTGCCGTATGAAATGCTGCTGCTGCTCCATCCATCCTAGGCTCTGGTAGACACCTCTTGTAGTGTACCCTCCACCTTGGTATACACTGGGAGGATATGTGAATGGGTTGACAGGGGTTGTGGAGCCCCCAACAGCCCCTGAAGCCAGATAATATGAATGTGCATTTGGGATGTAAGCCATTTGGCTGGTTTGACCATACCCTGCTGAAGCTGCCTGAGTGTCACTGTGGCTTGCTGTTTCCACTGAGGGGAGACTATGAGCAGCCTGATTGCTCACTTCAGTGTGACCCTGCGTGTTAGAGTTGCCTATGAGCTGCAGCTTACAGGACTCCGGCCTGAGAGTTATGATGGCATTAATTGGCAACTGAGAAACCTCGCTGCTGACAGGCTCTGTTGTCACTCGAGACTCTGGGTTATGACTGGTGTCTTCACAGTTGGGACAAGCTTTGAATGGGTTCATTATTCCACAAATACTATGAGCATGCCGTCCCTGCTTTTGTTGGTCGCTGGGGTTGGCAGTGGTGGCAGACGGTAAAATGGTGCCGTCTGTAGCGTCATCCAGCTGAACCTTTGAATCCAATCTTTTCTTTTTGGCTGGCATCGTGGATGTAGTCTGCTCAAACTCTGGTTCCAGTTTGATTTTCACACCTACAAATGGGTTGTTAGCACAGGATGTAGAAGTCTCAGCGTTAGGCTGAGCTACCATGCATGGGGACATTTTCTTTTCTGTCCTTTTCTCCATCACAAGAGCGATGAGGTCTGCAAAAGTTATTTCTGTCATGCATTCTTCAGATGCAGGTTCTATGTTTTTGTGCTCAGCAGGCAGGAGAGTGGAGATTGCAGCAGGGGGAACTGAAGTGGACTTAGATGTTGACTTGTTTCTGGGCTGCAGTGAGCTGCACATCCTTTTAGGTGGCAAAGGCCCCTCAAGTGGAGGGTTACCTGTGCAAGATCTGGTGTGCGTTTCAACAGATACAACAGCTGGCCTTTTCCTGGTGAGAAGCCTTTTATCTCCAGAAGACACTGGCACTGTTGGACTCACTTTTGGAGAGTCATTTGAGAATGATGGGGACTCTCGGCGCAGCTCTGTCTGTTTCACCTGTAACCCTGTGATAGGCTGACATATTGGTGGTCTGGGTTCTGATTGGTTGCTGCCAGTCTCTTGGGGACTTGAACATATATCAGCCTCAGGGACTTTGGCAACTACAGAATATGATTCTGAGCAGACACCAGTCTCATTTGGAGGACTTGAGACTTTTGTTTGGATGACCCCTTCCAAATGCTGCACCTCTGTTTCTTGTATCACTTTTACAACTGGAGTAAAAACATGAGGTACAGGTCAGAGAAAGGAAATGATCCATTGTTAATCATTTTCATTTTAAGCACATGAATACTTTGTGGTGTGAATTTGTGCTTTTGAACTTTTAGCTGAGATTTACCAAACTGTTGGTGACATACAGTATATGAATTGTACCAGTCTCTGGTTTGTTGGTCCCCCAGGTCATAAAATTACTTTTAACTTCTAGCCTTGGAGAAAACTCTGGACTCTGAAGTACTTCAAACAGTAACTTCTCTGCACTTCTGGTCCAGATTTTCAGGAGTGGAGCTCACCCTAAGGGAAAATATTTTCATACCTTCGTCACTCGTCTTGTCTGTCTCTGGTGCCCGTGCAGAATGCATCTCCGTAGACGTACATCCTGCTCGATTCTGTTGCTCCCCAGGCAGCTGGTCTGTGCACAAGAAACCAAAAAATAATAATTCATACTTGCATTCTGCCTGTGAGGGTCACTTCAGTTTAACGGAGTATAAGAATGTTATAGTGTAAGAAAAAAAGACTGTTAGTGGAACAATGGGACTCACCTTGTTTTTGTTGAGTGCTGATGGGGGGACGGACAACGCTCAGTTTCTGTTTCTTCTTTAAGTCCTGCAAAAATGTTAAAGCTGCAAAAGCAAAAAGATAATTACACCAATAACCATATTCTCATATGGACCATACATCTTGTAGACCATCATATGTAATGAGTTTACTTCTACCTTCACTGAATTGAGCTGCTTTGATATATTCAAACAAATCCTGTGGCAGTACTGTAGACTGTGAAAGAACACGGGGTGAACATAAGCAAAAGGTGTATTTCTGCTTAGTACATCAACTTGTTTCCACAAAATAATAAAATAAAATACATGATAAATGTCATTTATAGGCTACCTGGGCATCCTTCTTGAGGGTGCGTTCCCGGTGTGAGACTTCAAACGCAACGTCCCTTAAGACTTTCAGTTTAATCTCATGCTCCAGATTCTCCATCTGCCAGAACGCCATCAACTGACTGTACTCCTTTAGCTGAAAACATCCACATTGCATTCAAATTTAGAGGCAAATAGTGTTTGGCTTGCAGGACTTCAATAAGTTACTGAGACACCACTAACCATGTGATTGAGCCGGTGCTTGACACTGATCATGTGTTTGCAGATGTCATTGATGACGAGCCTCTCGCTGCAGCACTCACACAGGTAGAAGGTTTTTTGCTTCAGCCCTCTGCACTCCCACACAGCTTCCATACCTGATCGAAACAATGAGCGTCACACTTTCTTTTTAGTAGGAGAGGAAACTTTTTCAAATGTGGCATCTGGCAGCAGATCACATCAATGATACAGTCAGTCATTTAATCACATTTACAAAACACTGATCTTTGACTTCCAGTGACGAGCGGACGCTGGCGCAACTTGCTGCCGCTGCTCGCCGGTAACTTTTTATGGTTTTATGACCCTGCAATTGCCTTCACTGGAACGCGTTTAAAATCTGTCGGCACTACAGCTTGTGTGAGCCTAACTGCCGTTAGCTTACCTGTCCTGTCCCGGCCTGAGCCTCACCTGGCGTCTACCTGGAAATCGACGCTGCCTGAGTCCTCTTCCACAATGAGGGCCGGTCGGACATACATCTGGCTTGTGCGTGTCTGGCTCTTTTTCCTGCCTGTTCACCGTCCAGTGACGGGCCTACACCAGTACTCGGCTGCTGACCTGCTCCGGCTGCGCTGTCACCTGCCTGGACCTGCGCCAGCGGCACTCCACCTCCACCCGGACATCACCTTCCAGCCCCGCCGGCGATACATCCACCGAGGGTGTACAACTCAACAGCAATAAAATCCATCTGGTCCAGCTCCCGACACCCAGCCAGATTGTTGACCACAGCGTGTTAGCCCACCTAGCCCGGTCGGCTAGCACCACCACCAGCTGCGACAACACCGCTCTCAACTTTGGTATACTCAACATCCGCTCATTGACGGGCAAGGGACACCTCATCCAGGACCTCCTCACCGATCGGAAGCTGGACTTTCTCTGTCTAACCGAGACATGGCAACAGCCCAACGATTTTTCCCAGCTGAATGAATCCACTCCTAGTGGGTTTGTTTACACCTGTCAACCCCGTGGCTCCAGTCGGGGAGGAGGTCTCGCGATAATTCACCGCGAGAAATGGAAAGTCTCGCCGGTGTCTGTGCCCGTCTCCAGCTCGTTTGAATCCACTGTCTGCGAGTTGTCTGGTCCCACTCCAACCATCATTGCCTCTGTCTACCGCCCCCCTAAACCGAATAGTGACTTTTTAAATGACTTTGCTGCTTTCCTCACCCATCTATCCTCTCTCTCACCACACATAATACTGCTGGGCGATTTCAATATCCACATGGACAATATCAATCTCCCTCTCACCAAAGCCTTCACTTCCTGTTTAGATAGTTTTGGATGTCAGCAGCACACCACTATTCCCACACACTCCAAAGGACACATTCTGGACTTAATCTGTTGCACTGGTGTCACCCCTCTCAACATTACAGCTGATAAACTCCCCATAACTGACCACTTTTTCCTTACAGTCAAACTCACTCTCTCCATTTCTAAGCCACCCCGTCTCATCTCATTCCGGAATATAAAGAACATTAACCTCGCCACTCTCATCTCTAGCATCCACTCCTCCTGCCTCCCTGACATCCCCAATCCATCCACTCCTGATGATCTGGTCTCTCATTACAACACTGGACTCTATAATATTCTCAATTATCTTGCTCCGTTAAAAAACAGATCTGTCTCTTTCTCTGTCTCCGCCCCTTGGTTCACCCCCGAGCACTGAAACAGCACTCCTTAAAATCACCAACGACCTCCTTGTGGCAGCTGATTCTGGATTCCTCACCATCCTCATCCTCCTCGACCTAAGTGCAGCCTTCGACACCATCTGTCACACCACCCTCCTCACTCGGCTATCCTCCATTGGTATCACCCACACTCCGTTAGACTTGTTCACATCTTACCTCTCTGGCCGCACACAGTTCACTCAACTCAAGTCCTTTAAATCCACTCCTTCCTCGGTCACTACAGGGGTGCCCCAGGGCTCTGTCCTGGGGCCCCTCCTCTTCATCATCTACCTCCTTCCCCTCGGTAATATCTTCCGCAAATTCAACATTCACTTCCACTGTTATGCAGCTGACACCCAGCTCTACCTCACCACTAACCCCTCATCCACTCTCCCGCCCACCTCCCTCACTGATTGCATCTCTGAAATAAAAACCTGGTTCACCCTAAATTTCCTTACACTAAACAGTAATAAAACCAAGGTTCTCCTCATTGGCACCAAATCCACTCTATCCAAATCCAACAGCTTCTCCCTCACCATTGATAACTCCTCTGTCTCACCCTCCCCCCAGGTTAAGAGTCTGGGTGTCATCCTTGACAGCACATTATACTTTCAATCACACATCAATAACATCACCAGGACTGCCTACTTCCATCTTCGTAACATCAATCGTCTCCGCCCCTCCCTCACCCCCCACACTGCCGCCATCCTTGTCCACAGCCTTGTCACTTCCCGTCTGGACTACTGCAACTCTCACCTCTTCGGCCTCCCTCACAAATCCCTCCATAAACTCCAACTGGTGCAGAATTCAGCTGCCCGTATCATTACCCAAACCCCTTCCATCCACCACATCACTCCTGTCCTCCAACAGCTCCACTGGCTCCCTGTTCAGTTCCGTATTCAGTTCAAAGTCCTCCTGCTAACATTCAAGACCATCCACAACCTTGCCCCCCCATATATGTCCGACCTCCTCCATGTTCCCACTCCCTTCCGCTCCCTCAGATCCTCTTCCTCCATACACCTGTCTGTCCCCTCCGCCCGTCTCACCACTATGGGGAACCGAGCATTCAGCTGCTCTGCTCCCCGTCTCTGGAACTCATTGCCACCTCAACTCAGAAACACAGATTCTTTCCCCCATTTGAAATCACAACTCAAAACATATCTGTTCAAAACCGCCTACTCCATCTGACTCCAATTGCACTGTCATTTTTGTTTCTATTCTTTTTCTTACCACTTTGTTAGTTTATATTGTTTTCATTTTGACTTTGATTTTGTTTCCTCTAATGTAAATTTGTGTATGTATATATATATATATCTGTGCGGTGTCCTTGAGTGCCGAGAAAGGCGCCTTTAAATCAAATTTATTATTATTATTATTATTATTATTATTATTATTATTATTATTATTAACATCTTTTCTGTAGCTATTGGTGTATATTAACAGCTTACGTATGGTTAATATATTGATATTGTGGCAGCACCACTTTGTTTAAAACATAGCAACTTACTCACACCTGCCTGCATGCACACAACACAAGAGGAGAGAGAATGATGCTGAGTTGCCACTAACTTGCCAGAGTACCCTACGCAACATGGATGAAAACAAATTCATAAATGAAAGCCAAAAATGACTGTCCAAATATATTGGACTTATAAAACAAGTTATAGAGGAGCTCTGTTTTAGATAGTGTTTTCTCTCTTTAATGAACTGATTCATTTTCAAATGCAGCAGAAACAGAATACTACATGTGTTGCTGGATTCACTTAAACTAACTGGTTAATGTGAAAATAGAAATTAATTTTTGTCACAAACATCTTTTTTTCACAGCCAGATTGACATTGTTCACAATAACAATTATGAGGTTAAAGGAAATCTGTCATAGTGATACACCCACCTATGATTGGTTCAGAGTCCAGTTTCTTCACAGTCAAATATATGGACAAATTACTGCTGCCCCATATTGAGTCCCCTGTGACAAATTAAAAATAAGTTTATCATGTGAAAAAAAAACAATGACTCAAATGCTCGGACTTAATCCTACCCATTGGAATCCTTGGGAGTGCCTGTGGTGCACTGTGATGCTCAGGTCTTGAACTAAATCCTGGCTGTTCTGCTTGTTCCGCTGTCTGACTGGCTCTTGGTCGGTTCTGCTGTCCTGTATTCACTGATGAGATGATGGCTTTGGGTAAATACATTAGGATGCAGAAGTAGGAGACAATGAAGGTAACAAGTGCACTATTGAAATTAGGGATAGACCGATTATCGGCCACGATATTCTGCATTTGAACAAATATCAGCATCAGCCTTTTTTAAAATCCGACAGCCGATAAGAGATCAATTTAAAGCTCAAAATTCACTAAATCATTATTTGTTTAAGTTTTCATTTAACTTTACAAGACATGCTGCTGAGCCTGGGAGCTCCCTGCACTTTGTGTTAGAATTATAAAACAAAGATGTCTATAGTCTACGATAAAAAAAAACCTTTAACATGTTGCAAATCTGAAAAGCTCTTCAATAAAAATATGCTTAAAGGCATTTAAATGAAGTTAAGTGTTGGATTTTGTATCATTCAAAATTTTGACGCCAATATTTTCCCTTTTACTGCAAATGAATATCGGCTCCAAATATCGGTTATCGGCCTCCTTGACTATTAATAATCGGTATCAGCCCTGAAAAAAACATATCGGTCTATCACTAATTGAAATGAGTCCTACCTTCAGATGTGACTTTAACCTCAGCCTGGGACTCCACATCAGACCCAAATGTGTTCTGTTGAACCAAGACTAAACAGAGCAGAGATGTTGTTTTAGTCTAACTGTTTTAGTTTGGTAGAAGCTTAAAATAAAAAAAATATGAGCTATCTGTTGGTCAGTGCGAAAAGGGGGTTACATGCTATAGACGATCGGCAAAGGCTGGATTTTTTTTATGTTTATAAAGATTATCTTTCCAGATTTTCCTGTGTGAGGTACATTGAGTGATTTCCCCAATTGCTGGAAAGACGATCAGGGCCTGATTTGAAATTGTAAACATTAAACGTGTGCTGTGTTTGCCTGCTTTTTGCTAACCACACAGTTAGTATTGGGAGATTCAATATTATTGGGAGGTTTGGTATCAGATCTGTATATGGCCATAAGCTGGGGCATTCAGGCATTGTGCAGCTGTATGAGGTTATGAGAGTTGTTGATGTGAGAACTTCCCAGAAGTTCTTACGTAGTGCTGGGTCACATAACATTTGTTGGGGGTAGCCAAACATCTTTTTTAGATGGCAACAATAACATACAGGAAACTTGAGTGCGTGTGTGTGTGTTGCATTTCCTCAGGACTCCCTCTAACCCCCCTCCCCTCCCCTCGGAGCTCCTCCAAAACGACGCCCCCGCTCACATGCACGAGCGCCGCTGCTTCGTGACCATATGATTGTGACTGATTCAAAACCGGTCCTCAGCACATCGTTTGTGTTTTGCACTACGTCAACTCATGTCTCATTCAGCGTTAAGAAAACACCAAAACATTATCATAGTGAAAGTTAAAAACTCAAACAAACATGACATGTACGCGCAGGAGGCGGGCAGAACGGCAGGATGGGATTTGATGGTTTCATAATTTGGCTCCCAAAGGCAGGGATTGGTTGGTGTTTTCCCAGGTTTACTCCGGCTGTAGATAGCGGCTTTTTTACGTTCCTTTTTAAGAACACATTATGTATTGATTGCCATCGGGACATACAGATCATTTTAATCAGTATAACAAAAAGTGTATCTAAATCTGACTACCAACCCCAGCTTTAATGATAAAAAGACAGACATACCTGCCATGGGTTCAGCTTCAAGATCTGAACCTTTCCAACCTTCAGCTGTGTCTGACTGACCTGCAGCACGATGTCTTTCATCCTGTGAGACGGCCTCATTTTCTAAAATAACAACAGCAGTATATGACTGAGTGACATGACATGGACAAAGAGTCTTGAACAAATCACTTGTTTGTCCTGAAATCCAGTTTGAGCTGGAGAACTAAGTCCAGGTGTTTCATTCTGCCACGAGCACATATCTGAGACAAACATTCAAGAAATTGATATACTGTACTTTTGACACAAAAGATACATACTTCTTTTAAGCTAACCAGAATTAAATTTCCAGAAAATACCTCAGCTAGAGCTAAAAACAACATGTCCAAAGACAGACAACTTTATGCTGTATATGTGGGTGAATGAAGAAAACACATTTAAAACTTGGGAACCCTTGAATTTACCGTTATCTGGGCTTGAAGCCTCAAATGGACTTGGGAATGCAGCGTCTGGTGTCCACACCTCCCCCGCGTCACTTGTTGAGTAGGAGACCCCTGAGTCTTTCTGTGTCATCATTTCCATCAGTTTTTCAAAGGCTACGATTGAAAAGAGGGTAAATCAAAACCAAGACACTGAACAAACAGTTAAACAACTTCCAGTCATGAAAAATAACAGAAATCTAAACGTCTAAAAAGTGATTCTTCTGTGAAGAAATCAACCACAGAGACCCATAAGATAATTGAGGTTGGTGCCCAGTAGAGTTGTAAAAAAAGGAAGTTTAGATCTTCAATTTATCAAACCTTACACCTTAAACAGCAGCTGTTACGTTGACTCACTTGGTTTATGAACAACTAGAAAGTATCATTGAGCAAGTTAGACCCCCTACCTGTTGCTTGGATCCCCTCCCTACCACAGTTTCTGAAAATGTTTTTGACTTTCTGTTAGAGCCTGACGCAGAAAAATGCATACTCACATTTCTCAAACTTTATCCAGACTACTGTATCTATTCACCAGCCTCCCAGAATCAGTTGTTCATTGGCTACATTTGTGTACAAAGCTCTGAATGACTTTGCTCCTCTGATCATGAAACACATGCCTACTAGCTAGAAAGGAGCTATAACTCTCCCCAACCACCTGGGATGGTCAGAAAACCACAGCCTGTTGACCTGAGTCCAAAAGACCCCCTTTGGGACCCCCTCTAAAAATGAGATGACATATCCCAAGGAGTTTATCCCAATGAAAACAATTTCTTCAAAGCAGAGGAGGCTGCTGTCAGTATTATGGCCTAAGGCTACAAAGCACATATCACTGAGACCACTCATATTATTTTATAGTAGTGATTACGATTATCAGAGGGTAATGACACAAACACTTTAACAGCTGTCAGGGCCTACTATGGGTTAAAGTTTTCATCTGTAAGACAAGCAGAGTTGTGATTTATAAAGTGTTATTAGTTCTTAACTGATTCGGTACCTTTGTCTGTTGAAAGTAGAGGGTCACCCAGCTTGGTGTACGCATCTAAACTCACTTCCACTTTCTAGAAGAAGGACAGAAATAATCACTCAATGGTTACTGAGAACAAGATGTGTAGCTTAGCACATTTTTCAAGCGTGGACGGTGTTACTTTACAGACTATTTCCAAACAAGTTTTACAAAATCCACCTAATGTGCTGAACTTCAATAAAAAAGTGTTTGAATATGATCATATTTAATTCATGATTTAGGTCCCCTACACAACATGAAAGAGTCAAGATTGTGTGCAAAGTCAATCATGGTGTGCACATTATTAAAGACTAATTATTAAAAGATATCTTTGGGGAATTTTTGTCTTTAATGGACAGGACAGCTGAAGAGAGACAAGAAATGTGGGGAGGGCATGCAGCAAATGGTCGAGGCTGGAATCGAACCTGCAACCTCTATGACGAGGGCTATGGCCTCTGTATATGGGCCGGCGCTTAGGCCGCTAGGCCATAGCACCCCTAAATACTTATTTTTAATATTTAACTGAACCCCTAGCCACTGATGGACAAAACATAAAGTATGTTGTTGCATCACCATTGTTTTGCCGTCTAGTTCATTGTCTATGCCTGAATAAAAATCTGCCCTGTTAGGAAGTAAAAGGATTATTCATGAGTTTGTGATGATGTGATACAAAATATTGACAGCAGAACAACCCCGCCCACATTGTTCGTCTTTTCTTGTATGTTTCTGAGAGTCATGTGTCTCACCTGAATGCCGGGGTTCTCTACATCTTTTTCAATCTCTGCCAAGTGGGCCACTATCTTGTCTAGTTTGCTTACAATCTCAGACGGCTTGGCAGTGAACTCAGGGTACTTCTTTTTCTGGTAAGCACATGAAAGGCAGAAAGTTTTCATCTTTGATACTGCCACGCTTTATAAGTCTTGTACATTTTTTTCCAACAAAACTGATCCAGCACGCACCACATATTTGTACTTGTGCATGGAGCTGATGAGGTGACCCGACCGTCTCAGCTTGACTGAACACAGCCGACAGTAGAATTGCTTTTTTTGTCCACAGGACACTTGAATCAAGTAGTTTAAACCTGTGAAATAAATACAGCATGATACAAATAAGGATATTATGAACTGTTATAACAATAAAAACAGACATTTGTGGGAAGTTTTCTCCTAACTACGGTGTAAATTATTGCATTGTGAGATGACCTTTATCACAAAATTCAAGTCAATCTGATGTTTAGGCCAATAAAATTTCCTTAAGGCGTTATTAAGAACTAGGGCTGTCAACGAATATTCTAAATTCAAATATATATTCGAATATTAAAAAAAACGGAGATTCGATTGTGAAAATTAATATTCGACTGTGGAAAAAAAGCGTGCAAGCGAGAGGTCTACGGTCTTAAAAGTGTTACGGTATAGGCCATTAGGTCATTTACTTGTTTTGTAATGTGTAGGTATGTTTTAGCCATGTTAAATCTGAAATAAAAATACCTATACAAGTAGTTATGTCTCCTTGTATTACTTTGTCCACCTGTTATTGACATAATGTGCAAATATAGATATTTGAATGGTTTGAACCTATGGGTTTTTTTTTAAAGCGAATATTCGAACGTCATTTTGGAGCAATTTTGACAGCCCTATTAAGAGCATTTCAATAGATTTTACAAAGTGTTAGAGAACACAGAGGCAAGATGACCCAACTACAGTGATATTGGGGGACGGTAACAAAACAGTTTGCATGCCAGTAGAGATGATAAAAAGCTGGACAAAGGGAGACATCATGAATAATTTAGCCACTTGCTTTTTAGCGGTACATAAGTACAGCACAGACTGTTAGCATAGTGTTAAAGAGTTTGCCTGTGCATTCACAAGAACAAAAGAACCCAAAACCATACATAATGCTTTTTGTTATGACTGTTGTGGATTAGAAATGCCACTTCACTGTAATACATTTTGGGTATAAATAATGTAAGACGTACTTACCAATTTTAAGAGTGGCTTTAGATGCAGAACTATTGTGATTATTTGGTGGAACATCAGCATTTGACATTCCTGATTTATTCTCAAGGGCAGTCTTGGAAGAAGCCTCAGAATTTCCACATTTAACTGAAGTTCCTCTACTGTTAGCAGTGGTTGTGCCCCTGTTGGCTGGAGCTGCAGATGGGGTGGCTGCTCCACTTGTATATGGCTTGGCTCCAGTCGATTTGGTGGTGGTTGCACTGGCACTGGGTGTAAGTGCTGCAGGTTTATGTGTGGTTCCTCTACTGCTGCTGGTGGCTGTAGTGCCACTGTTGGTTGAAGTTGCAGATGGGGTCGCTCTTGATCTGGGATCTTGGTTGGCCCTTGTGGTTTTGGTGGACGCTGCACCGGTTCTTGATATAGATGTTCCATAGTTGTAAGCAGTTTCTCTATTGTTAGTTTTGGCTGCAGTACTGCTGTTGGTGGGTGCTGCAAATATTTTGGTGGAAGTGGAATTTTTGGTGCTTGCACTGTGACTGGATGTTGATGTGGGAAGCTTGTAGGTTATTTTACTATTGTTGGTTGTGACTAAAATCCCACTGCTGGTGGTGTTTTTTGAACCACTGTTGGTTGGAGCTGCAGTTGCGATGGCTAATGCGCTGGTAACTGGTTTGCCTTCAATGGATTTGGTGGTGGTTGCACTTGCACCTGATGCGGATGTTGCACATTTGTAAGCAGTTTCTCCACTGTTAGTTGTGGTTGTAGCTCTACGATTATCCAGAGCTGAAGATGTGGTGGTTGTTGTACTGGTATTAAGGTTGGCTGCAGTCGATTTGGTTGTTGTTACAATGGCACTGGATGTCGATTTGTAGACAGCCTCTTTAATGTGGTTGATTGTTGCAGAACTACTGTTAGTGTGACCTGCAGGTGCAACAGTAGTTGTTGTTTTCTTACTGGAGTTGGCTGTAGATGACTTGAAGGTGGTGGCGATGGCACTGGATGTAGATGCTGCACATTTTCCTGATTTGGCTGTAGTACAGCTGGATATGTTGGCAGTAAGCTTGGAAATGGGGGTTGCTGTTTTGTCAAAGCTTTCTGGAGTAGAACTGGAGGCTTTGACTGTACATTTAGGAATGGCTGCCATAGATTTGGTGGAGCTGGTTACAGCAGTGTCTAATTTCCCTTTTTTTCCTTCTTGTTTTGGTCTGACAGTTTCGTCTGAAGTGATTCCAGTTTTAAAGGCATTTTCTCTGGAGTCAGGATGTATAAATGTTGTGTTTGTCCCCCTTGTTGACACAAGACATGATGCGTCTTCACTTTTTTTCAAAACCGTCTCACAGGAGTAAGTGTTGTGGGCTGAACCAGTTTCTTTCACCAGGGTTCTTTTGACATCTTCACTTGAACCAGGAGCATCTCCAACTGTTTTGGAGCTGGTTATTGAGGGTAGCTTTGCCTCACAGTTCTTTGAACCACTCTCAATATCCATGTCTATCACCTTTAAAACAGAACAACCATATTAGTCCATATTAGAGGACAACCCATTTACAGCTGCAGAGCTACACAACTTAAATTTCACTACACACCAAATACATTATCTAGTTAACTTCCCAGGACTGGAGTACACGATGTGCCATCCTATGATGTTCTGGTTATCCTTTTAGCTAGTACTGGTATTCCTTTTCCAAGTTTTGAGCTTAAAAATAACTCCTTTGTTCTTATGTGTGACCTAACACTTCAGACTGTTTCTTATACTGCTCTCTAGGGAATTTTCATTCTGTGGCTGAAAAAGAGCTGATCTTAAACTATAAATAAAACATCAACAACAATTCCAAAAGGTCAATAATAATCTGTTCTCTCTGGAAAATGTATGAAACTGTTGTGTATGTTCAAAGTATTTGTAGGAGCCAAACAAAACAACTTCAAGGAATTCACTCACGTACTGGGAGGAGAAAGGTCATTGTGGTTTGACTTCTACATTACAAAGGGAAGAAATGGCCAATAATTAGTTCATCTAATTTATGCCATACTGACTGACCTGGTAATTATCCATGATAAAATTGTGCTTGTGCTGAGTTCGAGGGATGAGTGAGTTGTCCACAGGCTGAGCACTGGACAGCGCTAAGGTTGAGGTGGGTTCACAAACACGGTCCTGCAGAGCCTGAAGTGCCTTCGCCATTTGCAGGGCTTTAAAGATATGACGGAAAGTACAGAAGAAATAGCGTCAGTCACACTTTCAGAATCATCAAAGTAATTTTAACAGTCTACCTCAGGAGTTATTTACACTTACCCGATTTAAAGTTTTGTTTCAGTACATTGTGGTAAGCATCTTCGTCCACATCCACAACCTGGAGCCAAGAAATAAACAATAAATCAGTGTAGGGATGTCCTCATTCCAATCCCACTCTAAGCTATCGGGCATTTTTTATCTCATAAGGGATTGGCAGTTTAGTCGATGATCTCACCCTGATCATTTTACATCAGCTGTCAAAAACTGAACATAATTTGAAACAGAACACAAATGCGCTAGTAAATTTAGCATCCCATGGCAAGAATGTCAGCAGTATGGAAAGCTACTTGCATTATATGCAATATGACCGTTTCGTGATGGCAGTAGCAGCAAAGTTCAATACTACCAATCTGATACAACACCTACAAAGTTAACGTAATACAGCATGTTCATTAAAGCAGCAGAGGAAAAAGGCTGATGTGCTGAGGCTACAAGCGCTGGACTTTAAAAGAAGAGCGAAGAGGACAAAAAAGTTACAGAGAAGGCGTTTAAATTCATTACTAATTCAACCAACCAATCTCTATTGGAGAATGCAGGTTTTTGACATGTTTTGGAGGTTTTGGATCCACGGTATATCCTGCCATCTTGACACTACATTTCAGACACCACCTTACTGCTGCTTTACAACCAAGACCTACATCCCTCAACATACAACCTCCACCGCCTCTTTTGTGTGTGAGCAGCTTCTCTGTAGGCTCCGACAATTTGCCGTAGTGTTTTCTGATTTGCCGTTGTGTTTTCTGATTTGCCGTTGTGTATTCCAATTTGCCATTGTGTTTTCTGATTTGCCGTTGTGTTTTCTGATTTGCCGTTGTGTTTTTTGATTTGCCGTTGTGTTTTTTGATTTGCCGTTGTGTTTTCTGATTTGCCGTAGTGTTTTCTGATTTGCCGTAGTGTATTCCGATTTGCCGTAGTGTTTTCTGATTTGCCGTAGTGTTTTCTGATTTGCCATAGTGTTTTCTGATTTGCCATTGTGTTTTCTGATTTGCCGTTGTGATTTTCACTTCAGGGCCACCATACTATCCCATCCATTTGGACAACACGCCGTTCCACTCCCACTTCTGCACCTCATCCCCACATCAAAAAGCACGTCAACACAGCCAACCTCCGCTCTCTCCCTAAGTCCTCCCACCAAATCAGTTCACATCATCTGAAAGTCGCTCAGTTCAACACCCGGTCATTAAATAACAAGAGTCTCATCATCAACGAATTCATCACTGACAATAAACTAGATATCCTCTGTCTCACTGAAACCTGGCAACAACCACTGGGCTACTACACCCTGAACCAAACCAAAGGGGCCGCCTATTTCGCATAATTTCGCTAAAGTTGAGAAAATATGGTCCAGGCACTCATCACGGTGCCATTGCATCCACCAGTAGAAAAAATTGGAGCTATTCAGTTTGCCGTCAGAAACCCCCTTTGTTTTGGCACTATTTTCGGATGCACCGACTGGTGTTCTTCCACTGCATGAGCATGGATACACGCTGATCAGCTGTTTAGATCAACAAGCACGTAGAATTTTTAGCAGACACTTTTAGGAACAAAAACTACAAACTGCAGAAATTAGTGATTCTGACAGCGACGATGACATGCTGTTTACTGTGGACACAAGAGGATGCCTCTATGAATCAGAGTTTACAGAGGAAGAACTCCAGATGCTACCCAATGTACCGTGAGCCCATGCCAACGAACCCAGAGAGCTTCTGCTGTCGGGAGAGGGACTTAGTGACATCAATACTTCAGGACCTTTCTGAATCAGAGGATACCAACAGCTCACATACGGCTCCAGTCTGCATCACTCATCATCCAGAGTTCCCTGCCTTACAGGAGGTTTGCTTGTTTGAACAGCCGGGATAAAGACAGGTATGTACCACCTTTTAAATTAGCAGAAAAGTGAGTTTAATTCACTCTAAAGACCGATACCGCTACTTGATCCTGCTACGTGCTTGTTGATCCAAACAGCTGATCAGATGGTATCCATGCTCATGCAGCGGAAGAACACCGGTCTGCGAGGTGCGTCCGAAAATAGTGCCAAAACAAAGGGGGTTTCTGACGGTAAACTGAATAGCTTAATTTTTTTCTACTGGTGGATGCATTTGCAACGTGATGAGTGCCTGGACCATATTTTCTCAACTTTAGCGAAATAGGCGGCCCCGTCCGCAGCGAATTGTAGCCTAGCTTGCCGGCCGGTCCTCTGGGAATTTTCTCATTAAAAGGGGAAGAGCTCACCGGCACGCATTTTGGCTAGCAGGAGCAATAGTGTACTGTAACTCATACGACCCCCCTTCAAAAAAACTGAAGTATCACTTTAAGAGCTTAGTTACTTTAGTAAATAATAAATACTTATAGTAATAAAACAGTGTAAAGCTTTATTATCTAGGCAGAAACAAGTCAAAGGAAAAGGATCAAACCTGAGCTTCCCCATATCCATAATGTTCCTCACACAGAGCAGCAAAATGACCGATTTTCATCCCTGGGTGCACTCCTTGTGGCCTTGGGAGATCCTCAAACCCCTAATGTCAGAAACATACAGACAGAAGCATTACAACTACACAATAGATAATGTGTTATGTATACATACAATGTGGTAGAATCTAAACTACTTCCTAAAATATGCTGTTGTTTTTGTTTTTAAATCAAGATGGCTGTACTCTTATTGTCAAGATGATAAATCACTCTGGGAGATTCAAAAGTAAGTGATGGTAGTGGCTACCTTTATTCAAGATTTAATTTGAACTCATTTGCTTTTGAAAATTAACATGAAAATACAAAGTGAATGAGAGAAGCTGCAAAAAATTCAATGGGATGACCCAAGGGAACAAAAATAACTAATTTATAGAACAATATGGTGCCCCCAAAGCTCCCAACAGGTTAAAAAATTTAAACCTCTGAATCTTTGACATTTTTAAACACACGATCAAGGAAATTGGTTTGTCAAAATAGGTTATTATACTTAAGAAAAGTAACAATAAGAAATGTACTCACCAACAAATACATCTTGTGATGGTACACTCCAGTAACGTGGCTGACGATGTCCTTCTCTAGGATCTTCATACAGCAGCACTCACAGAGGTAGATGGGGTCATGCTGATCACAACTGCATTCAAGAAGTGCGCCTAAGCCTGGAAGAACAATTGGTCAGAATTAAAAATATTTTTTGATCATCCCCCTGGCTGGCTATAACTATTCTTATTTTCAGAAATCATTTTTGAAGAAACAAATAAAACAGTTTCCTTTCCCCCACTGATCTTCCATTTGACCTCCAATTTAATCCCTAAAACACTGTATTTACTCAGCAACAACCTAAAGGTAGGGGCGCCAGTTTGCCCAGCAGCAAGCTCAGTGTGCCCCATCTACTGAGGGAATAATCCTTGAATCTTCATGTGTCCCAAAAAAGACAAAAATTTCACCAGCTTACCAGTATAAATTAAACATGAAGGTTTTCAAGAAAAAAACTGACCAATCACAGGCTCCCTTTGTGTTGTTGTTGTCTTGATATATCTCCACAGTTTATCTGGTTGTTTGTGCGGTGATGCTGTAAGAGAGCCAGAGGTAACCTGAGACTGAGGATCTACCACAGAAACACAGAAAATCATAAGGACTTAAAAAAAGATGGCTGTGCATTCACACACTTCATTTGTGACCAACATCAGAACAAGCAAACCATTATTAACGTATTATGACTCTAAGTGCTCACTCAAGAAATAGGTCATATATATGTCATCAAATAAACCATCAGAAACAAAGCAATACTTCATTACCTTTGTCCTTTACACTCTCCTGATTTGGTCTGCCTCCTCCTTCCTCTGCTGTGGCTTCCTTCTTTTGTTTACTGCTTGGCAGACTTTGGTCTTCTGGAAAAGATTGGTTTTGTTTGGAGCCCATTATTTCCTCCTTAACACCATGAAGACATGGGTCCTGGGATTCTTGGGGCATGCTGATAGGGTTCTCTATTTCTTCTTCTTTGCATGGGTAATTCTCCAAGTTTGTTAGATTGTTGCCACTTTGCAATCCAATCTCAGTTCTCAAGTCAGTGTGTGTGTACTCGCAGCTTTGTGTCTTCTCCTCACTTGGTTTACTCAAAACAGGCATTTCTATCCCCTCCCCTTTTATTGCCTGACATGCCTCACCGGCATTCTTGATGACAGCTTTCACAGACTCCATTTCACTTGGTGTTATTCCATCAACCTCCTGCTCTGCACATTGTATAATGGTGACCTCGGCCTCAACTTCCGTCTTGACTAAGTAGTCTGTAGACATTGGACACCTTTTCTCTGAGTCCTCCACCATGTTGCTGTTTTCAGGGCTGAAGTCTTTCACAGGGTCTTTGTCTGTTTCTTTCACAGTTCCTCTGGGGACTAGGAAACATGCATAACAATTAAAATTTCTTCATTTTCTTTTAAGAAACCATCAAATGTGTCTTAGAGTTAAAAATAATCCTTGAGTTAAAAAATAATCTTTTTCAAGCCTCAGCCATACCTCTTCCGGTCTACTGCACATAAGACACCTTCATATCATTATAATAAACCGTGTAGTTAATAAACTCGGCCAGACTTACACAGCTTCATTTTAGGAGCTATATGTGGGTCAAGCTGTCCTGTTCTCCACTTTGCAGCTTGAAGGATCCAAAGTGCTAGTACACAAAAATGATATGATTACATTCAAAAGCCAGTTCCCAGTAACATGCACACTGATGTGTTACATTAGTTGCAGGACACAATACATACTCACCCTGTTTGTATGAACATGGCTCATTGATGGGCCTGTCCAATTCAATTTCCTTTCAGTGCAGGAAAACAGAGCAACATAAACACATTGCAGGAGGAGATGTTTCATGAAGATGGTACAGAAATGTCTGGTATAGAATACCTGCATGTTCAGCACAATGTGGTGGCGTACTGCCTGTTTGGCCAAGTCCAAAAGGGTCTCTACATCAGTGTTTGGATTCAGGGACCCTGGGTGAAAACGGCTCTACACACACACACACACACACACACACACACACACACACACACACACACACACACACACACACACACACACACACACACACACACACACACACACACACACACACACACACACACACACACACACACACGTTCAGCCTTGTAAACAGTCACATATATTTGTTCTTTTGAAAAGGTACCATGGTTATTACTATGCTGCGCAACTGAAACCCTTGGTATACTGGTGTGCTCCAAATTACGAATCTAAATGGAAATACTTGGAAATTACACAGCTAAAAATTCCAATACAATCTATAATAGGAAATAAAAGCCAAGCTGAAATACATTATAACTGCTTGAATCAATCGACTGTATTTACTCTTAAGCTATGGTTTAAAGATTTGATGAAGTTACAAATAGAGAAACAGGCTAGGTTCTTGAGTTGGGTAGCATACGACCCAGGTTTTGATCCTGCTAGATTGGACGGGGGCTTCAAACAGTGGGCTAGGAGAGGTATCCCTTCTTTTTGTACCCTCGCCTCAAACAATAGATTTCAGAGTTATGAATCAATTTCAGACACATTTGGACTGGAAAAGCAAGACTTCCATAGGTACTTGCAAGCCAGAGACTATTATCATAAAAAATTTGAAATCAAAGAGGAGAAGGAATACAATATGATTTCTATATTTCATGATGCATACCAAAAAAAACACAGTAAAAAATTGGTCTCAAGAATATATGAAAGTATACAAGCCTCAAAAAATTCCTCTACATATTTTGAAGCATTGTCTGTGGGTTTGCAAAGGAGGTTCCCCGGCCAGAAGCTAATGCTGTTTTGGGGGCCCATGGCAGCAAAAAGTGGCTCCATCTTTATTTTAAACAATGAAATAGCGCAAATTTTCTACATTTCGATAAAGCTACAGAGTTTTGTATCACATTGAAATCCAAGCTTGTTACTTGTTAAAACGAGGTTACAAAAAAAAGAAGTAAATTCTAGATTTCTATCAAACACAATGTTTTAGGGTTTTTTTTCAAAATGAAAGAATGAATGTGGGAGTCATCACACATTCAAATTAGACACAAATGGCAAATGTATGTATTTCATGTTCAGACAACATAAACTTGAATCAGCTGTAAGTTTTAAAAATTGTATAAACTGTTAGTCGTCATTAAACGTCTCATTAAACAAATCTGCTTTTTATCCTTCAGACTGACATACCATACCAAATGTTAAGTGTTAATACCAGATGTCAGCTGGGCAGATGTCTTCTTTACTTTTTGTATTATACCAAACATTTCTCATTTCCTGGAGTTGTACATCATCCTAAATGTGATCCATTTTGTTTTGGTCCATATATCATAAGCATCTCTTCATACTGAGCAAACAGTTTAAACTTAACTATCCTTATAGTCCTATTGTAATTTAAGTGAGTCATTCATTCATGAAGTCTTTCATTCATATTGTAATTTTCTGTTCTGGCAGACTCAGCTTTATAAGAATGATTCTGCAACTCCAACGGAGAGACCAGGGCCTGATGAGAAGGGCCCGGTGACATTCCTTTCTATAAACAGGATCTGCCAAAGCAGAATAAACAACCACTCGCATCAGGACACAGGCCTGGTGACATTTCCTATTAAGGCTGAATGTACGTGGTGAATAATTGATCAGCCCAGCTTAACAATTCACTCTGCAGCAAAAATGCATGCTTTAAAGGACATCCATGCATTCACTGTGTGCGAAAAGACCTTGAACATGTGCACAGAACTTTTGAGTGATGGCAAATAAAATCCAATATGAATGTCTTTTTCTTTTTTCTTTCTTCTTCAAGCTAATGGAGCTCCAAATCTTGCAACAAGCCTCACTTGATTCCCAACCCATGTCAATCACTTCAGCTGAGAAAAACTTCATCATCTGTGACCTCTAACATAAAACTACATCAGGTATATCAAGTGTATGAATAGCAAATTTACCAAAAGTGTGGTGAACAAAGTTGACCTTATTAATGAAAAGTACTCACAATGAATGTTTTAATATGTTCCCGACTGAACACATGAGCGTCACATTCTTTGCCTGACAGTCTCCTCTGGCAAAGCATACACAAAAATGCCACGTCTGTGGACTGATGCTCTCTGACACACACATTGAACTTGGCTATGAATTCTCTACCTGCAACAAAAAGGTCAAAAATTATCCACAGAAGGAATTAGACTTAGACTTCTGACAAGACTGTTATTCCTCTCTATTGGTACTTACCCAGCAGAGGAAACCTCTCTTTTCCTTTGAGTTTGGTGCATGTTTCAGAGGGGGGAACTGCACAGATATAAAAATGAAAAAAACACAAATGCCTGAGATGAGATTTAGAAGAAAAAAAAAAAGAGTTCCAATAATATTAACTGAGAGAATAATTTGATTACTAACCGTCATGTCTCAGGAGAGAGTAGTGTTGCTTCAGTTTCCTCATCACTACAGACAAAATATAGATTAGGACAACAAACCATAAACACACAGTTGCAAGCATTACAAAAAAACCCACTTCAAATAAAATCAAGCACTGCTATGTAATGAAATTTTCAAGACAAGAGGGGTACACTTTTGGCTGTGCCTTGATTTGAAGAACTTCACCAATGTTTACTGCACCCCAAACAATTGTTTCAGTGCTCAGAGGAAAGACAGAAAATGTTTCCCAACTGTGTCTGAATAATATCACCTTAAATCAATTCCCACCTTTTCTGTAACTTGGTGGGTTGAGGTCCTGCAACACACAGGCCGGTATATCAAGTATCTAGGAGAAATAAATCTTTAATTAGTAACAGCTTCCAGTTAATACGTGGTAAAAGAAAACCAATTTTTCCATTCTATTAGATTTATGCCCGAAAAAGTCCTTCCTACTGGCGTCTTACCTTCATCACCGTGAGACGTGCTTCTCTCTCTCGTTCCTCTTCCCTTGCTGCCGACCCCAAGTCAGTCAAATCCCCAAAATTGTCCCATGCAAGAGGGAGCCGCCAGGGATTCAGATAGAGCTAAGAAGGGTAAACAAATGTAGTTAATAAGAAGCAAGTTATATTCCATGTGAGTTTGCTGTCAGAGATCAATTTATATATATATTTTGCTTCTAAAAATACTTATGTCAAAGTATGATAATAAACCAAATCTAATTAGAGAGCTTCCTCAATCAGTGCTATCGCTGCCACTCAAAAAAGACTTGTATAACAAAAGCTCACCAATGTATTTATGGCGTGTTTTTGAGAGCTGAGGTGGCTTTTGGCTGAGGAATCCAAGAAGCAGTCCGCACAGGCAAAGCACACACAAACAGGTTCATCCTTGGACTCAGAGCTCACACATGTCACTAGCTGGGAAACACCTGAAAGAACGCACAAGCAAGCAACAGAATAAGTCAACACTTTGCAGTTTAACACACGGAAACAAAGACACAACGATGGGACCCCTCACCAACAGCTGGTTGTTCGCTCAGGCACTCCTTGAGGAACACGTATGTCTTCAGGTAGGGTATTTTTCCTACTGTTAAAAGGGAAAGAGAGGGAAGAGCACCACAAGAGGCAAAGTAAGTTTTCGATTTTTTTTTTTAATTACAGGAGACGCTAACATCAACAACGGCAGCCAAAACCATTTTCAGTATTTTAATACCATCATAACTGCAGGTACATTTTGAAAAACGACACAATCATGATGATTTCTGTTCAAAAACTATGTTCACCGTGCAAGTAGATTTATATCTAACACAAAATATGAATATGGTATATCATGTAGAAAACATTAAATGAAAAACTGATTTTCCTTCTGAGGGATGTTTGATGTCTCTGAAGTAGGGATGACCACAATTAATCGATTATCGATTAATTGATTGTTAAGAAATTACTCGAAACACACGTTTTTGTTATCAATTTTCCGTCACGTGGAACAAACATCACGTGGTCTCATATTACACTCATCTATCAGGGAGGTGTTTTAAGTTCAAAGCATGTTTGGATGTGAATCAGCTGGTAAAGGTGTTGCGCACAGCGGAGACGCTCAGCTGGCGGCTGCGGCTGTGCGTCAGGTCTCCACGTGTGCTTTTTAAAAGAGGATCAATACAAAACTGCTGCCAACAACGACACGGACACAAAGGTTGACAGCTTTAAACAGGATATTTCCCACCTTTGGACACGAAGGCAACAGACAGGTGGGAAATTCTGGTATGCTATGTTTGCAAATCAGCAACATCAGAGCCGTTTGGGCTTTTCTCCAGCCGGACTCATTATGACCCGGTTAGGCTCCTGGCTGACACCTGACCGAATACACGTTTATTTTTCTCAATAAGAACGAGTAGACAGAAAACTGGACACTGTGAGTCTGAAGTACTTTTCTGTTAGTATTATGAGCCTTCACTTTATAAGACTATGTCCGCGGAGAATATTTTAATGAGCCTGATCGTTGATATTCTGCGTGTCAAACGTGTGCCCGTATTCAATCCCGTAAGTTATATGCATTTTGTTGCTGTAGAAAATACAATCTAGGGGGAAAACAACCTATTTGGCATTGTTTTTGACGTAAGAATAATAATGGGTTTTTTTTAATCAATTAATCGATAATTGATCGTTAACATTTCCAAAAATCGATCACGGAAAATACTTAAAATGTACATCCCTACTCTGAACTAAGATTTGGAACATGCTGTAGCAGGGGGGAAAGACGTACCTCTGTGTTCATAACCAAAATCTGTTTCACCTGTAGGAGAGAAGAAAAAATCTGATCTTATTTACATGTGCAGCACAGTTCACAAAATTATCAATGAGAGAAAAGGAAAGTGTACTTTTACCAAAATGTCTCCTCAACATCTGGAAAGGATAAGAAGGAAAACAATTCTAAGGTCTCATTTTTTTGTAAAGAGTAATGGTGAAAAATCCAAATGTAATCTTGTTTTTGAAACAGTTTGAAGAAAATGTTGATTTACCTGTTGGTGACGTACAGATTTCAAATGTTTTGTATATTGACTTAAGTTGACGGTTATGTTACACTCCTGCCATGAGGGATATGCAGGGAAAACAAAAGAAGAGGGAAACAGTTAAATGTATTGAACAGTGTTGTACATGTTCTATGAAACAGAAACAGTATTGGATCAAACTTTACCTACAGAAACAGTATTGGATCAAACTTTACCTACAGTGAAGAGAATCTTAAATAATTACCTGACAGTGTACTTTCATCAGCTTGGGTAACACTGGTCCAGACTGACCCACAGATCGATACTCTAAGAGGAAAAAAGACGATTTTAGCTAATTATGCATCAAATACTTGTATACAACTGTATGACCAAACTATTTTAGACTAAATGATACCAACCAAGCTTTTGTCCTGGAGTGACAACAGTAATTAAGGTGCTATCCTCCTTTCCCATTGTGATGGATTCCAGTTCCTTCAAAGCTTAAAGCCACAATACAAGTTAATTAGTAAAAGTTCCTCCCCCGTAAGATCCACTTCATTAAAAACCAAGTATAGTATGAAAACAATACCAACCCTCTTTGTAACAGGTGAAATTCACTGATGTGTACTCAGCAGGCTCCAGCTTCACTTGCTGTAACAGAGAGTCAAAGAGTTTCACATCAGTTCCAACAAAGGCATTTAATCTGGGGAGATATTTCCAGGTGACTTAGAAGCTCTACATTACCTTCATATCAGTGTCTGTAGCACCATGAATCTCCTCTGTCTGCTTCACTAAGTGGAGGACCATGTTGGCAAAAGCAGGGTAATCACTGTAGCTTTCCTTTGACAGCAAAGTGGAGGGGTGCCACGCTCTCTGCACGGTAATAAAACTGAGTTTAGTTTTATAGAACAATTTAAAAAACACCTCACAAGACAACACTCTGCTAAGAATTCACGACTTAGCTCCATATCCAATAAAAACATCTAAATTTAAGGGTTGGAAGTTGGAAACTTTCCATGGGAATTGTGGTAGAGTGACCCGACGTGAGGCGATTGTCCAGCGGAGCAGTGACCAGAAATGAGGCTTCTAACTCAGTATCAAAGTTTACACACAAAGTTTTATTCATGCAGCATGAGAGATAAGTTACAGCATACTCAAGAGCATCTGAAGTTCTCCACCAAATGACAGAGATGCCCAATACTTTATAGTTCTTCAGACATAAGGGAGGAGAAAGGGAGGGGAGAAACATGTGTATGTGTGAACTTAATACAGTTGTTTATACGTAAGGAAGAAGAAAGGGAGGGGGGGAAAACAGATGTGGGTGAGTTGCAATCAAGGATGAGCAAAGGGTGTTTTCAGGTGATTATAGTACTTAGGAAACAACAGAGACATTACCTCTGTCTAGTGATTTACGAAAAGCGCACGTCTGCACATATTCCTATTACGACATTTGTGGTTATCAAAAGCATATATTGTGGAATCTTGATTAATAACCTCTATTATAATCATGCATTTTCCTTAAAGATAATCATGCGTTTCTTATTATGTTCATGTATTCCTTGCTCATGTATTCTTCTTTCAACAGTTGTATCCATATGTTTTTCATTATATATGATTTATTGAAGTAGCCAGCAAATAGTAAGGCATAAGGCCAGAGATCTGTGCAAATACCTGCACAAAGGTGAAATCAAGGACAGAACCTCCGCTTCTGAAGCTCAAGGCAGGTTCAGCCCGGATGCGGTAACACATCTTCAGCCAGCGGCCTTGCAAAAGGCCGAGAAGCCCACCCTAGTCTCATGTTGCGGTTGAATGTGAGCTGAGGGGATTTTTTTGGTAACGTGATGACAAACGGTTTATATTAAAATGAATGAGTGCCTTATGATTACATAAATATTCAGTGATACCGATGTACGCTTTCTTAAGAATTGTTGATATATGCTTTTGATAACCACAAATGTCGTAAGATGAATAGGATATGTGCAGACGTGTGCTTTTTGTAAACCACTAGACTGAGGTAATGTCTCTGTTGTTTCCAGGGTACAATGTTCACCTGACATGACCCTTTGCTCACCCTTGATTGCAACTCACCCACACCTGTTACCCCCCCCCCCTTTGTTTTTCTTTATGAACAACTGTATTAAGATGACACGTACACATGTTTCCCCCCTCCTTTTCTCCTCCCTTATGTTTGAAGAACTATAAAGTATTGAGCATCTCTGTCATTTAGCGGAGAACTTCAGATGCTCTTGAGTATGCTGTAACTTCTCTCTCATCCTGCATGAATAAAACTTTGTGTGTAAACTTTGATACTGAGTTGAAGCCTCATTTCTGGTCACTGCTCCGCTGGACGGTCAGAAATCCACTCAAAAAGTCTCTCTGGAGAAAGTTAAAGTCAGATGCAGCAAGTTGGTTGGTCCTGTAGTGGAAAATTACCAGGCAGCAGGTGTAGTGGAAGATTACCAGACAGCACTATTTCCCATCTCTGTTGTACATGTCCGTGTGCTAGTGAAAGTTTGGCCTTGGGTACAGCTGTGGGAAAGTTTATTGTGTCTCAGGCCCTCAAGACAGGTGCATCCATACATGGTCTGGATCATTTAACTCCTCCTTGGTTTTTTTTCCTATTTTGTATATAAATCTATTGGGTCACTTACAGTCTACAGACCTGATGTTCTGTTGAACGTTTGACCTTTCTTATGAGAAATAAATCATTAAAAGATAAGCTCTGCTGTTCAAGACAATCTTTATTACAGATATTCACTTTTCACTGGACCAAGGCATTTGTAAATTTCCAATACAGTCCAGCAGACAAAGAGAGCAGTCCAAATAAACTCTGAGTACTCCCGGGAGAGACTGACTAAAATAACTTTTGCAGTATATTTTAGTACAAGTGTTAATCCCCATAGATGTTCTCGATTAGTGGAGACTACCATTGAATCAAAAAACAATAATTCTCTTTGGACATTACGTCTTGTTGCCAGAGTCCCACCTTCAAGGAATTCCCTTTGGGTTTGCAAAAATACCCTAGTCAGAATGTTGGAATATTTTTAGTGTTGTGTACACCAACACATCAAGCTCTGAAGGTCTGCTCACTAGTTCAGACTCCAGTCAGCCAGAGAGCTTCCTTGTAGCTGGTTTTAACAGCTTCGGCATTTCTGGTTTTTGGCATCCCTACAAAGACCCTCAGGCCATACTCGCAGATCTTTTACACACAACCTCTTCACTTGTACACACTCAGGGAAAGCTTACTGCATCTAGTTTTTCATGGTTAACTTTTAAACTTCATTGTGATTGTTTAACATGCAGTATGTATGACGAGATTTCCCTCAATAATGCACGCGCCCCATGTACAGAGGCCGTGGACCTTGTCGCAGAAGTCGCAGGTTCGATTTCAGCCTCGACCATTTACTGCATGTCCTTCCCCACTCTCTACTCCCCACATTTCCTGTCTCTCTTCAGTTGTCCTGTACATTAAATGCAAAAATGCCAAAAAATATAACTTTAAAAAAAGAAAAAATCGTCTTATTAATGGCAGTCCTGTGGGTGGCCTGCACTGTTAGGGTTCCAGTTGTGGAGATCAGATGTGATTTGGAGAGCACGCTTTCACTTTTGGTGTTTAATCAAAACAGGTTCTTTCTGGCACATTTAACTCTATTGTTAGAGATACAGGAACATTTGGGTGTCTGCACAAACCCGATAAGAGGAAACGACATTCCTGTACCAGTGAGGTCATTGCCCTATAGTTGGGTCCGGTCTGTTGGACATAATGAAGAGGTGTGTGTGCAAGACATATTTTGTGCGTACAGATGGAGTACGAGTCTGGTGTCTGGACTGTCAGACTGGTTCTAGTTGAACCTTTTTGGGGGTAGATCTCTCAAAACTCTTAAACCCTTCAGGGCTAAAACAATACTTACAAAGTAGCAATAGATGTGGTCAAAGCTCAGGACATGTTTGATGACCATGTGGGTGGCACAAGTTAGGTTGCAGAGAGTGCAGAGGTAGTGTCTCCTCTCAGTGGGAACAACACAAATGCATTCCACAATGTGCTGTATGCCTGCAAGACCAAATCAGGGCAAAGCAAAGAGGAAAATGTTATCAAATAATAATCAAATATCATATTGATAACATTTATACATTTCCCCCTGGATTTCCTCTTTTTTTCACAGCCTCTCTTCTGCATAAGCACAAATCCTCTACAATGAAAACTTCATTGAGTCATTCTGTTAGATCACAAGGTCATTTTAGGCACAGATACCCACCTAGAAGTGGATGCTTCCTGTTGCTGTCTCTTTGGTATTTTTGTATTATCATCCTCTTTGGCTCTACAGCTGCAGGGAAAAAAGTGAACATTTAAACGACAAAAAGAATAAAGAAAGAAGGAAGAGAAGAGTAAGAGCAACAAATGAACACAGATATACAATACAAAGAGACATCAGTCCACCAGTTACTGCTTAGGAGCTTAAATAAAAGCTTTAGCCAATGTGGATCTTGTCATACAACTTCACTTTATCATTTGATATTATTGACTTCTTTGGAAAACTTTCTACGGTCCTGAAAAGTCCTTAGAAGTCAAGAATAAACTTTGAACTTCAGCAGATATGTGTAAATGTTGTTGCAAGTTAATCTGATTGCAAAATGGTACAGTTGTTTTGATAATCTGACTACAACAGACATGATTTTAAGAAATGTGTGCCAGACCTTCGAGTATTTTCAGGAGCCTTTCGTTTTCACTCAGAGATCGTATCACTGGCGAGAAGGACAAGAGCATTTTTCATCAACACACTATGCAATGAACTGATGAAACAATACTTCAGAGAAATCTTAGAATCATATACCTTCAGAGTAGCTACATGTTGCAAGCTTCTTCAACAGATCTTCTGGTAAATCCAACATCTGCACATAGAAAACAGAGGCAGAGGTGTTAATGCTTGAATCCCAATAACTAAGTCCGAGAAAATGTCAAAACCTATAAAACAATTTAAATAAACACAGTCATGGTAGATTAAATCTGAACATCTATGCACAATGATTAACCAACTGAAGTTTTGGGCACACACTGAGAGCTGAAGATGATCATTTTGTCTTTGTGAGTTTTAAGCTTTGCAAAAGAGGTCAGCTGACAGCGCGATGACATTCAGTATAGTCTGTGCATCTGACAGAATAAAGATTCAACACTATACTTGTGATGAAAAATCATTTACTTTATATTATCATTATGTGTCGCGATAAACTATCTGTACATTGTTATTCACTAAAACTGCTCTCATTCCCTGCTAAGTGGCTGAGATGCTCTAAGCAGAAGTGGACAGAGGTCCCATTCCAGCTTTCGACAAGACACAGCTGTTCTTAAAGGCCACAGTCTACTTACAACATTTGGGATGTATCCAGAAGTTCCCGTGTTGTCATATATGCTGTGCACCCATGTCCATATATAGATATATCCTAGCAATGTTCTTTTTCTCTGGGGATGGGATCACCTTGTACGGCTGTCTCATCCGCCAACCTTTGCATATACATCTTTTAACATACACATGTGAACGAATCAGTGTGCTAAGGAGGGGCTACAGATGTACAAGCATGAGCTTTTGGATGTGTATGCAATGAGAACTGTACATTCATGCTTGAATTACAGTGCTCCTTCACTTGCAAGTAAAACATTAAAGAAAATATTCTACTCTGTTGTCGTTCTTCCACCGCTGGCCCACCAGTCAGAGGTGGTTTAAGAGTGTATTTTTCTGATAATACTTAATGCCTGTCCAGAATAAAAGATAGCTGTGTCATTTATGAAGAACAGGGTGTTCTCTGTAGATGGAAGTTACCTAATTACTTTGCAGCTGTGGGTGCTTATAAGAACATTAAAGTAGAGAACATTAACTGATTAAAGGTTACAAACCAGTACGGACATCTTGCTCAACCTATCATAGTTTCATTCCACTATAAAACCCTGCTTACTAAACATCATCCCTCACAACAACATAGCTTTTGGTTACGAACCTGCAGCTGTCTGGTTTTTGCTTTTCCGATTTCCTTTGAGATCTCAGACCTCAGAATCTCTATCATATCCATGCCGGGGATCCAGGAGTAACTCAGCACATTTGGGTCCGTGTAGCTCTGAAACACAAGATACAAATCAAAGTTATTTGCTATGCTATCACTTATTAATTTTAATTTTGTTTTATGGTGTAACTTTCTTACAAAGTAGTTGCTGAAATGGTCACCAGAAGAGAGATGGCCTGCAATTTTTTCTGGTGAACACTTTTCTTCACAGACATGGCACAGGTAAAAGAAGGTCTTCGTCTCTGGACTGAAACAGAGCGTCAGCAGAGACAGGCCTGGGAGAAAGTCAAATACAAATAAAGAAGTGACTTTAAACAGTCTTTGATATGATTAGAAACACATTAAAGCATTATTTTAAGTATCTGAGGATCATGACCACGTTTTGAGATCATTCTCATTCAGACAAATGAGAACCTGTGAGAAAATTTAAGCAATAAATTACAACCACTTCATTTTAAAAATGTAATTTGACAGTAAAATATTAATTAAAAAACTAATAGAGAAAAAATGTCTTCCTTTTACTTCAGCAAAGAGAATACAGAGCAACATCACAGATCATGATACGTTTCATGGCTTGATGTTTTGTTGCTGTGTTATTATAGATCAACATTGACCCCTGTTTTTGTTTCCTGTTGAGCTGTGAGAAGTCTAACTGTGATTGTAGAACATAAATACAGTGTTGTCAGGCTAATCTGTGAATCAGAATAAAAACAAATGCAAAAAAAAAAAATCAATAGCCTTATTTCTAGAGCTTTTAACTCCTTTTGTGGAAATTTGCTATACTATGTTTACGTTAAACCAAATAAAGGCTGTCGACAGATCAAGTGTCTGTAATCAGTTTTATTCTCGGAAGAAGGAGCAAACCGCACACAGAGTCTCAAAGCAATCTGCCAAGAAGCTCAAAAAAAAGGATGTAACATAGGACATTTATAAGTCTCAGAATGTTCCGCCCGTGTAAGTAGACAAAGTATGATCAGATCCTGCACACAAAGCAATTTTTCTATTACACTCCCAGAACACAAAGTCAATAAAAAAAGCCCAGAGGTAGACCAGAAGATGTGGGGCATCTATAGCTACTATACTCTGCATTTGACATCTGGTGCAGATTTCAAGTTAAAATTCACTTACAAATACTTTACTTACCAATGATTGGTTGTCTGATTTTGTGTCTTTCATATGGGCTCATCATAATAATGGGGGGAAAGCCTGTTGAGAAAAGAAACCTATGAAATAACTTTAAACAATATATTGAATCATTATCTTTTGTAGGCAGGTTAATTAAAACTTACAGTATACTTCCAAAACAGCAGTTGTGATGTACATTTGGCTACATTTGGCTACATAACTGATATTTACAGTTTTTAATAAGTTGGTGCACTTTTATCCCCTTGAATCACCAATTTTTTATGTGGATGTTAGTGTTGCATTAGAGAAGACAAGGCTTTGAACATCTACTTCATAGAACAGGTGCGTAAGAGAGGAATGAGAAGAATCTCACAAAATTAGATTAAAATTAAAATTTGCAAGAACTGCAAATGTCCACTGTCCAACTTGCAAATAAAAAGTTTAATGGCTAAGTTTCAGTACTAGACCTGGATCATTTTGTCTGATGAAGGTTAAGTACCAAAAGTTTGCCATTAATCTTTTTATTTGCAATCAGATAAATAAATGCATTGTTTTATCTCACTGCAGTGACTTTTCTTTGCAAGATTTATTCTCACACAACACACAGTTACATGAATAGAGTAGGGAAATGAGAGACATAAAAATCAAGAGTAAGAAACAGACTTACCGTAACCAAGGAACTCATCTAAAATGAAGTAACGAGAAAAAAAATAGGGATCGATGAACTTGACATTAAATCTGAGTCTCACATGTCTTCATGCACAGAACACTAAAAGTAAAAAAAAAGTTACCTTTCTGGAAGACTTCTTCCATTTTCTGTTGGGAGACAAAAGAGGATACAAGTAGACATGTTTATCAATACCAAGGCTTACATACCAACAGTCTTACATTACAGGATTACAGTCATCTGGGAAACTAAACTAATAGAGTCAAACTTGGCTCTGTGGCGATGGTCAAAGGCTTCAAGGTCTAACTTATCACTGTTACTGTTTTCAATGCTCTTTAAAAGAGAGGAAATGAAGCAATCAGAAAACCATGACTCAGTTTTGTGATTTTGTGGTTATTAGCAGTAGTATTGACAAAAGGTCATGTGGGTCACACCTTCATATATAGAGTTTGCATGCCAAACAACATCTACATGTTTATTTACTCGCACTTCAATTTTCCTGGCAAATTTAATATTAACAGATGATGTGAGATTGGAAACTCTTGAGGGCCTGTGCATATGAAGGGTTAATAGTAGTCAACAAGAAATTGCTTTCATGCTAAAACCCCTAGTTTATTGTTTTGCCAGGTAAGTCCTCTTAGCGCTACTTCAAAAAAACACAGCCAGAGAATAACTTTATTAAGTGTTCAATCGATTACAGTTTAATTCCCACCGTTTTATGCATCTTTGAATGCATGTGTTGCTTGATTTCACCAACCCTCCAAAACTTGGCACAACAGACCTAAAGGAAAACAACACAAAGACGCATCAGCATAACATAAATAAAATAAGACACAATTTTTATCAAAATATATATACATATAATATCACAGAGTATCTGGGTGTGTTCATGACAAAGCTTACACGCTGATACAAAACAGGTATAAACTTCTCAAATCTTTACCATTTTAGTACAGCCTACTGTATAAACATGCTAATATATGGTAATTATTGATGGTCAAATTATGTCAGGAATAATATCTAGCGTTAGAACCATTAACATAAGTGTCAGAAAAATGCACTCTTAAACCACGTCTGACAGGTGGGCCAGCGATGGAGAGACGACAGGAGAGTAGAGTCTTTATAAAAGTTTACTTGCAAGTGAAGGAGAACAGTCACTCCAGCATGAATGTACCGTTCTCATTGCATACAAGATCCAAAACATATGCTTATATTTCCATCTGTAGCCCCTCCTTAGTTTACTGATTTGTCCACATATGCATGTTGAAAGATGTACATACAAAGATCGGAGGATGAGACAGCCTTACAAGGTAGTCTTATCTCCTGGTTACAAGAACATTTCTAGGACATTTCTATATATCGACATGTGTGCATAGCATATATGATGACATGAGAACTTCTGTATACATCTCAAGTGCTGTTGCTGAACTTGACTGTGGCCTTTAGACAGTTGTTTCTGGTCGAAACTGGAATGTGACCCCTGTCCACTTCTGCATTTGAGCAGTTTGGCCATGTTGCAAGGAATGAGAGCAGTTAATCAACAGCATGTACAGATAGCATATTGCAGTCCCTCCAGGAAGTTGCGATTTCACGATCGCAATTATCAACGCAAATTCAACCAATCAGCGTGATTTCTCACCTGAACCTCAGCCCCTGTACGTCATTGGTTTTGTCACCAATTTCACTTCCTTGGAACATAAACGTAAGTCCTCACTTGATCGGCACTTTTCAACAGCAAAACACGCACAGAGAACAGGTGAAGGCAGCAGGCAGGACAAGTGACGATGACAACGTTTTTATTTATACACTCAAAAATACTCTTTTAGTATTAATAAGCTATAGATCATATGTTTTGAATTTGTTAATGAGACTATGACGAGAGAAACTTTAGTGGCGGACATTAAGAATTCATATTTTTCCCCCGCTGTGCGTCTAATCTTTAGAAATAAAAGCAATGCATTCCTGTGACAGGCTGAGCTATTATCTGAGGGGCGCAGTGTTAGCTTGGTCTCTACCTGCAGGAGGTGTGCTTTATGAACCAGCTCTCCCACCTCCATGCATCTGTCTCATCTTCATTGAGGATTTTTCCCCCCGGTGTGCGTCAGTGACAAAGACACAACCGGGGGACGTCTGTTTAATATTTGAGGTTTGACGTTGTTGCTGCTATTACCGTGAAAAGCTCCCGTCTACAGCTTGATTTAATCCAGTTGGGTGATACATCAGACACCTTCAGTAAGTTTTGATCAACTCCTTGTTGAAAGATGCAGATGCATTTCAGAGTGCCGTGAACTGACTGTCTGTCCAGTGCGCCTGTCACTGCAGGTACATTCAAGGGCCGTCGTAAATATGCAATACAGCCCTGTCATGGCATTTTTCTGTGAATCAAGATAATCAAAATACAGTCACAGTGGTCACATCAAGAATGCTTTCTTAATACAACTGTAATTTAGCATATTTACTTGCCCCTGAGTTGTTATTGGGGGAAAAAGCTTTAAAAAAAAATCGCAACTTTCACTGCAATTTTTTCAAAAAGCTGTCGTAAAATCAGGCTTTTTGGGCCGCATCAAACACAAAAATTATTTCAGTCCTAACCAAATTTCTGACAGTTAAAATAATTTTGAAATTGTGTACTTTGATGACTCGAATCAATAGTTCTTCCAGTAAACTTATTTACTTATTTACAAGTCAAGTTTTCGCAGAATGTTGTCTTATGAACTGGTCACCAAAAATGGACTGTGAAACCATCGCCTGAGGGAGAAGATGATCCTTTCTCTGCAAACATCAGTGTCTGTGGGTCACATGACAACCGGCGTATAAAAGAACTCACTCAATGCTGCAAGATTGTCAGACTTCTTATACGGTTTGGGTGAAAGAACTCTGTCCCTGCTCAGCTGATCGGTATCGGCTGTGACATCACCATACCAGATTTACCAGATAAAAAAGGGCATACTGGTCTCTATGCCCCTAGCTATTCTGTTCATATCCATCTGTGTGTGTAAGACTCAATGGGCCTCATTTATTAATCTTGCATGATAACGGGTCAGATCTGAGTGCAGAATTGGTCTTACGACGGGACACACGAGTGATTTATGAAACATTCGTATCTGACCAATCCCAGCGAACAAATGATCGGGTCTTGATAAATGTGGCGGCTGAAAACAATCGTCATTTAAATATCACATCCCTAATTATTTACAGTTCAGCCGGGATCGCCCACAGAACTTCGACATGGAGGGACGCTTTACGGCAAAAAAACAGGAAACATGTCTGAGCTGGTGTTTGACACCATAGCGACATAGGTAGAAACATACAACTGTTTGGCAGCGAGAAAAGAGGCATTACGAGAGTCAGAAAAAATACGTCTGGATGAAAGTCACTGCAGCAGTCAACAGCATGGATTTGAAATCTGAACACACACACACACACACACACACACACACACACACTCACACTCACACTCACACTCACACTCACACTCACACTCACACTCACACACCCACACACCCACACACCCACACAATAAAATAGTCAGGAGTAAAACAATCGTCTTCATTGTAAGTACTGTCATCAATCACATCCTTCTTAAAACAAGCCCAACCTATTTCAAACGCTAAAGTTTAGTTCAGTTTCCTCTGGTGAATTTACATATTTGTGTTGTTCTGTTTAAATCACCAACAATATTTCCTATAGAGAGTTAACTGTGCACACAGGAGTGTTGCTAAGTACTCAAAGCTTCGTAGATTTTTAAAGTGAATCGTTAAAAAAAACACATTTGTTCTAGGAAGAAAGCAGCTGACAGCTCGCACTGCTCAATGTCATTTCAAATGCATTTTACAGGATCGATAGAGAGCGAAAATTAAAATACATTTTAGGTGTCATATCTAATTTAAAGATCTAAATATTAATCTTTGATCCTCTGTATGTATGTCTAATAATGCACTGTACAATACGTGCAAATTCTTCTCACAGCAGATTTACTTCGCTGCACCGTGCTTCACACTAACATGAAAACCTGCGTACACAGACTGAGACCTGGCGTGGGATTCGAGTCTATCCTCCGCCCACGTTCAAAGTGATAAATGCCGACCTTTGTATGGAAATGGTCGTAAACCCTGTTTGACTTGAGCATGTTTGATAAATGAGGGCCAATGTCTCCAGACTAGAGCACAGTCGTCAGTTAAACATAACCATATGAATAATATATCCACTGAACAGAAATATTAAGCAATTTCCCTATTACTTAAGCATTATCTGTCGGGATAAATACCACACCAGAGGGATGGTCTGACTTGGCATCACTGCACTCTCCTTTCTGTGTACTGTTGATGTCACTTCTCCTAGTTCAAGTTCTACATGAAATATTTCAAAGTAAGCAATCAGTCTCCAGAGTCTTCTGTGACTAAGTGTTGGCAAAGGGTTTTGACCTTAACTGCCCTTTTGGGTCTTAACCTTCACTGGCCTTTTGAGTCTTGACCTTTTGGGTCATCCCTCTTTTCTTCTTTAAGTCATCATTCTTGACTTTATTGGATAGGAGGAAAAGTGAGGAGTAGAGAGTAAGGGACGGTCAGGGTTCAAACCAGGGACTGTTAAGGCTGATTTATACTTCTGCGTCAAATCAACGGCGTACCCTACGCCGGGGGTCCACGTACCTCCCGTACCTACGCAGAGGCCTACATACATAGCTGACGTGCACCTCCTCCAAAATGTAACTGGGCATAGAATCAACGCGGGCCGCAAGCCCTGTGATTGGTCCACTCAGCGGCATTGTGTTTCCCGCATTTACAGGACTTCCGGGATGCTGCATATCAGCCGTGTATTTCCTCTTCTCCTCTCTATTCTTCATGTAATCATGTCTGTATGATAAACAGCAACATGTATCAGCTGTAGATTATCATAACACGTTCTGAATCGCTAGTCTACGGAGTCTTCAGTGATGAAGTGTTGGCAAAGGGTTTTGACCTTACCTGGCCTTTTGAGTCTTAACCTTCACTGGCCTTTTGGGTCTTGACCTTCACTGGCCTTTTGAGTCTTGACCTTCACTGGCCTTTTGAGTCTTGACCTTCACTGGCCTTTTGGGTCTTGACCTTCACTGGCCTTTTGAGTCTTCACCTTCACTGGCCTTTTGAGTCTTCACCTTCACTGGCCTTTTGAGTCTTAACCTTCACTGGCCTTTTGGGTCTTGACCTTCACTGGCCTTTTGAGTCTTAACCTTCACTGGCCTTTTGAGTCTTAACCTTCACTGGCCTTTTGAGTCTTGACCTTCACTGGCCTTTTGAGTCTTGACCTTCACTGGCCTTTTGGGTTCTTGACCTTTACTGGCCTTTTTGGTCTTGACCTTCACTGGCCTTTTGAGCTTAACCTTCACTGGCCTTTTGAGTCTTGACCTTCACTGGCCTTTTGAGTCTTAACCTTCACTGGCCTTTTGGGTCTTGACCTTCAAAGGCCTTTTGAGTCTTGACCTTCACTAGCCTTTTGGGTCTTGACCTTCACTGGCCTTTTGGGTCTTGACCTTCACTGGCCTTTTGAGCTTAACCTTCACTGGCCTTTTGAGTCTTGACCTTCACTGGCCTTTTGAGTCTTAAACTTCACTGGCCTTTTGGTTCTTGACTTTCACTGGCCTTTTGGGTCTTGACCTTCACTGGCCTTTTGGGTCATGACCTTAACTGGCCTTTTGGGTCTTGACCTTCACTAACCTTTTGGATCATCCCTCTTTTATTCTTTAAGTCATCATTCTTGACTTTATTGGATAGGAGGAAAAGTGAGGAGTAGAGAGTAAGGGACGGTCAGGGTTCAAACCAGGGACTGTTAAGGTTGATTTATACTTCTGCGTCAAATCAACGGCGTACCCTATGCCAGGGGTCCACGTAACTCCCGTACCTACGCAGAGGCCTACGTACATAGCTGACATGCACCTCCTCCAAAATGTAACTAGGCGTAGAATCGACTCTGCCCGCAAGCCCTATGATTGGTCCACTCAGCAGCATTGTGTTTCCTGCATTTACAGGACTTCCGGGATCCTGGACATCGGCCCCTCATCGGCCATGTATTTCATCTCCTCCTCTCTATTCTTCATGTAATCATGTCTGTATGATAAACAGCAACATGTATCAGCTGTAGATTATCATAACACGCTCTGAATCGCTAGTCTCCAGAGTCTTCTGTGACTAAGTGTTGGCAAAGGGTTTTGACATGACCTGGCCTTTTGAGTCTTAACCTTCACTGGCCTTTTGGGTCCTGACCTTCACCGGCCTTTTGGGTCTTGACCTTCACTGGCCTTTTGTGTATTGACCTTCAATGGCCTTTTGAGTCTTTACCTTCACTAGCCTATTGGGTCTTGACCTTCACTGGCCTTTTGGGTCTTGACCTTCACTGGCCTTTTGGGTCTGGACCTTCACTGGCCTTTTGAGTCTTGACCTTCACTGGCCTTTTGAGTCTTAACCTTCACTGGCCTTTTGAGTCTTAACCTTCACTGGCCTATTGAGTCTTAACCTTCACTGGCCTTTTGAATCTTGACCTTCACTGGCCTTTTGAGTCTTGACCTTCACTGGCCTTTTGGGTCTTGACCTTCACTGGCCTTTTGGGTCTTGACCTTCACTGGCCTTTTGAGTCTTGACCTTCACTGGCCTTTTAAGTCATAACCTTCACTGGCCTTTTGGGTCTTGACATTCAATGGCCTTTTGAGTCATAACCTTCACTGGCCTTTTGGGTCTTGACCTTCACTGGCCTTCTGAGTCTTGACCTTCATTGGCCTTTTGATTCTTGACCTTCATTGGCCATTTGGGTCTTGACCTTCACTGGCCTTTTGGGTCTTGACCTTCACTGGCCTTTTGGGTCTTGACCTTCACTGGCCCTTTGGGTCTTGACCTTCACTGGCCTTTTGGGTCTTGACCTTCAATGGCCTTTTGAGTCTTGACCTTCACTGGCCTTTTGGGTCTCGACCTTCACTAGCCTTTTGGGTCTTGACCCTCACTGGCCTTTTGGGTCTTGACCTTCACTAGCCTTTTGGGTCTTGACCTTCACTGGCCTTTTGGGTCATCCCTCTTTTCTTCTTTAAGTCATCATTCTTGACTTTATTGGATAGGAGGAAAAGTGAGGAGTAGAGAGTAAGGGACGGTCAGGGTTCAAACCAGGGACTGTTAAGGCTGATTTATACTTCTGCGTCAAATCAACGGCGTACCCTACGCCGGGGGTCCACGTAGCTCCCGTACCTACACAGAGGCCTACGTACATAGCTGATATGCACCTCCTCCAAAATGTAACTAGGCGTAGAACCGACACGGGCCACAAGCCCTGTGATTGGTCCACTCAGCAGCATTGTGTTTCCTGCATTTACAGGACTTCCGGGATCCCGGACATCGGCCACACATCGGCCATGTTTTTCATCTCCTCCACTCTATTCTTCCTGTAATCATGTCTGTATGATAAACAGCAACATATATCAACTGTAGATCAACATAACACGCTCTGAATCGCCATGGAAAAGTAAACAGAGATCGTAACGGGGCCGGAAGGAGGTGACTGGCTATTAGAGAGACCACACTGCCCTCAAGCTTTTCGGCGGAGTATTGCTGCGTGACACAGACACATCGACACACAAGTATGTGGTGCTCATGTCTGCGTCAGCCCCTGCTGCGTAGGGGAGATGCAGAAGTATAAATCAGACTTTACTCTGAAGACTTCAGCCCCGGTAAATGTAGCTCACACTTAAACCACTAGGCCAACCAGCACATCTTCTCTCATTTCCCTACCCTTTTAGCTGTGAATATACTTGACAAGACATCAGGGTTTAACTGTTAGCACTTCCAAAGCCTGGTTTATATCAACCCGACGCTGTAGCCCACCCGTAGGTCGGCATGGCAATGTTTCAGTGCAGTAGCTTTGTCTGACATGCATCTCCTTGAAAAATGTAACACAACATGACTTCTGACTGTCTCACTCAATCTGCCCTGTGCTGATGGATGCGCCGTGCGCAGTCTTGAGATCTGCTGTGGAAGCCTCTGGATTGATAGAAATGGAGCAGAAACGCAACAGAGTGGAGTCACTGGAACCACACACATATTGACTAAATCTTAAACCTATCTGATGCATCTGAAATGCACTATAACCTTTACAGGTGAACTTAATTACACCTTTTCTAAACTTTTGAATGCACATGTCCAATATTGTTCAATATTTCAGGACTTATTACATAACATGCTGTACTCTAACACAGTGATTAACCACAAAAATCACAACTTGTCTGACTCTGTTATTGACCCCTAAATGTTCTGGTTCAATAACAATGTCTTCATCATGCTGTTCACATTTTGACATCATGAGACCAAGACCACACCTAACAATCAATCAACAGCCTGAGTCGTCGTGTAGAGGGTCGTAACCCCACACCCCAGAACCTCAATGGGCCTCATTCACCCAGATTTTTCTTAAATGGACTCTTAAGAAGGTTTCTAATAGAAGTCTACATCAGATTCATAGCAGTTCTTAAACTGTAGAGTTGTTCACGCCTGTGTTCTTAAATTGATGAACAAAATGCCAGGTCCTCATACGTTTGAAGCTCGTGCTCGGTGTTCCTAATTAATTAGCATCGATATACGCCCCTAAATGCCCATATAAGGGCATGACACTGCAATGCCACATACAGAAATTGCACAGGCTTGTGAAAGTAAAGAGGAGAGACATCAGGAATACGAAAATTAAATGAAACCAATCATGCACTGGACTCCAAAATTTCTTGAGACAGACGAGACTTTTCTCAACTGTTTGTCCAAAAATGTTAACGATTGGACAGTGACTTTATTCTTAAAACTGTAGCTATACACCATATACCCAACAAGTTAACACTGGCATATAAGCACTAAAAGGTGCGTAAGAGTGCTCTGGAGTGTTCTTAGATTTTGTTCTTGGCTACGAACAAATCCCAGATAAGAAAACTTAGGGGAATGTTAGAATCTTCTTAAGTGGGTTTTAAGAACATATTTGTTCTTGAGAACAGTTTGTGAATGTGACCCAATGACCCGAGGGCAGCCCTTCAAGAACAGTGGAATGCCATGCCTCAGCAGACAATAAGTTGAGGGTTTTTTTCTCAGCTTTATGCAGCACATATCATTTGCAATGCATCTCCATTGTTGTGGGGGGTTTTTTACAATGTGATCCTAATTTGCATAGTCTCAGTCAATTTCATCTCATGGAAACTTTTTGGGCCTTTGCAGCAATATAGCACTTGTTATCACATTAATCTGCTATTTCAGAACTTGTGCAAAGCAACCCAAATAGCATACATTGAGAAAACTTAACATTTGTTATCACAAAATATATAGAATCTGTAGCAACTAGACTGACAAAAAAAACAAACCAATGACAGCAAAGGAGTATCAAAAAATATCCACAAGCTGCTGTATTAGTCAACATGGAGGCTGGGGCTGACCTCTCCAGGTTCCTGTCTTTTTTTCCTTTAGCCTGGTCTTCATCTGGATGCCCTTTGATGGGAGTGACAGTCTGAGAGCCAGTTGTGTTGAAAGACCCTGGAACTCTTGGTCGAAATGCACCTTATATGGGTCTCCCACTTCAGGTCAAGGGAGATGATAGTGCCCAGGAACCTAAGGGACTCCACAGTGGCCACAGTGCTGTTTAGGATGGTGAGGGGGGGAAAGGCACAGGGGGTTTCCTCCTAAAGTCCACTGTCATCTCAACTGTTTGGAGCATTTGATGCAGGAAGGAACCTTGCACTGCTCCAGTGATCTGTTGAAGATCTAGCCAGGTGACACCTGGTCTGCACAAGCTTTCAGGTAGGCAGGTGAGACTCGGTCTAGACCTGCTGTCTTCCTGGTCTTCGGTTTTCTGAAGAGCCGGCAGACATACTCTTCACAGATCTTGATTGCAGGTTGAGCGTCAGAAGGGGGAGGGGCTACAGGGGTTGCTGATGGCTGAGTGGGGAGATGGTCTGAGCGGATGTTGGGTGTTAAGTCCCTTTCAAACCTGCAGTAAAACTGGTTCAGGTTGTCAGTCAGTTGACTCCCTACACAGGTGGGAGATGATAGCTTGTAGTTGGTTTAGTTCTTCAGGCCTCTCCACACTGATGCAGGGTCGTTAGCTGAAAGTTGTCTCTTCAGCTTCTCAGAGTAGCTCCTCTGATCTCCTTTGTCAGTGTGTTTCTGGCCTGGTTGAACAACTCTACATTGGAGGTGCAGCTGTAGAGATGGTGTCCACATTCAAATACCTGGGCCTGCACATCTCCACGTGGGTCACCAACACAGCCAGCATTATAAAGAGGGCCCACCAACACCTGTACTTTCTGAGGAGACTGAAGCGGGCAGGCCTCAGCCCTGCCGTCCTTACATCTTTCTGTGTGGAGAGCACTCTGACATCAACCATCACTGTTTGGTATGGGAACTGCTCTGTGGCTGTCAGGAAGGCGCTGCAGTCAGCTCAATAAACTTCAAACAGCTGCCTCCCTTCCCTGGAGGACATATGTCAGCAGACCTGAGGTAGGGCATGTTATAGAGGACCCCACCATTCTGACACATGGTCTCCCCTCAGGCAAAAGGCTGCACAGCCTCACAGCTAGAACAATGAGGCTTAAGTGTTGCTTCTTTCCAGAAATCATGAGACTTGTGCATTCTCTAATCTAAGTCTCTGACCTAAGTCTGGCCTCAGCATTTTGCTGCTGAGACAGCATACAAAGAGCTAAGACAAATCATATGATTGTTAGAAGATTGGTAAAACACAACATAATTTCAGTCAGAGTATACATACACACTCAAAGAGTTTCCATCTGCGAGGGTCTGAATATGCCCCAGTGTATTGAAGTATCTGATATTCAACCACATAAGATTAAGTATATGTTGCTAGTCTGTGTTGTTTAAAATAAGTCCAGGGACCCACAAGAATGAGTTACAATAGTAGGCTCCAGAAGTCTCTAGGAATGGCCTTAAAAAAGATCACCTTTGACCTAGGCAAATATATGGTTGACAGTAAACAGTTGATGTCATTGTAAATGCTCAGAACAAGGCGTCCATAAAAAGGAGTCAAATAGCAGCTAACTTGAAACTTGTGTTGAAGAGCCCATATATGTACATGTTTGAAGGACACCCTCATTCTAATTTGAGTGCACCTTCATAGTATTTAAGCCAGAACGTGGAGATAGAAGGTAGGCGACTTCATCTGGCCCGGTCGTCCTCCAAGCAGTCGCGATGCTTGTTACTGATGCTGATGCTGTTTGATTGTAATAAATCTGATTACTATCCAAGATGGCCAGTGTCACGAAGTTCATTCTACATCTACACATCACGGGCTGTTAAGATACGACAGTATTTCAAGACATCACACAAAATTCCAGGCCTGAAAATCTGGAATTCCTAATAAATACAAAGATCCTTGATTTATCAATACTACATGAAAACAGACGGATGTGCAAAAATCTTGCAACACCAGTGGCATGATATAAACATCATCACTGCTGCTCATTCGCCGACTGGGAATTTTCTCTATTATTACCTGCCATTCTTAAATAAGAATTTTAACAGAAGGGGTCAGCAGGAAAAAAACAGCTTAATTCATTATCCATTTAAATTTCAAAATAAGGAAAGGGACCATTCCTATTCCCCAAGGCAAAAGGCGACATCTTCAATTATCTATTTAGTTTGACCAACTGTCCAGAAGCCAAGGAGCATTAATTTACTGAATAAATTGCAGAGGGCCTCATTCACCAATATCTTCTTAAGATTTTTCTTAAATTAACTCTTAAGGTTTCTAAGAAGTCTATGTTGGATTCATAAACGGTTCTTAGGTGTTCTTAAATTGATACTTCAGTTCTTAAATTGATAAATGCCATGTACTTGTAAGTTTAAAGCTTGTGCTCAATGTCCCTGACACTGCAGGGCCACACCATAGACTGTATAAATAATGGACATAGAATCCTTGACGTCACCCATCTGTTCTCAAGCACTGTTTTGAAGCCTATGGTGCCATATTGGCACCATAATCGTTTTGGAGGAGCTCTGAGGGAGGAGGGGAGGGGTTAGACAGAGTCATGAGGACATGCTACATTCAAATTCATGCTAGTTTTCCGGGCTTACCAACCCTAGCTTTAACATTTTGAATGGAACTTTGTTGGGATTGCATTTTTGCTAACTTTTGAATGGGTTGGGTCGGGGGATGAGTAATATTTAACTCAACATTCATGTTTTTGTTCTTCAACGAAAGAATTGATGGTTCAATACAATTTTAAATACATGATAAAGTTCTACTTACAAACAAATCTGTTTTAACTGTATTATTTTGGATGGATTTCTGCTATAACAAAACATACTTATGCTTGGATATGATACCTTTCCATTAAATTACCCTCAATTCCAAGTTAATTCACATTAATTCCCATGGAAAGTTTCCAAATTGGAATATTTCAAAAATTCCTAAGCTTAACTTCCCATGGAAATTTACTGGAAACTTTCCGGAAATGTCCACCCCTATGCAACCCTAACGATACCCCCACATTTAACTAAGATGATAAGCCAGAAAATAAAACCTGTGCATGTTGGCATGTGATGTCACCTAACAGTATCTTATAAGGGAGCACAATTGTGTATGACGGAAGGTTCTCGTGCCCCTCCCAAAAAAGTCATTTGCATCACCATATTAAAACCTGATTAAAAAGCTTGCTCACGTAATGTGTCTTTATTCTGTCGTATCTTAACAGCCCGTGATGTGTAGATGTAGAATGAACTTCGTGACACTGGCCATCTTGGATAGTAATCAGATTTATTACAATCAAACAGCATCAGCATCAGTAACAAGCATCGCGACTGCTTGGAGGACGACCGGGCCAGATGAAGTCGCCTGCCTTCTGTCTTCACGTGCTGGCTTAAATACTATGGAGGTGTACTCAAATTAGAATGAGGGTGTTTTCCTAACACACCCAAATATGGACTCTTCAACACAAGTTTAACATTAGCTGCTATTTGACTCCTTTTATGAGCGCCTTGTTCTGAGCATTTGACAGAGAAGTCAGCTGTCATTGTCAACCATATATTTGCCTAGGTCAAAGGTGATCTTTTTTAAGCCCTCCCCAGAGACACCCGGAGCCACTGTGCCGTAAAACATTCTGTTGGACAAAATTGAGTAAACATGAGATACTTCAATTCTAACCTCTCAAACTTTAAATTTGGCATGCACGCAGTCTCACTTTGTCATCTAAGGTTAACTCCAAGACCTGTCAGGTGAAGCTATACTAACGAGGCAAAATATAAGACAGAAGTAGAAACAAATCACATGCATCACACAGTTACACAAACCACCAGTAAGATGAAAAAAGAGAGAGGTATGCACCTGACGCGACGCATATCCAGAAACACACGGTTTTCAACAAAATGAAACTATACCACAGTTGAACACCACTCAGTTTTCCAAGCACATTTTCTCATTGTTGCACACTTTTAACAGGACTGAGACACATTTACTCACCTGACAGCCCAGGCTAATGTTCTCCATTGTCAAAACTGACTGCTATACGTGCCAAAAACTAAGACCAATTCTCTGCACACAGGAAAAGGCTGGAAAGTAATATTGTCACTTGCAGAACACCCGGCTCTTCTAACATGTCTGCAGGGGGAAAAAACACTCCAATCGTTCACTACCAGCTTCTGTCCAACATAGGAGGTAATCTGGAAAACGTGCGTCTGTTGTTGCCTCCTCTTCTTGTCTGCCTAACAAGTTGCAGCTGAGCTGTGGAGCTCAGGAGAGAAAGGACGGTCACTCCTCCCCTTTTGTATATGGAGCGCCGTTTGTTAAATTGCGCACACATGGAGCGATGCCTGTGAGCTAGTTCAGGCAGACAACTCGAGCTGCAATGCCATACACGTCACATGTCCCACTCTCATAACCAGGGGCGTTGCTAGGCATAAAGCTCTACTGGGGCACAGGTCCCCTACTATTTCCCCTTCCACACACACATGAAGTATCTGATATTCAACCACATAAGATTAAGTATATGTTGCTAGTGAAGTATCTGATAGCTAATAAGTAACTGACGTAATACAAGTCAAAGAGAAACCTATGTTGCCCCAGACATTCAAGGAATTTTGGTTGAGACCCCCTTCCAATTTAGTGATATGCATGGACAAGTTTTGTAACCATTAGGCTAGCAGAGCCCAGGAGGGTAAAATAGATAACTAGAGATCAAGATAAGTTTGGGCTTTGCAGTAGGCTATGTCATTGGCTCAAAGACCTATAAAAGGTGCTGGTCAACAGCATTCTGGGAGTCAGCAGATTTGCAGAGCTGTTCTCCCAAGCATTCCGGGTGCTTGTTCGATACTGGTATTGTTTTCTTGTAGTAAACGTATTACTATCCAAGCAAGTCAGTGTCACGAAAATTCCTTCTGCATCTACACATCACGGGCGGTCAAGATACAATACTAGTCTGTGTTGTTTAAAATAAGTCCAGGGACCCACAAGAATGAGTTACAATAGTAGGCTCCAGAAGTCTCTAGGAAGGGCCTAAAAAAGATCACCTTTGACATAGGCAAATATATGGTTGACAATGACAGCTGACTTCTCTGTCAAATGCTCAGAACAAGGCGCCCATAAATGGAGTCAAATAGCAGCTAACTTGAAACTTGTATTGAAGAGTCCATATATGTGCATGTTTGAAGGAGACCCTCATTCTAACTTGAGTGCACCTTCATAGTATTTAAGCCAGAACGTGGAGACAGAAGAGAGGCGACTTCATCTGGCCCGGTCATTGTTAGAATAATTGTCCACTCTGTATATAGGATTATCATACTGTCTAAATCATACTGTTTTAATCATACTGTCTTTCTCATACTGTCTGAAATGTTTTTATAAGGAGAAGTTCATTTGCAGATGAAACCAGTTTGAACTGTTCTGGATAATCATGTTTTTCATAACTATGCTGTATAATCTACTTCATGTTCTTTGAAGTTTGAGTTTAAGCAGGAGTATCCAAGGACGAGTCAAATGAAGGAGGGCAGTGTGCCCCGTGATGGACCGTACCTGCACAACACATACACATATAGTAATGACTAAGCAATGTTAGTGTGTGTGTGAGAAGCCTCAAAACCCCTCCCTTTATGCTTACTCGCCACTATTGTAACTAGGGCGTTCCTATTCCAATAAAAAGAAAGGTTTGCAAGAGAAGGATCAGAGTTTAGGGAAGAGTGTAAACCTTCTCTTGCTCTCCTTGCAAGTATCTTACATGCTAACTGATGTCTCTTGTTTGATTCTTTGTTGATAGATGTGTCTTTGAACCTGACAGTCATCCTCCAAGCAGTCGCGATGCTTGTTACTGATGCTGATGCTGTTTGATTGTAATAAATCGAATTACTATTCAAGCTGGCCAGTGTCACGAGGTTCATTCTACATCTACACATCACGGGCTGTTAAGACACGACACACACACACACACACACACACACACACACACACACACACACACACACACACACACACACACACACACACACACACACACACACACACATTTTATGGGCAGGTGTTTTCTCGTGCCCTCTCAAGACATCCAGAGCTTTTTTCTAGTTAGTGAAACCAGTACTCAGAAATGTGTCATGTTTCATGTGTTTACCAAACATCCTATATGAGAAACAAAAAGCTGCATCTCTATTTACAGAATATTATAACCAGGGAAAGCTTTCAAACCATTGTGAATTTAATGATGGGTTTTTTTAACCCAAAGCAGTGCTGGGGATAGTGGGACTTCACTTGTTTAGGAATTAATGAATGTATGGGAAACACTGCGGTGGATGCAACACATTAACAACTGCGCCTAAAGTATTTTCCTTTACCTCCCATGGCCAGTCCGCCCCTGATACTGGAGCACAGCTCATTTATACTGAGGCACGTGCCCCAGTAAAAGGGGTCTGGCGACGCCCCTGCTCATAACCATCATCCAATCCTGCCCTCTGCCTCTCAAATGGGCGGTCTATTTAAACTGGGAAAATCTCCCATCTCTCCCTCTGCCTGTCAACGCCTCTGCTGCTGCATGCCTATTGCTGATATTTTCTTCTTCCCCACCGTCTCCCCAGCATCCACCTGCAGGCTCCGGGGGGTGTTTAGTATGTTTTGCTCATCACTCCTTAATGTCTGCATGTAAACTTATCTGCAGGGAGTGATGAGGCCGGAGCCTGGGCGCCAAACATGAATATGTATTTGCTGCTACAATAAACAATTTAAACGCAATTGTCTGACTGAACTAAAATAACAGCAAAATTTCTCCACATTTAGCTCCAAAACATCTCTGAAAATATCACAACCGGTCACAACACGTTTTTCAGTTTTTATCACATTTATTTTTCTTGCCGCAAATATATTTAAGATAATAATACTGTTAAATCTAAATCCGTAATCTAAATCTAATTGTTCAACGTTAAATCTAAATATTAAATATCAATCTAAACATTAAATATAAATGTTTAATGTTTAATCTAAATGTTAAATGTTGCTCTGCGATCCTAAATATTTAGCTGATATGCAAATTCACACTGCCGCCTGGCGGAAATAACAAAATAAAAGCTTCATAAAGTGATACAGACTTAGCAATAGCAACTTAGCTTGTCCGTACCGGGCGGCAACCTCCGGTCTAAAAAAATGAGTCCAAGTGCTAAAAACTGCAGTTCATCGAGGATCCGCTTGAGGCTGGCTCCGGATGTACCAGAAACCACATACACACCAATTCAAAAAAGCCGATCTTTACAGCAGAAATAAACATGTTTACAGGCTGGTACAAAAGACGAGTGTAGTCTGGATAGCTCATTTCTCTATCGGTACACACTGTACGGGGGTGAATGTTTTTTCTAACGCGGCAATTTCAAAGATATTTAGATTACGAGTCTTCCAATGAGAGGCACAGCTGACTTGATTGACAGGCGGGAACACTGTAGCTGTTGGCTAGGAGGCTCAAAGCCCGCCTCTTTACGTCACACTGGCTTGACAGCAGCAATATGGCTGCCGACTACGATTGGCCTGAAAACAGCGCTTCAGAAACAGATGGGTGACGTCACGGATCCTACGTCCATATTTCATACAGTCTATGATACGTACCATAGACTGGGTCAGTATTGTCTCTGAGCGTTGTGAAACCCCTTTGTGGCCTCCAAAACTGCCTATCCAGCATTTTTACGGCAGGCAGTCTGGCTATAACCTGTAGGAGTCAGTACTGACAGACTATGATTGGGATATCTGTATCGCTTTATGATGCTTTTATTTTGGTATTTCCTTTAGGCGGCAGTGTGAATTTGTATTGGGCACCATTAGTACCAAAATAAGAGCTTCACAAAGCGATACAGATATCCTTACCATAGTCTGTCAGAACTGACTCCTACGGGTTCTACAATTCTACAATGACTGGGGGGAAAAACCTTAGTAAGTGCGACAAAGTGCTTCAAGTTGATCTAGCCAGAAGAAGTGCCAGGTTTGGTTTTTTTTTGGTATTTTTTTTTTTTAAAGATAATGTAGCCATAGCTAATCACAACAAATAATTCAAGTCAACAATATCATTCAACATTCAACAGCATTCAATATTCAGCGCTAAATATTCAATAAGAGCTGGGTTTTAGTCCTTCTGATTCATTCTACCCCTGAGGACAAAGAGGAGAAGGGTAGGGTTAAGTGTTTAAGTGTTCCCTGAACAGTTGAGTCTTCAGACATCTCTTAAAAGTAGAAAGGGACTCTGCGGATCGAAGGAGTTAGGTAATTCATTCCACCAGTTGGGAACAACAGAGGAGGAGAGTCTGGCTAGAGATTTAGAGCCATGTTTGGCTGGTGAGCACCAGGCCTCTTTCACAGGCAGAGCGTAGTGGACGAGAGGGAGTGTAGACCTGGATGAGGGATTCCAGGTAGGCAGGAGCCGTTTTTGTCACTGTTTTGTAGGCCAGAAGAAGAGCTTTGAATTTGATTCGAGCTGCTACTGGAAGCCAGTGAAGAGAGATTAACAGCAGGGTGGCTTGCTGTTTTGGGCAGGTTGAAGACCAGATGTGCTGCTGCATTCTGGATCATCTGCAGAGGTTTAAATGTACACACAGGGAGGCCTGCTAGAAGAGAGTAGCAGTAGTCAATGCATGAAATCACCAGGGCCTGTACCAGAAGCTGTGTGGCCTGTTGCATCAGGTAGGGTCTGATCCTCCTGATGTTGTAGAGGGCATATCGACAAGACCGAGCAATTGAGCCCACATGAACCTTAAAGGTCAGCTAGTCATCAATCATGACACCCAGATTTCTGGCAGAGTTCGTGGGCACAAGTTGATTAGATTCAAGCATGACACTAATCTGTGGTTGAACGGATGGACACGCTGAAAAGACAATGAGTGCAGTTTTGGACAGATTTAGTTGAAGGTGGCGTTCCTTCATCCATGTGGAGATATCTGCCAGATACGCTGATATCCAAGCAGAGACAGTTGTGTCTTCAGGTGGAAAAGACAGCCAGGATGTGGTAGTTCCTCTTGGCTGAGTTGCTTTGCAAACACAGGAAATGTCAGCTCGTGCTTTTAATTGCGGTTGTATGAAAGCTTAGGGGATTTCTGGCTACCAATGCTAAGCGCTTTATGCTGAATGAATAACCACATGTGCTGATGTGTTTAGAGTCTTCTATGCATTGTGGCTTATTGGTCACAAGACTGATGTATGTCTCTATTGTTTCCGTGTGCTATTGCTCTAATCGACCCATTTTACCCTTGACTGCAAACCACACACTTAAAAATTCACTATACATTTTTATGACGTTTTGGAGCTAAATGTTGAGAATTGTAGCTGTTATTTTCAGTGTGCACAACTTTACAAATGGCGCCCCATACACAGTGTCCTAAAAGGTAAGCTGTAGCACATGACACCATGGCAACATCACTGAAAAGGAAAACACACATCCCATTGAAGTATCTGATAGTTAATAAGTAACTGACGTAAAACAAGTCAAGGAGAAACCTATGTTCTCCCAGACTTTCAAGGAAATTAGATTGAGACCTGTTAGAATAATTGTCCACTCTGTATATAGGATTATCATACTGTCTAAATCATACTGTTTTAATCATACTGTCTTTCTCATACTGTCTGAAATGTTTTTATAAGGAGAAGTTCATTTGCAGATGAAACCAGTTTGAACTGTTCTGGATAATCATGTTTTTCATAACTATGCTGTATAATCTACTTCATGTTCTTTGAAGTTTGATTTTAAGCAGGAGTATCCAAGGACGAGTCAAATGAAGGAGGGCAGTGTGCCCCGTGATGGACCGTACCTGCACAACACATACACATATAGTAATGACTAAGCAATGTTAGTGTGTGTGTGAGAAGCCTCAAAACCCCTCCCTTTATGCTTACTCGCCACTATTGTAACTAGGGCGTTCCTATTCCAATAAAAAGAAAGGTTTGCAAGAGAAGGATCGGAGTTTAGGGAAGAGTGTAAACCTTCTCTTGCTCTCCTTGCAAGTATCTTACATGCTAACTGATGTCTCTTGTTTGATTCTTTGTTGATAGATGTGTCTTTGAACCTGACAAGACCCCCTTCCAATTTAGCGACATGCATGGATAAGTTTTGTAACCCTTAGGCTAGCAGAGCCCAGGAGGGTAAAATAGATAACTAGAGATCAAGATAAGTTTGGGCTTTGCAGTAGGCTATGTCATTGGTTGGCAGACCTATAAAAGGTGCTGGTCAACAGCATTCTGGGAGTCAGCAGATTTGCAGAGCTGTTCTCCCAAGCATTCCGGGTGCTTGTTCGATACTGGTATTGTTTTCTTGTAATAAACGTATTACTATGCAAGCAAGCCAGTGTCACGAAGATTCTTTCTGCATCCACACATCACGGGCGGTCAAGATACAACACCATTCTCACTCAACCTTTGCAGTGGCTCTTTCAGTGTCTGGTATACCTCCGGGTATACATAGGAGTATGTTGCTCAGACAGTGTCATATAAACTACCTGGCTAAATGAGCTACTCAAAGCGAGGGTGAAGAAGCCTGTTCAGACCATAGACTGTAAATAAAAATGGACAGCATTGCTCCGCCTCTTCCCGTTGTACGGTTCTGAAGCCAAAAAATCCCGCTCCTGGCCCCGCCATTGTGCAGCCAGAGCCTGTGAAGCCACTGTAACAAGCTCCGCCCTACAGCGTAGCGTCATAAGACGCTGTGTGTCCTTTGAAGTTTCTCTCTACGGCGGCTGTGAATCAAAGGAAACCCGGAAGTAAAACCCCGTTTTTTAAACTCTAATAACTAACGAAAAAGAAACTTTTCAGGAAAAAGAAGCCTTGAACACAAAACACTCAAATACTAACTACATATCACCACAGCATACGGATGTGAGGAACATTCGTACGACGTGTATTTATTTTTTAAAGTTTGACTGCTCCCCCATTAAAATGAATGGGGGACACAGATTTTTTGACCTATACTGCAGCCAGCCACCAGGGGGCAGACACACTTCTGAAAGCTTCACCACCAGGGCCGTATCCGGCACGCTTGGTTCAGACTCCCTTTTCTGGTAGAGACCTTGGTAGTGGAAAGGTTTTACAATTGCTGAGTTTTTCTAATGTTAAGGAGTTCTTAAGGTTTTTCACTGCCCTCGCTTTACCACACACAGCGTACACATTGCCGAGCAAGCAACACACACTCAAGGACATCTGACAGTGAACGTGATCATGGCCTTTTGGAGCCCATCACCACAAAAGGACAAACAGAATCAGGTCATATATTTAGGTCAGGTCATTTAATCACTTTTTATCATCTTTAAGCCTCGTTATTCTCCTGAATCAAAGGCTAAAACATTCACACACTTTTTTGTCTCTTTTTCTCACATAAAAACACACATATACAAAGACTTGAACTGTAATCAGGAGCTGGAGACAAAAATAGCCTATAGAAAACCTTGTTGAAAATAAGCAAAGTGAAAGACTGGAAGTTCTCAGCAACTTTTTAGAAAGTTTGACCTTTTGGTGTTGTTTTGGAAGATTGGACCCTTAGGATGGAGTCCTGATGTTTAAAGGTGAAACTGTTCAAGATGTTAGCTTTAAACGTTGTACATACATCTCCTTTCTTACTTAAAGCTCTTTCATATATTGCAACACTTTCATCAACACATGAGATGTATTGATGAGTATAACAGCCTCCAACACAGTGTATTACAGTGTGGGGTGACTGACTGACACCCACGGAAAGAAAGTCATTAAAACAAGATTTTTTTTTGAAGTCAGGGAGGAGTGTTGAAAGGAGCGAGGCTTTCGTTTTCTCACATAGAAAAATGAGTGCTTTTTAACCCTAAAAAATAAAATAAAAATCACATAAAACAAGGCAAGAACTTGACGGGACAGGAGGTAAAAAAAAAGATAATTCGCTGTCATCAAAGTCCTTACGTGAGGTTTCTCCTTTCCAATACTTAGCCCTTAAAATAGACCTCTTTTGTCTTACTTCTCAGACTCTTTTGGCCCTGAAAGGACAAGACGCCCTCTGACTGTCCTCTATGTTCTCACAATAAAAGAGAAATATAATCTCTCAGCAAAATCCTCTCTCCCTACCTTTCACATACAACACCATATTTTTCTGCTCTACCCCCCGCATAAACATTGTAAACCCCCCCCTCCCCCCTCCTTAATTCGGGCCCTTGACCCTTCAGCCTTCACCCTGATCTGAGTTTGACACTGTCCGGTCATAGTTCATCATGGACAGCTGATTCATCTGCTTTGAGTTTGAACTCCAACTCTGTGATCTTTCCGTCTCCATTACGGTCCTGATTGGAGAACATGTTGTCAATGATGCGATAAGGATCGAAGCCAGGAGCCAGGCGACCTTTTCCCTCGCTCACCTGACGCATGATGTAGTCTGTAAACTGTGGAAACAAAAGACCGGGAAGGTGGTAAGTTAAGGATACAATATAGCCTGTATGAAAAGATGGACGACACAGCAGCTCTCTCAAAGTGAAGCCAAAACATTTAGAGCTCCTCCTTCTGACTGGCGGCAGCATAGGCCATAAATCCAGCCTCCTCCATTGTAACCAATGGGTCAGTGTTACATTTATAAAATTAAAATGCATGTCAAATAAACATTTATAAAACATTCTTTCTGTCTCTATTCAACATTCCATTACTGCAGTGTGTGCTTCAAACTGACAAGCACCTTTTCTGCTGTGGACTAAGTGCTGGGGTAAGTTTAATGTGTGTTAGAATAATGTATATAAGTTATCCCATATTTACTCTTATATACTCTTTAATGTTTATACTTAATGCCATAACTGTATAAGTGTATGTGTGTCTTGTTTTGCACTGTTCTTTAGTTGTGTTCCAGGAAACTGACACGAGGAGGAGATGCTGCAGCTGGTGACTGACTGAGATATGAACGGCTGAGCAGGTGTAACATGTTTCCTGTTTTTTATCTTTCTGTGTAGCAAGAGAAACTTTCTCTTTTTTTAGTTACTCTGTTGTGAAATTATGCCATATTTGGTTCGTTGCTGCTGTGTGTACCCATATCCCTTAGAGCAGCAACGTTCAGGTAACTAGGGACCACCCTAAGGAAATAAAAAGAGAGGACACGGCGAGAGTGCTTCAGAGCGTTTGGAGATTGTAACTGAGCACTCTCTAACCGTTCTCTTTGCAAGCTTACTCAAGAAATCTGTTGTCTTGCCTCAATTGTGCATTGTTTCTCTTGTCTTAGGTTGCTTGAACCTGACAATGTGCCTTTTGGTGAATGATAGAGGCACCAGAAACGTAACCTGCGTTGTATAGCAGCGCCTGCTGCTAGGGTACTTTTGTCTTCATTTTTGTAAAGCAGGAAATGGAGATATATTATCCATCTTTATATTGAGTCGATGGGATCCACAGAGAAACTTGTATATTCAGGTTGTCACAAACCTCAGAGGGCTCTACTTTCTTATCCTCATCCTTATCCATCTCAGCGAAGAGGTCAGGTGACACATCGTCGTTCCAGATGAACATGTAGCCGTCAGGAAGCCCTTCCTCCATTTCTACAAGCTCGATGTCAAACACCATCACAGCGCTCCCTGGAACTTCGTCAGCTACAAACACACACACACAGCAGTATTAGTAACAGTAGCTAACCAGTATTGGCTGAATTAGCAGAGCTAAATTCAGGGAACTACACCATAATAACACTCAGGGTGGGAGGTTCAAATAATTATGAAATGTTATTTGTATCAGTATTTGGTATTATGATCATCATTCTTTCTCTGAGTTTATGCGATTACTGAATGTATTCCCTATGTGTGAGAATAATTGCGAATATGTTATCATTATGTGTCACAATATGTTATCTGTATAAGTTGTTGATTAATTGCTCTTAAATTAAACAACGTGATCAAGGGGGTTTCCATTAGCAGAAATGCGAAGGTTTCACACTCCAGCTGCACCCACTCACATACACATGATCACAAAGATCTTAAAAGACTCCACTCTCCTGTTGTCTCTCCATCGCTGGCTCCACTTGTCAGAGTTGGTTTATGAGTGAATTTTTCTGACACTATGTCTGAGTGAAGCTAGGCACAAGCTAACTGACCTTGGACTAGCAGTCTATATGGCTGCCCAGAGAAAAAAAACAAAAACAAACACAGGAGGTGATCTCCAAAAAATAAGCATTGACAATTTGTCTTCTCCAGAGACATTGAAGTGATGAAGGTTTTAGTCTCTGAGTCAGGAAGTGTGCAGCCTTCTCTGTGCACACAGTGGTACTACACTAATGACAGGATTGAGTTTTGATGTTAGTTGTTTATATAAGTATATGCTTGCTTAAATTCCCTGTAAGCAATATGCAGTATTTCTAGTTGATTTCATCTTTCATTTTTATAATTTTAAAGTGTGTTAATTGCTTAAAAGACACGTTTTGGGTCTAATATTTTTGCAGAGGATACGTATTATTTCATTCTTGTGAAGGAACTGTTTAAGATTTTTTTAATTTTTTTTTAAAGATAGATCCAATAGTATTCTGATGAATCTCTGTGTAACTGCTGAGAAGTGAAACTGTCTGCAGAATGCATCCTGCTGCTGCAGAGGAAGTGTATGAGACAAGACTCGGCCTAAAGCTGATGTAGGCTGAGGGAGGGACTTCCACTTTCCTGTGCAGCACAGTTTATGCCAGTTTGTGCTGCAAGGGAGTCTGACTTGCAAACTCACACAGAAGTTCAAATGGTTTGCATAACACGTCACTCACTAGTTACTTAGCCCCTGTGCAACAGCAGGAAGAGTCGGCTTGGTGGCTTGACCCGGAAAAACAAGAGGGGTGGCTGCTTTGACGTAATCCTCTGTGGAAGAGCATGATACAGGAGCCTTTGAAACTCTTTGGACAAGACCCCCAGCATGTTTCTTACATGATGGATGGATCTGCAGGATATTCCCCAAAGAATCCACCTCTAACATACAGTATATACTCCCTTATTATGGCACTATTTTTTTTGAAAGTGTGTGTGGCTGTTGGTGACTTACTGACTCCTCTCTCCCCATAGCCCAAGTGGGGAGGAATGACTAGGTGCCTTTTCTCTCCCACACACATGTCCTTCAGCCCATCCTCCATCCCTGGCACCACCTGGTTTGCTCCCAGAACAATGTTGTATGTTTTCCCATAATTGTACCTTGGAAGAAATGGGCCAGAGTAAAATGAGTACATTATTCCAAAGCAAGCAAACAAATGATGTCACTTCTTAAAATTTCTTCTAACATTGTAGGATCCCACAGACTCAAACAGAATTTGTATTTGGAAGTGTATCAGATAATGACTGCTGTGTGGGAATGTTACAGGGAGGATTTTCTTGCTCTTTAAAAATCAAAATAATCTTCCCAACTTTTATATTTCACATCCATTATATTTATGACTTTGAATATTTTGATATTTCTTATTTATAAGATGGCTTTAAGTCTTTTACGCAAACCAGAAAAAGCTGTATGGTTAAATAATAAGAGGAAAATATAACTGTAGTTATATATAGAGAACGGAAATCATCAGACTGAGTGAACCTGCAGTCTGAAATGAAATCTGGTGCAGACTAAAAGACAAGAGTCCAATATGTCTGAAGAGGAAGTGAAAATCAAACTTCCTCTTACATGATGTAAAATTTTCTTCTCATCTTGAACTGTCACATTTCTCAACATATATCTTTCGCTGACATGCAGGGTCACCAGAGAATACATTTCAATGACTTTAGTGATTCCCATATTCTTCCTCTAACTGTACCCGAGGGTGAAATATTCCAGTAAATCTGAATCACTTTTTTGACCCCTAGTTTAGTTCCCTAGTGCAAGAAAATTAAAACAAGACATTCAATATATATCTGCAACCATTGTGTAGATTGCCCTGAAATTTGGTGAAGACAATCTTAATCCCTGGAGCATAGATACCCCCACATTGCCAAATGTGCCACCATCAGGTCAAAACTTTGATGCAACCACAACTTTCATGGCCAAATACTCGCAAAACATTTGGCATCCCCACTGCTCTTACTCCTATGTGTTTGGTGCTTCGGTGCAGATGTTGGCATGCTGACAAGCAAAACAAAGTTGGTGAACATGTTAGGATTGTCACTGTGACCGTGTTAGCATTGGGATTGAAAACAATGCTGTTCTTAAGTTGGTTTTTTTTCCAAAACACTAAGACCTGAAATGGCTAATTTTCTCAAAGGTTACATCAGAGTGTACCCTCATCATATTCCTTAGCATGCTAGTTGCACCTATCATTTGTTCACTGCTCACCACACAGATTTCTTAACGCTTAATCAAAGACAGTGTGATGATGTTCTAGTCTTCTCAGTTGTTGTTGATGTTTTGATTTCCAAGGAGGCCTTCAAGCATCTCGCAGAAGTTTACTCACGTTGAGTCGATGGACGTGCCGTCCAGCAGTGAAGCGTTGTAGTGATATTTAACAAAATCGCCCTTCTTGGTTTGCTTTTCACACTCCTCTGGCTTGTAAGTAACGGAGATCTCGGTGTTGTCTGATGGGTTGTGGAAATCGATGATGTGGACGTCAAACACCAGCACAGCTGAACCAGGGATCTTAGAGCCTGAGAGAAACAGGATTTATAAAAGGATATGTTGATTCAGAATGACCAAGAGAGATTTGTTGGACCTGTGTAAGGGCATCAGGGCATTAAACACACACCTGTACCCTCCTCTCCATAGGCGAGATGTGGGGGGATGGTGATGGTGCGTTTCTCTCCGACACAGACTCCAATTAGACCCTGATCCATGCCGTTAATCACGTAGCCTTGGCCGACATATGTGTCATAGGTACGATTACGGGAATAGCTGTGGAGCAGAAAATATTAGCAGAAGTTTTTTTTCACTGCCACATAGAGAAAAAGAATCAAAGACAGTCCGGGAATAAACTCAAACTCTTGCAATGCTTAGTTGTATAATAAAGTGCATAACTTTATATGTTGTTCATAATTAATGTTTACTTTGTGTCAGTGGGACCCCTGATTCAGGGCATCCTGTTCTACAGAAGAGATTTATGGTGAACACAGAATTAGTCATAACAAGAACCCCACCCTCGCCCCAAAACAGTTTGAGTTGTAACCAGCCGTTTATTGTGTGAGGCATTTGTGCGTTTTTTTTGTTTGTTTTAAATAATATTAGAATACCAAGTGCTTCAAATTACAGTCAGGAATCGTACAGCAGAAAGACAGCATGTCAAGTCCTTGACATCTGTACAGGATGTACACTAGAAATGTGTGAAAATAACAAAAAGGCTACAGAGCCTAGTGTCTTATCAGTGTAGTTTCTTAAGAAATCTTTCATAAAAGTGAAGTGAAAGTTTCCATCAACCCTAATGGGAGTTTTTCAAGAGCTATAAAAACAACAAAAAATAAACATTTGCATGTTTTTGCAGCATTAGTTGTTCCAGACTGGACTGGAAATTATCAGCATATGAAGGTCCAGGCTCTCCTTTGTAATATCCAAATGGTACAATGAGTAAAGCTATTATTATTCAGTATTGTAGGTGTGCAGATACTTGTGTTTTTATATTTATCCAGCTCAAAAGATCAATTTTTGTTTGTGTGTTCATTTTTTTTACTGTCACAGAGTAAGCTATTATAAATACAGGAGACAAAAGTAGATTCGTATAGACATATGAAAATAATGTTTCTCATCAGATCAATGAGAAAATGGGAAAAATTAGGAGCACCAAAACAACATTAGCCTTGTATTTATCAATAAGGGTTATTACTACTATAATTTTTCTTTTTACACAGAAACCTGCTGCAAGATACAATTTACTCTTTGGTCCACTCCCTAAAACACAACGCTCCACACCAGGACGTAAAGGTCAGCAGCTCTCCTTGAAGCAAATCACTAGACATTACATTATGTAGGAGCCCAAACAGGCATACTTCATTCAGTAATGCATATAAAAATTAGTATTTAGAGGTTTAAATTATTTTACAATATGATTATACTGGTTATACTTTTTTTTAAGTATTTAATGGGAGCTATATGAGGTTTAAATGCAAATTTAGTCCACAAGACCCTCACTTTGAAAATGCATATTGCCTTTTTTTCAGAGATAAATATATCTCACATTTGTCCAAGCATTGTGATTTGCAGAGATTGTTTGAATGTGGGTAAAATATGGTTTCTGCTAGGAAGATAACTCTGTGCTTAAAAGGTGGAGCCTCAGCAGTCGTTTAAGTCATTTAGTCTTGTTGGGCTCCAAAGTTGTATTTTTTTTAACTTTTTGTCAATTTTAGTGAAAAACGAATATTCCGTTGTTATTTTATATAATATGATTTTTTACTTTTTCTCAGACTTTTAAGCAAACTAATCATGTCTGCTTGTCAAGTTAAGAACTCAGTGACAGGATGCAGTTTTATAGCCGTAAACAGGAAATGTCCTCTTAAGTTTTGATTTCTCGCTCAGTGTGTCCTCAATGCACAGAGAGATGCTGCCACCTGGAGGATACTTAAGGAACAACATACAGAACTTTTTCATCCCTGTCTAGAATCTCATGATGTACTCTGTGTTTTTATGTGGTTAACACAAAGATAATCAAACATTCATAAATACCTAGAGTCAAAAAACGTTCCATCGAGGAGGCTGCCATTGTAGTGGTAGCGTACAAAATCTCCAGCCACGGACTTCCTGGTGCAGGTTTCTGGCACCACCTGATTGGTCACTGCGATCCCATCTCTGGGGTTGTGAAGGTCAAGAAGCACAACGTCAAACACCAGAGATGCCTGTCCTGGGATGTCGCTACCTGATGGACAGAATAGTAGGATATGTTGAAGACAACATGGAGGCAGCAATGAGTACAAATAAAGAGGAGAATGACACAAACAAAAGAAACCTTCATCGTTCTTCGTTTTATCGTGAGCACGATCCATTCTTAACCTCAGCCAGGAAAAAGAAGTTAGAGGATATTGCATAAAATAATTTAGTCAAACTTTTGTTTCAAGCTCAAGAATTTAATTCAAACAAACTACGATAAATATATTAATAAATTATTTGATGATGAGAGGATGAAGATCTTCTTCTTTAATTAATTATTAAGCCTTAATCTAAATGTTGCAAAGGGACTGGATGTGATTTTATGTTACTTTTTAGGGTTGAAGGTTGTTTGTAAATTCTATATTCATATTGCTTAAAAACACTCTTTTTCTTGAAAATTTTGTCTTGTGGCAAATAAGGGTCAATGAATATCAAAGAAACAATTGGCAACTTATTGCCTTCTCGTCAAATACTTTAATAAGACGCAGTGCCATGTCCAAAGAGGTGGCCTTGGATAATTTGTGCCTCCTTTGAAAACTGGTTGACTTTTTGCCTTATGAGAGGAGGACATATGTTATTTAGACTGTGTTTCATTAAGGCTGCTAGTAGCACTCTTAACCGCTAGGCCAACGGTGCCAGCCCCCTTGTTTCAGTAATGTAAGTAATGAAACTCAAAGAAACAGGTTATAGTAAAGAAAAACTTACCATCTCCATTCTCTCCATATCCAAGGGATGGTGGCATAGTGATGATACGCCTCTCCCCAACACACATTCCCAGAAGGCCCTGATCCATTCCCGCAATCAGCCACCCAATCCCAACATAGGTGTCATAGGTACGCATACGGGTGTGGCTGCAGCAAAGAGGAGAGAGGTTACAGGTGTGTTTATGTCTGTGCATTTTTGTGTATGAATAAATTATTCATGCAGAACACAAACCTGGAATCAAAAAGCGTCCCATCCAGTAGTGTGCCGTTATAGTGGTAGCGGACATAGTCAGACACCTCCACCTTTCTGGAGCAGACAGAGGGTGTGTGGTAGGTGTTGCCCTGGACGCCATCCTCCGGGTTCCACACATCGAGCAGCAGAACGTCAAAGTGGAGGATGGAGTCGGGTGGAATAATGTCACCTGAGGAGGAGAGAAAAAAAGCTCACTCTCAAATTGATCACTCTGCAGTCTACTCTACAGCCTTTTTAGAAATACACCATGAGATTGATCTCAAACACAATAAATGTAATTATTATAAATTACAACAGGTTCTTTTTTTTAAGCTTGCTCATTAGTGAAATATATAAAATCCAAAATCAACAAAAAATGCAGAGTTATTTTATCAACTCATGCTGGGTTGAGCCTGTTTGCTAATTTTCAGGGTTATTTCAACGAGTTGGGAAGAAAGAGAAAATGTAAGAATTAACTTTTCACAACCTTAAGTCAAGAAAAACAAAATAATTTTCTATATAATTTTTGTTGGAATTACAAATATGTTTTAGCAGTAAGCTAACGTTTGATTAGTGTAGCATTAAGTTTAAAGTTAGCTATTCTGTAGCTAGCCCATTTCTGGTTAGATAGCCAAAACTAACTACGGGACAGCTAACTGTCAAAAATAAGAGACAAAAGATGAAAAATGACAGACAGAATGTTGACTGAAGGATGTTGATATGAATTCAAGGTGAGCAATGAGACTTGTTTGTTATTAAACAATACTTTATTGGCTAGAAAATTTCTAGCAGCCATCCTTTATGACGCTACAGTGCTGTACCTGTATCAGGCTGCAGTGATGCTGAGAGGTGACCAACACTACTCCTGTGAGGCATTTATGTCAGATGTGCAATAAGAAGCAAATATCAAACCTAACAAACTGAAATGGTAGTAGTTAGTCTTAATATGACCTAGCATGTAGTTAAAAACAACTGATTGGGTTGGGTTTTTTTACCTAGCATTTTTAGGGTATAAGTATTTCTAAAGGGGGCAGGTATTGTACATTTTTTCTTCTTCATGGTCCTGTTTGTTCATGGTGAGTGTATAGGTATTTTGACACTGAAAATGTTTATCATATACTGTATGTTGTGTTGTCAAACACTCAAGGAAGCAAATTAACCGAATATGAATGAATGAATGAATTAACCAATCAATCAATCAATTAATCAATCAAAAATATTTCTGAGTTCCAGCTATTCAAATATCTTGCATTATGCCTCTTTCCTTATTTGTTAGTAAATATATGAATCTCTTTCCATTTGTGTACTCTTCTTCTGATACTTTTTAACCATTGGAATATAGATGGAGGCTTTGAGAATCTATTTTTGAGATTTCCAATACTATTTAGCAACCTTTGGACATAAATGATGAATAAACTAAGAGAGTAATTCACAGGTTGCTGGATGGAAATAAACTAGATACCAGATTATCCACTCTTGGCTAAAGACTAAAATGACATATAAGTTAAAGCATCCTCTTCTCATTCTCATTTGTATCTTTGTTTATAGGGTGATTAGAAAACCATATTTGGACTGCAATTCAGCCGCTGCTTTTAGAAGATTTATCAGTTTAAGTGTTGTGAGTGAATATCTTTGGAATTTTTACAAACAAACAAGGCGTCAACTCATCTGCCTTGGTTTTTGAAAATACAAACAGCCATTTTCACACATTTCCAGAGGTTTTATTCAACCAAGTGAGCAACTGAAATAGTTAAATTCTGCAAATTAACTAATTATAAAACAATAGTTAGTTGAAGTAAACACCTCTATATGTAAAAAAAGAAGCCTACATTTTTTATCTTTAGACATGAATGTGGAGGCCTTAGTAATAGCTATAGTCTCCTCGGATCAACTTGTAATATTTAACGTCTACAGTAAACATTATATTCTGGTGAGTGCAGCAACCTGCTATGTTTGCAAATATGTGCATGAGTCACTTCTTACTCACACACTATTTCTGGGTATAATATGGTTAAAACGGTTAAATCTCTCACTGCTTGTAGGCATGTGAAGTCACTGCTTCAGCTTTTAGCAGATCAACAAAAATGCAGGCGACAAAGAGAAAGGCGAGAAGGTGAAGTCAAGAAGATGTGAGGAGGAGTAGGAGGGGGAGGAAGATGACCATGTGGGTGGGTGTCGGCCATTAAATCCTAACAAGTGATGAGCTGGCAGGTCTCTTCCTGGTTTTTAATCTCCCTCCTTTGCTTCTGTGTTTTCTTCTCTCTCTCTGGTGACATAGCCTCAGCTTTTACCTGTCCACACACGCCCCCCCTGTCTCTCCCATGATCAAACTATTTAACACACAGAGCACAGACACAAATACCCACACTGACACACCGGTCTGCACTAATAAACACACATTTGTTTTAAGTTTTTCTACAGCCTAGAATTATTTATGACCAAAATCTGTAAAGTTTGTTTGCTTGGGTCTGACACTGCCCTGCCGTTACAACCAGCTGAAATTCTGGATCCAGATCTGACCTGCTTCCTGGTCTGTGATGTCCCTCTGACATCATTCAACATGGACGACTTGGTGCAGCCCACTTCCTTTCTGCTCCAGCTGACTCCAGCAACACAATACTCTCCTATGACTGTCATTTCTGTCCTTTATGCTCCTGCCAATGTCCGACCAAATATTCTCTCTGTTATTGTGAGCTGCGGCAGCTTTGTGCTCACTTTGTGTCTGTGTATTCATAATAACTCTCATGAGAAATAAACACCAGTCTGTACTCATATTTCATACAGACCGTGTTATTTTCTGTCCTAATTGTTTCTGAAAAATTAGACAGTGAAGTGATGACAAACAAGGGTAAGGCCAACTTAGATATACTCACCATATCCTCGCTGTCCATAGGCAAGGTTAGGAGGGATCTTGACTAGTCGCCTCTCATTGACACACATCCCCACCAGAGCTTTGTCCATTCCTGCAATAAGCTGCTTTTTGCCCACAAACACGTTGTAGGTGCTGCCGCGATCATAACTGAAGGACAGAAACCAAAATTAAAATTCTCATCTAGCTTTGATGACTCATTCAATCAAACAGGTTCACCTACTTGGACTTAAGCCTGTACATTTGGGTTATAGAAAGGAATAAGAGCACCAGCCCCAAAATGTAGCTGATACTGCAGGACCAAGCTTAATGATACTGCCTTTTAAAGTTATTTCACAAACATGTATTATTTGCAATGAATGCCTTAATCAAATAACCACAAAGTCAAAAGACACTGAGTGGATTTGTGGCTTTCAGGCCCCATGGGAATCTGGAGAGCATGGGAAATTGCTATTCACTTTGCACTGTTTTACTATTAAATGGGTCAATCTAGTTCGTGGGTACTCCAAAAGTGGAATCAATGGACATTAGGGGTTCAACACTCATCATGAGGACTTCGTCCACAGTTTCTAATGAAACCAGATTTTTTTTAAGAGAGCAAAAAATGTTCTACAATGTCTCAATTTGCAAAACCCTCAATCTGATCTAAGTGGGGCCCCTTTTTAATCCCTGTGATTATGGATAGGTTTTGGAGAAGGTGATATGGATTCAAAGCTTAGGCAGCCCGCTTGCCTGCGTGGCTCACCACTTAACGCGCACATTTACGCATCGCGCACGCTGTTTGCATCGCGAACCCATTCTAGTTGGTTCAGCGAGACTAAAGGTGATAATAAACCTATTCTCTAAATGATACTCACCTGGAGTCGAACTTCTTGCCGTCAGGGAACATGCCATTATAGTGATACCTGACATAATCCCCATCTTTGACTGCGCGCACACACTGCTCCGGCACGAAAGTTTTCTCAATGAAGATGTCGTCTAACGGGACCGGAGGAGCGTTGCAGCCTGCAAACGCCACCAGAACAGAGAACAACAACATCCCCTGCATGCACTGGATCATTTTCACGATCTATAACTATAAAACGATGCAGATAACTATAAGTTCGGCCTGGGTACGCAATACCTCCCTGTTCCCTGTTAGTTTGGTTTCCTTTACTCTGACTTGAGTAAAAGTCCTGCCCCCCTGTCCCACAGCAGGAACGCCAAGTTAGACAAAAACGCACAACATCCGGTTAAACTCTAAAGAAAAAAACCCTAATTAGATTCCAATCCAGCGTTTTCTCATACGAATCATACAAACAGAAGTACCCAAGTATAACTCACTACTGCCTACATGACAAGTAAATAAAAACAAGGGCATTTAAGGTAGCCGAATGTGCTTTTATTTTGTAATTGCAAACACACTTTCCTGTCCCATCTCGTTTATCTCTATCTTTCTTGACGCGCAGTGAGATTGAATGGGATAGTTTGGGGCACCACGTATTGCTCTTGCGCAGTGTAGCCTCTGAGAAGTGTCAACGTGGTAACGTAGGGGTCTCCATGCAGCTGCAGACACATCCCCTCTCTGGAGCTATTTCAATCAGACTAATGCACAACACACATCTGGACACGCCTCTGGATTTCAGTCAGATTTTAATAGTGGTCAAACTAGGACAAATGTTTGCTCTAGCATGATGTTGAGCATTAATGCTGTTGTGTTGGGGGGGATTTAGGCCTCTTTGAGGGGGGGCAGGAATGTCTCTACGTGGCAGTGGGAGGGGGAGGGAGGGGGAGGGAGACTTCAATCTCGCCCGGGGTTTAATTGGGGGCGACCAGGAAACAAGTTGAAGCATTTCATGAAATGACATTCTCTTCTGGTCTTTAAACAGAAATATTTATGGAGTTTTCCTAAGACTCAAACAGTGCAGATATTTTTCTATAGTTACGTTGAAAACTTTTCAAAAGTATTCTGTCAGTTTGTATTTTTTACTGTAGATGAACAGAAGAACAGCAGTGATTTACTTGTTTGATTTGGTGGGAGGAGCAGCTCCAGCAGCCCCCTCCCGCTGCAGAATCTGTGCCCGGGGGAAGGGAACTTTTGTCCGGATACGTGGTGCAACTTGAGGCGGTCCTAAAGATCAACGCACACCTCCAGCCTGGGATCACCCCAGCCAGCCCCCTCCAGCTTTTACCAAACTTTAAAAAATGGCTCCCTCCACTTCTTCCCAAGAGTTTTGTGTGCTTTTAATCTCTTTTTTCGCCTCAGTGGTGAACTGTCAGTATGAGAAATACAGCTTCAGGAGCTTCCCTAGGAATGAGCTGATGCCTCTGGAGTCCGCGTACAAATACGCGCTGGACCAGTACACCGGGGAGAAGTGGAAGGAGACGGTAGAGTATATGGAGGTGTCTCTGCGACTGTACCGGCTGCTGCGGGACAGCGAGGCCTTCTGCAACCTCAACTGCAGCTCAGTGAGGCTGGACGACGAGGAGAAGTTTTCCGAGTTCCCAGAACTGAGGGCGTTTGGGAATGTGATGAAGAGAGCGCAGTGTCTGAAGCGCTGCAAACAGGGGCTGCCCGCTTTCAGGCAGACCATGCCCAGCCGGGACACCATAGAGGAGTTTGAGAGGAGAGAGCCGTACAAATACTTGCAGTATGCCTACTTCAAAGTAAGTAAATATGTTGATATGGGGGAGGGGGCTGCTCAAAATCACCCGAAACCCCTCGAGACTATCATGTTTCTTTCACTCTCAAGAATAATCAGCATATGATGATGGTTTTACTCAATTTTCAAATCGGACACTAGTGCATCCATGTAGTTTCTATTTTTACGTCAGTCATGACTATCCTCAAGTGCGTCCTTACGTCATCAACGTGCCACGGATGCACAAGTGGGCATGTATTTATACCAGGAAGCAATTCCCAAACATTTACTTTTGGGTGGCTATGCTTATAAATTAGAATGTTTTTAAAAAGAGACACTTTCAAGAGACGTGGTATTTTAACTGGTCATCAAGGGTTGACTGCAGAAACTAGTTTAGCACATGGTTATGTGCTAAATTTAAGTTAATTTAGGTCAAAGGTGACCAAACCTTGGTGTAGTCATAGACTCAGACCTTAATTTCAGCAGCCACATTAAGACAATTACAAAGTCAGCCTATTATCACCTTAAGAATATATCAAGGATTAAAGGACTCATGTCTCAGCAGGATGCAGAAAAACTCGTCCATGCATTTATCTTTAGCAGACTACTGTATGGTTGTAGACTACTGTAACGGGGTCTTTACAGGACTCCCTAAAAAGTCCATCAGACGGCTGCAGCTCATACAGAATGCTGCTGCTCGAGTCCTAACAAGGACCAAAAAAGTAGACCACATTACTCCAGTTCTTAGATCTCTACACTGGCTTCCTGTCTGTCAGAGAATAGACTTTAAAATCCTGCTGATGGTTTATAAAGCACTGAATGGTTTAGGCCCAAAATACATTGCTGATCTGCTACTACTTTATGAACCACCTCGACCTCTGAGGTCATCAGGTACTGGTCTGCTTTCAGTTCCTAGAGTCAGAACGAAACATGGTGAAGCAGCGTTTAGTCATTATGCACCATATATCTGGAACACACTCCCTGAAAGCTGTAGGTCTGCTCCAACTCTCACCTCTTTTAAATCAAAGACTAAGACTTTTTTATTTGCCACTGCCTTCCTATCTTAGATTATTTTAACCCACTTTAAATTAAAATTTTAATGTAATTTTTAATATATTTCTAATTTTCCTTTTCTTTTCTGTTTTATCATATTTGTCATTTTAATTGTGTTCTTTTATGCTTGTCTGAATGTCTCCAATGCTTTTAATGTTTTAATGTAAAGCACATTGAGTTGCCCTCGTGTATGAAATGCGCTATACAAATAAAGCTGCCTTGCCTTGCCTTGCCTTGCCTATGATCTCAATGAGGTTGTTTTTGTTTGTTAATTTATACATTCAAGATCGAAAGAAGGTTGTATACAGGAAAAACATGATATTTGGTCCACATCTTCTACCAAAATACTACTCATGTTATCATTAATCCTTTCATACAGAATTACAAAACTAATCTGTGTGATCACCTTTGTGCCATGAGACATGAGCATGGGTTACTCAATAGTTTGATCAGTATGTAAATATTTAGCTTTCACAGTCATCAGATGTCACGTAAATAAACATCCAAGAGAGATATTTGACCTCTATGTTAATGTCCTTCACTACCAAAATGATAAATCTTTAAATGAAGGCAATCTCTTCAGGAGTTAGGTAGTCATCGTACCAGTGGAGTTATTGAGATCAAGAGCATCTATGTTAAATAGCATTGATGCTATTCTGGAGTTTGTGGTGGCACATTCTGGAAAACTATGATGATAAAACCTTCGATTTTTTTACCTACCTATGCGGATTAGATGTTCTGTTGACAGACTTACAGCTGATTCTCATAGTATTCTTATATGATAACATCACATTTACTTGTCCTGTTGCCAGTTGTAACAATTTGGACTGTGATGATGTACATGAGAAAACAAAAAAATCATTCCCCTAGTCGTTCTTGTTGTCTCCGCAAAATATGGTAAACAAAATAATAAGTTGTGTAAAGTTAAGGGGAGGGGGCAAATAAGAAATGCCTTCATTCAGATATTCATGAATAATGTACAGGGATCAATCAGTTTGAAAGCCTTTTGAAACCACTCATCTTTTTTCAATCATTGTATTTTGTTGGCATTGTATTTCTGTTACTTCCTCTATAAAGTTTATAAAAATAAATGTCTGCAATATATGTGTGTTATTTTTTCCAGTCTGACAACCTGGCAAAAGCAGTGTCCGCAGCTCACACCTTCCTGCTCAGACACCCAGATGACGAGATGATGAAGAGAAACATGGCTTACTACAAGAGTCTGCCTGGATCTGAAGACCACCTCAAAGACCTTGAGACCAAATCCTATGAGGTAGTAAACAGACACCAACACAGACACATACTCACACATAGGAAACACACTCACAAATGGAGCTTTTATTGGCTCTGTGGGTTTGTTGATGTGGTTACAGGCAGTGGTGAACCAGTCTCAAGTGCTTCCCAAAATGGGGCCTGTGGTCCTTTTGAGGGCCATGGCAGAGCTGAAGTGGGACCAGAACTAAAATGATTCTTGGTCGGTTGGGGGGATAAAAATGTGGTGGCCTTCTTCTCAGAGAACTAGGGAGTTATTCAGTTTTTGTTTCATCTTATTTTTGAAGATGTATCAAAAAATGCTCTAAAAATAGCTAAAGCTGCTAAAATGAATGATGTGAATTAATTGAAATGTTCATGATATTAGATATTGACTTGAGTAAGAATTACATTTTCAACCTTGTAAAAGTACTTCAATAATTCAGTACATATCTAAAGCGAAAATAACATGATTGACTTGCATTATCCTGATTGTGTGTGTGTGTCATTGCAGACCTTGTTTGTGCGCGCAGTGCGTGCGTATAATGGAGAAAACTTCCGTACCTCTGTGTCAGACATGGAGCTGGCTCTGCGGGACTTCTTCAAAGTGTACGACGAGTGTCTGGCTGCATCTGAGGGCCCCAGAGACGTCAAAGACTTTAGAGACTTTTACCCCTCCATAGCAGGTCAGTTAGTTCCGAGCTCTATTACAACCCTGCTTTTCCTCCATCCACAGCTGCTTCTACATCAGTTGAATCTATCTCTCTCCAATATGTTTTTTTTTTACCATTGCTTTGTTTTCATCCCTCTACAGATCACTACATAGAGGTCCTGGAAAGGAAAGTGAGGTGTGAAAGTGACTTGACACCTGTCGTGGGGGGTTTTGTTGTCGAGAAGTTTGTGGCCACGATGTTCCACTACCTGCAGTTTGCCTATTATAAATGTGAGCAGCATAATGTCCCCATTTTGTTTTTGCCAAAACACGTTTTCAGCAACTATGTTTGTACATTAAGGCCTTTTGTGAAGTGAAGTCTATTTGGAGTAAAAATGCCAAAATTTGCTGTAACTTTTGTATTTTCAGTGAATGACCTGAAGAACGCAGTACCATGTGCAGTTAGCTACATGCTCTTTGACCCCAGTGATGAAGTTATGAAGAATAACGTGGTGTATTACCAGTTCCACAAAAGCCAGTGGGAGCTCACAGAGGAGGACTTTCTACCGAGACCTGTGAGACATTTTCATGATCATAAACCTTATGCACACAATGAAGCATAAATAGTTCCTGACCAGAGTTTGGAGTTCATATAAAAGCGTATAGCGAAGTGTAGGCTATAATGGTAAAAAATTAGGATGAATATTACTTATCCATCTAGTCCAATGAAGCTTTTAAACTACAGTGCCAAGAAAACATTGTCTTTATATTTTTGTGAGCAATTTTTTTCATCTGTAAGAACTCAGAAGTAGTTTGACCAATCAATAGCATGTGCAAATGCTTTCTTGCCAAGAGTTAAATAAGAAGATCACAAGAGCTCTCTTGTCTGTGAGGTTAATGTGGTGCTTCAACCAGCAGCCAGTTGGCTTAGTTTCTTTGCTCCAAAAGGCTGCATGAGTGTTGATTCAGCCTTGCTGAGAAGAAAATAGCAAGTAAATTAAACAGCGCTGCCAAAACATTTGCTTAGTTTCACCAAACTAGATATAAAATGTTACTATTTGATTGAGAGAAGCTAAGAGGCTAATACAACTACATTTGGACATAGCCAGGCCATATGTGCTCCCCTGTCTTAATGCTAACCCAAGCTACCTAGCTGCCGTTAGTCTAAGTTCATTCATGATTTTCAGGAGATCTTACCAAGGACGTAGACCTAAATATCTTTGAACACTTCTACCAATCAAAGCTTAGCATATTAGAAAGCTGCTAGGCTAGATAGCATGTTTTATCATTAAAGCTGCTGTTGGTGGTCACAGAGTAAACATCTGTTCAGAGAGAGGGACTTCGACGTCAACACTTTCCCTCCCAACCAGTTTTCCTCTTATCCCCCCAACACAGATAGGAATGTGCAGTCACAATAGTGCCAGACTCATAACCAATCGGAGGACGCAGTAGGGGCCACCCTTTAACCAATCAGGACAGAGGATTGGAGATTAGCTATGATTGGTCCGTCATAACGGGAACGAGGGGAATTATAACATTGCTTGATTCAAAGGCATCGGAAAACACAGAGATTACGCAATAGTCTCAAATTACTTCACTTACCGATGAGTACCGATGGGCATTATGACCTTTTCTCCAAACCCAGCAGAAAAAAAGTTCAGTTTTTAATACCATTCCTACCAACAGCAGCTTTAAGTTCATATCTTTGTTTGTTGTTGTTGTTGTTGTTCTGTGGGTCATGGTTTGTCGTGCAACATAAATAGTTTTTCACAACGTAATTGAATAGCCAACACAAACCGTTTATATGTAGCGTTTACTTTTGTCAAGTGCTTACTGAAACTATAATAAAAACAAGTAGTGGCTTTGCTTGGGTTGGAGGCCTATGTTTTGGTGGGTGGAAAGGCATTTTTCGCTGATCCCCGTGTTTGTGCCAAGCTAGTCTAATTGGCTACTTCTGATAACTTTTAATTTGACATTAAAACAGATGAGAGAAAGGTAGCCTAAGAAAATAAGAATTTAACTCTCTGTTATTAGGGAGGGGCCATTTTCTCCACATATCCCATTATTCCCTACATGTCCAAGGACTTACCTGACTTCTGACTTCTTTTCTTGTTGTTCTATGTAGGTTTACTTTAACTCACACTTTACATAATGTCTCTGCTACAGGAGGCAGTACGGTACCACAATCAGACAACAATGCAGCTACAGATGTTGGAGTTTTCCAAACAGCGACTGGTGAGCGACGATGAGGTGAGTACCACATATTTGTGCGTGTTGGTGAATCGCAGGATGTTTGCCCAGGCGGTTATCTTTGGTCAAGTAAAGGGTCAGTAAGCACAGACTATATTTGAAAACCAAAACTGCATGCTGTCTAAAACATCATTTCAAGTTTAGTCAGGGTTTCTCTCAAAGGATTTGTCCTTAAGTGATTTATGGAAACACCCTTGATTCTACAGTCTGGTCACATGACACCCTGCAGTACTATGTGAGACCTGTTTATCAGGCTGCAATATGACAAATAGCCATGAGGTGGCAGCATGACACCTGCATTTCTTGCAGTTATTATGATGCAGCACAAAGAGCAAGGCCATCAGGGCAACCCCGTAAGCCAGGATTACATGTTGTTTGAGGTAAATACTGTTCAGTTCTGCTCTGTAATCTCTTTAGTTATGCCAGGTATGAGAAAAATCACAGATTGAACTGTGAGTGGGATGATTTATGCTAATTCACTGTGGGAAGAATGTCTCTAAGAAACAAAACAGACCCTCCCTGTTTTATTTCTCTGCAGGGGGAGGTGGTGGAGTTTATTGATGAGTTCCTGGATGAGGATGACAACCCTTTGTTGGAAGGTCCCCCGAAGTAATGGAAAACAAACACACAAAAGCAGCACCAACACTCCCCAGTTTGTATTTATTGGGTTTTGTACAAGACTCTGATTGATCACTGTGTTTTTTCTACTTGTAAGATCCACATCCTGAATTTCTTCAGTTTCTGATTCGTGCACTCAATATCCGTTTGAGTGGTACCTAAATGGTGGGTAAATGTTTAATAAGAACATTTGAGACGAGATATTTAACTCACTGTTTTGTGGATCCATGTCCCCACTGTGAACTTTGTATGTTGTCTTAAATGGTCATTTCTGCAGTAAAATGTCAATAAAACTTCAGGTTAAACATTGGGTTTTTTGAATAGTTAATGCAGCTTTGTTGTCATACTACAGATGCTAAATTAAGATTTTTCTTTAAACTAGGAATGCATCTACATCTACTTTGTTTGTTTCAAGTTTTATGTGAGCTTTCCAGTGCCTTTATTTAGAGGACAGAGCAGTGGATGGAGTCAGAAAAATAGAAGACAGAGTGAGTAACATTGGTAACAAATGGTCAAAGGTGGAAATAACACCCAGGGCTGCTGCTTCAGTAACTATAGCACCTGAACATGGGGCATGCAATTTAACCACTGAGCTAAACATATGCCTCATGATGTATTCTTTTAAGGGAAATACTATTTTGTGGTTAATGAAATTGCAGAGAAAAACATTAACATAATCATTGAGTTTAATAAGGCTGAATTTCTTCACTTCAGGGCAGTAGTTCTGTCAATTTAACCATCTTACTATCACTATCATACTTTAATTAAAGACAAACAAAGAGACAGCAAATTATCATGATTTCCAAGCTGAAAGTATGAATGTCTATATTTTTTGCTGAAAAGATACCTTCAAAAATACCTTGGATAAAACCCAGTTTGAGCTGAGCAGCAGGACACATAGAGAAAATACTGAGTTGTTTAATAATGTTTGAACATTGAGACTCTATGCCGTTTGTCACACACTGTTGTTAAAAACCCACAGGGGAACATTCTCTCTGTGTTACTGTGCGTCTCTGACTCTGCGTCCTCATTCCTCTCCCGCCTGTATTCACCTGTCTTGTCTACTACCTCTGCCTCTACCTCTCCGATGCTTTATATCAATCTGCCCTCTTTAGTTCTTTTGAACAAACATGGGAATAATGGCTGTTGAAAGGGACTTAGTTAAAAGTCGAGACAAAGGGCTGATTGTGAGGAGTCAAGGTCAGAGGTCAACATCACACCTTGTTTTGTGGCACGTCACTTTTAAACACTTGCATAACAAACAATTATTCATAGTCATAAGGCAGCCATTTTCCTCTGATGCCATGCTCAGGCTTGAAAACACAAATACTGTGATAATGTCAGACTGGTTCGTTCCACTGCTTCACAACTGATTAGCAATTGAAAAGAGAACGGAGAGTAATGATTTGGAGGGCTATATTTCAAGATGAAACAAGGGTATGTGACAAGATTGTTGGTTCAAAGCTGGTGCTGGCTGACGTGGTCATTCCTCGCTTGCCTTTGAGTGCAGGGAGGAAAAAGGAAACATGGGATACATGAGGAAAAAAACTTCTCCACTTTAACTCTTTTAAAAAAAAACAACTAATGTGATAACAGTTCTGAATTTATCTAATTCCATTCAATCTGATCACTTCAGAAAAAGTACTCCTTTATCGTGCAGTCTGAATACATTTAAAAAGTGTTTTGATTGCAAGTAATCGGATGATTTCTGAAATAGTATTCTGGTTAAATGTAATCTGATTACTTCTGGAAAATGCTGATTGCATGTAACACTGTTGAAAAAGTAGTGTATATATAAATATATAAACACACACACTAAGACAAAACTATCCATTCAACCAAACATAATTCCTTACACTAATACTTACTCAAGTTATTATGTACACACTAGTACTCTGACTCACATGCTAACACATCATACTACTACATACTGGAAAATATACAATACATACTTACTTACATAATCTTTTGTACGTACTAACATCAAAACTGAAGTCACATTGACACACAGCCATATATACATGAATCCATGCTAAAAAAAATGTGCTTCAGTATGTGCTTACTGAAGTTATACTAAATAAAGTGTTTACTTTTGTAAATTTGTGCATCAGTTGGAAAGGAAAAAAGGCTTTTGAAAATAAGAAGTCTTGTGTTTATTACCTGTCCAAGAGACAATAGACTGGGCCGACTGGTCAAAAGAAATGCTTACTTTATATATGTGATTTAATGTGTCTGAATGTAATTAGTCATTTTTTTTTCAGAATCATGGTATTAATTTGAAAATTAAAGAGGTGAACATGTTCTTCATTTTGTAACTGCAAAGCATCCCCTAAAAGCACAGCACTTGATTGGGTGACCTGGTAAATTATTTGCCTTGTTTGTCATAGTTTACTCTCTTAGCTTTGGGACTTCTGCAGGGCCACTGCTCAGTGTCCCACTTCTATTTCATATGAAATGTTACTATTTTAAATGTGTATGGTGGTCGTCTATAGGACAAAAGTACTCAAACTTTGTGGCAAGGTTTTACATCTTAAAATGGTTAACATGTTCAAAAGTGACACCTTTAGCGCCACCATGTGGTCAGCTATTAAGTGTTTTATGTTTTGGCTGATTCATTGCCAACCATTGAGAAGTGACTGTGAACTGTGAAAGTTTTCTTTTGCAGAGTGTACAAAGAATGGTCCAATCAGAAGTCATTCTATATTTTAAGAAATACAAAAAATTAATTCACACACAGTGCAAGCTCTAACTACAACTTTCTCCAGGGATTGCCTTTCTTTTTTAGTTTTAGCTTGAAATTTAACCCATCTTCTCTCTAGGTTCCTTTGATGATCCATTTGAATCAGTTAAGTGATGACAATTTTTGATATGCCTTATGACTTAAAACCTGCAATATCACTGTGCAACAATATAATGTAAGAGGATACATTATTTTGGTCACTGGAAAATCAAACATGCATTCGGAGATCCGTACCATGAGTGTATTTGTTTGTTTGTTTGTAGAAATCAGCAGTGGAAAACGAAATGTTTAGAACTTTATTGTGACTTCAAGAAACGGTCGACATTTTACCCTGACATCACACACATCCAGCTTTTTGAGATGAAGTAACAGACATGATAAATTATTAGCATCATGAGAATGAGTAAACTTCAAAAAGTTGCTTCCAAATGTGTCATCATTTTTCCCTAAATCCCAAATGAAATGATAGTATTTGAACAATCTTTGTGTATGTGATCAGGTCATTATTATCCCATTACAGCAACAGACAAAGTGGAGATTAGCAGACCCTGTATCAGACATGAAAAGTTATCATCCTCTGTCCACAGTGCTTGATTCTTGGACAAGAAACATAAGTCAAATTTATTTCCACATCTGTTAAGGTTATTTATATACAGAAAGTTTTAATAATTCATAATAAGTGAAACATACAGACATGTGCTCCCTGTGTCTTCACATCATGTGTAATTTTAGACACATTAATATTGAAAAGGAAATATTGTGAAACCTTTTGAGCAATTAACAAAATGAACACTTTAAATGATAAGTAGAGTAAGCTGGATGTTTGTGTAGGAGACGTATGAAGGAAAATTAAATTCTAATGTAGACAGTGTCCTGTCTAAGCCACTTTTGACATCTCTAGAGTGAAGCACTTTGTTCTAGTTTTTGCCATATAACTTATTGTGTGGTCTTTATACATGAACAGAATCACATACTGTAAATCTATCTTTGACTTCTTTTATGATTACTTGAATTTATTTACAGTTGCACCTTTTTACAAACATTTCGTGATAGTATTTGGCCTTGCTCTCAAGTATTTTGCCCAGCACAGAAACAGGAGCTTAAATATCACAGAATCACACACAGCTACAGTACACTGTAAAAAAATACAAACCTTCAGTTTTTGGTACTGGACAGTAAAACTACTTTATAGAATTTAACATGAGCTACATGTAGACATACAGCAATTTCTATTATTTCTAGATCATGATCTAATTTCCCAAATATTTTAGATAAGGATAATGACCAATCACTTATAAGAACTAGACCAGAGGATAAATGAACAAATCTTATCAGACAAGTGTGATCAAGATAACCACTTTGGTCTTTTCAGTGGCCAAAAGTAAGCTAACGTAAAATAAGGACATGTCATGATTTATATATTAGGTCATGTGGTTCGGATCCAAAGACATCGACAACTCTCGTATTATTTATAAAACTAAGTTATTGATTGAATACCACCAAAGATATTTGAAACAATTTAGACTTAGCTCTGAGATTGGGTGTTGGGATTTGAGTTTCCTCTTTGTGCATTGCAGCACCACAATGTTTGATCTCTGCTCGGTCTGAATGCCATCAGCAAATGACGTACCATTGACTGGCAGACCTGAGACACGCAGACAAGCATACAAACACACGCACATGCACACGTACACACTCGCACATGCACACGTACACACATACACACATACACACACACACACACACACACACACAAACTCATACTTATATAGGGCGGCTAAGTGTCAAGTCTCGAAAGACCCCCGTTTCATATCGCTCACCAGCCGGCTGTCAAAACCAACAGAGGTGGGGAGACTTTGAAGGTTACACCGGTCAACCTTCCATCTCACACTTTCCCCCAAATTTTTTTCTTTCCCTGGCTCCTCCATCTTCCTTGCATACTGTTAAGCTCTTTCTCATCTACTTTTACCCTCATCATCGTCCTTTCTTCTGTTAATGCTTGTTTGAAAGGAGGCTAGTTGTGAATTCAGGACTACCTGCCCAAATCTGCGAGGATCCAAAGCGCTTTGAACTCGAGCGCCCTTGTGTTGGGACAAAAATGATTGAAAAAAAACAGTTCAAACCACAAAATACTCAAACTAAAAATTCAGAATCAAGAACAAAGATCAATAAAAATAATAAACCAGCATTCAGCAAAGTCAACAAAAATTACAGAAAGGCAACACAGAATCTTTACCACAATGTCCAAGAGGTTTGGAGATTGAAGTCTTGGTTCATATGTTCAGGCGGGGAAGGCAAGCCTTCTTGTGGTTTTCCTACATGGTCTTGTCCTCATAATCTCTATTTTCAGTCCCTGGAGTAATGTCCAGTCCAGACACAACTCCAGTGAGATGTTAAGGGTTTGAAAATACTGGGTAGGTATGACAAAGGTGAGTAAAAACCTAAAGTGGATGAGTGGGAGAGGCAGAACTGCTACGATCTTGTCGGACTCAGGTATCTGCATCAGTTCTTCCTATTGTCTACAACTTTCTCATCATGGATAAGTTTTTGCTCACCAAAGCAGGACTATAGCACAACTCTTCTGTTAGAACCTACCCCAAATCTTCACTTTTGCAGTATTTTCTAGCAAGATGAGGAGCTGTTTCCTCTCAAATTCTTCCCAATCTTCCTCAAATGTCTCCGTCCTCTGTCAGAGTCCATCCATCTTCGCCTCCTGCTCTTACACTTTCTGCTGCATCTCTATGTGTTGGCCCTGCCTGCTCTGACTCTGGCCCTTCCCATTCATCTCGTACATCGAGCTCTTCTGCTGTTGCCGTCTGTAACACCACACCCCGATGATGACTGCAGCAGCAACCATACACACTACCGCAATTATGGCGGCCACAGTGGGCCCTCGGCTGGAGGAGCTGGGAGGAGGAGAAGAGCAGTTCTCCCCTATACACATTGCCTCCCCCATCTCCCCCTCCATCTCCCCCCTCTCACCCTTCTCCCCGGGAAGGTTGTGCAAAGTGTGCTCCTCTATCACTCCGCTGAGGGTGTCCGTATCTTGCATTGGTTGAGCTGGGTCTTGGTCGAGGTAGGGGTGTTCAGTGGGGCCACCAAGCCAGGAGTGGGTGGGAGCGGCTTGCTGTGTGTCGTAGTCTAGGGTGTCAGGGTGAGAAGGGGAGTCAGAAGGCTGTGAGGGTGCAGCGGTGTAGGTGAAGCCAGGTAGCGTCTCCTCCACACCCCTTTGTACTAAGGAAGGGTCAGTGGGAGACATAAAGACTTCTGGTAAGTTTGTGTAAGGGACAGGTCTACGAATTTCCACCTCATTGGGTTTGTCTGATGTCCTGACAACTGTCTCCCTCTCCTCGTCCTCTGGTCTTAGTCCGTCTGTTGTGGAATCATCATTTTCTTCCACTCGAACAACAGGGTAGCCATCCAGCCAGGTGTCATCTGTGGTCACCTTTCCACCTGCTGCCTTCTGGGTAATGTTCTGACGATCATCTTTGGCTGTAGAAATGATAACATGCTGGTGAGCATCATCGAAATCTTCATGGCTATCATGATCGTCATAGCTGTCATGGTCATCATGTTCGTGACCACCGTGATCAGGATAATGCTCATTGTCATCACCCTCCAGGTCGTAATGCTCCTCATGCTGGCCGTCATCATGGTCATCACGGTCTGGGTGCTCCTCTGACCCGTCCGGATGTTCTTGACTTTCTTTCTCATGATCACCTGTCAAATCCCCATGATCCTCATATCCTTCATGTTCATCATAAGTATCATCTCGATCATCGTATTCCTGGCTGCCGTAGCGGACGTGTTCTCGCTCCTCTTCGTGTTCACCCATATCATAATGGTCATCGTGGTCATCATGTTTTTCATGGCGGTCCTGAGCTGGGATGTAATGTTTCATATGATCATCACGGTCATCTTCTTCCTGGTGACTATCCGCTTCTTCTTGATCATCGTGGTGGCTGTCTTCGTGGTCATCCTTGTCTTGGTGGTGGCTGTCATTACGATCATCTCGATCATCTGTATTATGATCATCATCTTCAGGTTCAGGATCGTGGTCATCAACAGGAACAGAATGCTGGTGATGGTCCTTCCTCTCTTGGCTCTCCTGCTCTTTGCTCTCCTCTGATTGGGCCCCTGAGGCTCTCTGTGTGGTCTGTGTAGATGGATTAGAGGAGACAGGATGGCCCTCTTCCTGGAAGGCCTCAGAGGGGAACCAGAAGAGGTGTTTCTGGGAGAGGAGGGACACAGGTGCTTGTGTGGCTGGAGCAACATCAGTGGTGACCACCTCCCTCCTCTCCTGCTGCCACCTCGGGTGACCTATGAAGTCCTCAACCGGCCGTTCCTCATCTGTTTCTCTTCCTTCAAATCTAATACCAATCACCTCTCCTTCTACCGTATGCTCTTCACGTTGGTCTTGAGGCTCCTCCTCCACTTCAGCAGTGAAGCCCATCTCCTGCGGCTTCTGACTTGGGTTTGCAGCTCCATGCACCTCCTCGTACACCTCGCCTTGAGCCTCTGCTGGTCTCTCGTTGTGGTGCTCTGCTTCTTCATATGAATCCGGGAACTTGTCCTCATAGTCTATATGACCTACGGTTTCATCTGCAGAACCACAAAGGGGGACAGATTAACTTTGTTACTTACATCAACTCATACAGGTTAAATCAAAAGGACAACTGCACTGACATATAACAGACAACCCTTAGATCTGATAAAGCTTTAGAGCAGTTGTTACCAAAGATTTGGGATTCTGATCTTTAGATGGAATTGTTTGACTTTTTAGAAAGTGCATTCACCTGCTTTCTCATAAAGACACATAGATGAAAAGATTGACATCCCTCTTTTAACTGTTCAAAAGGAGGCTACATTCAGCAGCCTCAGTAAGTATCAAGAATCAAAACAGGAAAAAACAGCTAGCATTGCTCTGTTCTGAGGTAGAGAACAACATTTTGTATAGATTTAACAAAGTAGATATAAATACTGATCTGAAGCACTGGTGGATTTTTGTTTTGTTTTATTTCCATTGAGCTGGAAGTAGTACAGTCTTTGTGCTAAACTGCTCTAAGAGTCAAACTTCTAATCTCCTTAGATTATCTTTTGACCCCACTTTATCTCAGGATGGTTCAAGGACCAGTGCTAACTCTATTAGCTCAACATGGACACAGACTACATAGAGAACTCATGCCCTCTTCTCCCTCAGCTTGGCCGCTTACTGGCATGTCACACTGAGGTGAGATAGCTGCCATTTTCATCCCAACTAACAACTGAGGCGTTGTTTTCCAAAGCCAGGAATTAAGGACCACCATCCAACAATGAGGGCTAACAAGAAAGAGGAATGGAGGTGGAGCTAAGAGCGGTCTCCTGTCTGAGTCAAAGGTCAAAGCTTTGAAGAGGACGAGTGTCAGGGAGGCCTTTTTCTGTCTGCCTTTACAAATCTGTGCAATGATATCAGTTTAAAGAGCTTCTTTCTTACCTTTGACACAAATCTCCACCATTCCGTACCACTCTCCACAGCTGTCGCACAGCAGGCTGAAAGCCTTGTGTCCACTGGGCATTAAATAACCTGGCACACAGGTGTACAGCAGCTCATCACCCATCTCATACCCACTGTGCCCCTGCAGACGGGCATTTGGAAAGGATGGAGGGTCACCACACGGTACATCTGTCGAACACAAACACACACATTTAACCTACAAACAGAACGTAATGTTTTTTCTATACGTTACACAACGAAAGTGCAATAAAAACTATTAAACAAGCTGATACTGATGATGCAATCCCTTTTTAATAGTGCACAGTGTTGTTCCATATAAAACATGAGCAATTATAATTATCCAGCTTCACAACAACACAATCCCCTGTGTAAACAGAAAGAGATAAGAAGGACTCAAGGGACAGGAAGTAATGGGGTTTGTAGAAAATGTGGATTTAATTTAGACAAACACAAACAATGCTACTTAGGTGAGATAAAGGGTGTGTATTGTATCCACTGTAGTCTAATTTTTCATGGTAATTAAACCAAAGAAACACACATTATTTGAAAAATATTAACACATGTATTGACTCATAAATGCTGAATATTGTATTTTTATATTTTCAGTAATTTATTTCATGAATGAAAATATACAACAATGAAAATCTGGTGTTTAGAATAAGGTCTGCTAAATTTACAGCAGTAATTCCATATATTATGATTACTCTGATTTTCCAGGTTTACTTCAAATCAATATCCTTCAATGGCTGCCAACAACATTCCATAAACAATTCTTTTAATGTATTTTCTTCCTTAACAGGTCAATGACAGATTTATGTTTGTGAAGAATCTTGTCTGATTTTGACAGTAGACTCTTCCGCTCTTGATGTCAAAGTGTAACATCATGCAATTTAATAAAATGTCCCATACCATCTACTTAATGTGGCTTATATTCTTTCACGTCTCAGGTTGTATCATCCAGACATATCACAGACTCAAATATTCATGTACAGGTAAAACAGTGAAGAAGCTTTCATATTTGAATTTAATTTCTTATCTCAAAACTTAGGCACAAACTAGGGATTTTGTACAGAAACAGGCACCGTTTCTGGTTAAATAGTGGGTAAAATATCAATATAAAATATAAAATCTCTCAAAAAGTTTTAGATTACTGTGATATAATCTACAGGAATGCCTCTACTGTCACCCTCAAATCTCTAAACTCAGCTTGTCAGTGCGTATGTTTAAAAAAAGTAAAGAAACACTAAAAACAGGCTAAAACATTTAAGAAAACTCCATAAGAAAGAAAGTGCATGTAGTCTGTAATGTCCTTTTTATGAGTTTCATCCTGACAGGTAACTAGCTGTCAGTTAAACATGCATCTGCTGGTGAGTTTACTGACCTCTGGCTTTGATGCAGAAGGCATTGAGGTGTGCTGTGTCCTCTGTGGCGTTTTCTGTTCTCACATCCACTGCTTTAAGGGCACCACCAACAACATTACACACCGTGGTCCTAGAAGTCAATTCATAAAACAGAAATGATTGAATCGTGCCATACATCAGTCCACAAACACACAGACACTCATTAGATTAAACCTGAGAGAAAAAGGCAGACAGTAAAGCATTAAAGCACCACTGAAGAACTCTGGGATCTAGGCCGGTCATAATCAAACATATTCAAACACTATGTCGAAAACTTTTAGGAGCTTGATTTATTTCTACCACAAGCAGAGCAAAATAAAAATTAAGGGTTTAAATAAATAAATAAAAAAAAGAAGAAGTTAAAATCAAAGCAGAAATTCATAAAATGTACTCTTTTTTTGTGTGTAATTTGGTCACTGGTACCCCTTTTCGACCAACGCGAACCGGGTTGTATTTCTGGGCTGGTGCTCACGCTGGTTCGGAGCTGGTTGAACTTGCAAACCAACACAGCACCGGTTTGTTTTTCCACCCGCTCGAGCCCGTGGAAGAGGAACGTCATGATGTCAGATTTACGTGACCGCTTTTCCCAGCAGCACTAGCGCAAACTTTCCCTCACAACAACGATGGCGAACAACGGCAGCTTGTCTCCTCGGCCGACCACTGCTTTGCCTTGGAATCCATTTGTCTCTTTTATTTTTTTGCTGCAGGACAATGGCAGAAACAAGTTTGGTTTGTGTTTTTGATCACGGCAACTTCGCACCCCACCCCTCACCCCTGACGTAAGCGGTTCGCGGTTCTAGACCAGCAAAGAGTTGGACCTGCTCTGGAACCGGTTTTCCCGGCCAGGAGCCGGTTCACTCACAGCCGAAACATGAAAAAACGGTTTTCTATTGAGCGCCGGCTCCAAACCGGCCCTGAAACTGCCTCGGTCGAAAAGGGGTACGTTGTCTTCCATCACCCAGGTTTATCTTGTGACCCTCTGAAGGGAATTAACCTATTTGTTGTGGACTGAGCTAGCTCCCCCTTGTTTGTGGTATTGTTAAATTGACAAACCAGTACTTCTGCAACAGTGAAGAATCTGGGTACTCCTCCAACTAATGACGACATCACTTATAAAAGTGACATTCCCACTAAATAAGATCACATTTTAAGCAGCAGTTTGGTTCATATTATGAACACGGGTAACATTACATCACACATGTACATTTATATACAGTGCTCTGTGCTCTCTTGGCCACTGATTTGTTGCTTATCTAAATATTTTTAAGTCATGACATCAGGGTCCAGGATAAGTTATCACAGCTCAGACATGCTGCAGTATCAGCACTCGTAGCCTGTGGCACAATATTATCACACTGGGGCACATTACGAGTAGATGTTCCCATGCTGGAGCCTGAAGTCACAGCCAGCTTCATATAGAAGAATGATAACATTAGGGTCTTAATATAATGCACAGTCTACATGGACCAAATGAATAATGTCTACAAGCTGCAGTTGCACAGAAAAAAGCTGAGTAAATAGTCTATTTTTGTCGCAACATTAAGGTTTATAGCATCATTAGGCTATTTGTCAAACAAAAGCAGCAGATAAGACTGACTCAGACTTCCCAGGCCAATCAAATCATGTTCCCATAGCAGCTCCCGACACATAGCAGAGTCTGACTGAGCTCAGAAATGTTATAGAAAGCCAGACGTATTAGACCTTTTATTAAAAACGGGATTGATTAATAGCATATCTAATCAAGTACAATTAAAAACAAAATAATTTGGCACTGGCTTAAATGTCTGCATGTATGCATCCTTGTCTGTGTGAACTTGTGTCCCTGAGTTAATCAAAGCATCGGTAATTGGAAAGAATTTCTGACTGGCAGCGCAGTGAGACTGTGAGAAGTGGTGTGAGTCATGCCGCATGCTTGTGCCATGCTAACTTCAGCTTATAAGGACAAAAGTCGGAAAGGGAGAGATAGAAAAAAAAATCAGAGCAAGACAGAAACCGCCAAGAAAACAGTGTGAGGGAGTCAAAAAACACAAGTTCTGTTTTCACATTCAACTGTAGCTCATGGAAGCAACTCTGTATGACCTCTCATCATTTCTACCATTCCTTAAACTCCTCACCTTACATGACACAACGATAAGTGGAAAAAATCCTGATGTGTGTTTTTGTGAACCTTAGTGTTAATTCAGTATGCTGGTATTATTGTGTTGGTTTCCGTGGCAGCAGATCTATGATTGACAGGTAAGAGGAAGATGTTAAGGTAGGGGAGTCATTCTGAGAAGTACTTGTTATTACGCAAGAGACCTCAATATTATGTCAATGATATTCTTGCCCTATAACGTCAGAGCATTACCTTGCATAAATCACGTAAAACAGTACAATACACCACATGAACTGTAGGGATGCAAATGATTTATATTGACCTGACAGTCATCCACTGACTTAACTTCTTCAAACTTGACCTTAACTTCCTCCTTTCAGGCATAAAATAAATCCTTAGCATCAGTTCAGCAGTTTGCCTTCTTGCCGGTTTCAACAGATGACATCACATCACCCCAATTATCCTGTTTTTATTGCCCAACCAAAGCCTTTTATATGGCCTTTTATTAAAGGTGCTATATAAATAGAGTTATTATAATTATCATCTAAGGAGCAGATTAAACCCTCAGGGCTAAAATGTGACCAAGGGTCTGTTCAGTTCGCTGCTCTTAACATTCTCTGATATACAGGGTTGAAGAGGTGAGGCAAAAGTAAAAGACTGAGAAACAGATGAGGGCATGAGTAAAAAAAATATTATGAAAAAATAATGAAAAAGTACAAATTAAATCTATAAGGGGCAGCATGCAAAGAAAGATGAAGTACATAGAAGTTAGAGAAAAAGATTATAAACAAAAATTTGAAATTATAATTAAAATCAGGAGTCCCTGCAAAACTTGGAAATAGTTTTTAACTTCTGAAGCAAGATGTCTGTCACTAAAAGTTTTAACATAAGACATAATTGATGACATTGTGTGGTAGCAAGGGGTTAATGGGAGTTGTTAACTTCAATGTTGACTTTTTCTGGAGTAAACTATGTGACGTGACTCAGGCAAAACTCATGTCAAAAGCCAGGTAAATGTTGATTCACTCACACTACTATAAATCACTTTATACCCCTAAAATATCTAAAGATATTTAAAGTCAACAGTCTGCAGACTTACTTTCTCGCTCTCTGAGGTATCATCAATCAATCGTTATTTATAGAGCACTATATCATGTCTATCCAGAGGCAACAGATATAGAGCAGGTCTAGGCCACCTTAAGCATCATTAGTTTCTAATATCATTGACAAACAGCCAATTTCATCTATAAGCACTTTGCATGAGTGATAAGGATTAATTTTTGTAAGAGGCAGAAAACCTCAGCAGAACCAAACTGATGGGGGACAGCCTTCTGCCATGATTTTGCAATTGGCTGCGCACAAGAAAAAGGAGCAGAGACAGAGAAAGAGGAACAGACAGGCAGACGTACAAATAGCAAGTAACAACATATAAAAGAGGCTATAGAGACAATGTCTGCACTAAATGCTAGACTTCAAACATGTGTTTTCTTCTACTACATCAGACCTACCCAGACAGAGGGTACCTCTTGTCCACCTACCCTCCATTTTCTCCACAGCGTAGCAGGAGAATGAGGGAAGTCGAGATGCAAAGTTTGGAGAGGTACACTGCTAGAGCAGACAGACCCATAGCTAAGTGATACACTGTGAAACATGGTAAGAGGGTGTGAAAGCCAAAGTCCACCGTCCAGAGTGAGGAGCATGTGGATGTGCATGTGTCAGCTTTTCCTCTGTCCAGACATTTGTCATTCTCAGACCTGCCACCATTTTGTAGCAGGCTAAGTTTCCTAGCATTGATAGTTTGGTTTGGCCAAGGATTTAGGTAGATAAAGTATTTTTTTAGCATTCCATATTGATTTTTAAAGTGCTTAAACGGCAAACTTTATTTTATCAAACATGTCGCTTTGCAATATTTTGTTTAGCCATCTATCTGGATCAATGCCAGTATTACCTGTGCTGGGGTTAGCAATATTAGCATCATAGGTCCATTGGTCTTTTGCTTCACTTCTCTGTTAATCCCAAACTAATGAAAACTTAAAGTCTTAACAGCTTTAACCATAGAGCCAACATTATGCAGACATTTTTATTATATGCCGTGGTCAAGGGTAAATGGTCTTATTGTCTTGAATGTTAGCTAGCACACCAGGCTAATAACATGCCAAACAATAAAATGTAGTAAAGATGTCCATGTTATGTAAGCACCTTAGTTTGCTAGCGTAAGCATTCAAGCAAAAGCACATCTGTTCCTTAAGCTGTGGATGGTTTGTCCTGTTTGTTATTGATTTTCAAGCTAGTTCCTGTTTATTATCTTCTGTGATGATGACCTTTAAATCAGAGCTGACAAGTAAATTAACCACTCACATAATTTTTATTGAAAAAAATCAACTGGGGCTATAGGCATTTTTTAAAATAATTAATCAAGTAATGAAAAATAACTTCCGTAGACTAGTTTTGCACTTCTTATTTATGAAGGGAAAGGAAATTCTTTGGTAGGGGGAATGACAAGAAAAAAAAAACATAGTTTAGGAACTACTTCAGATAAGGAAACATCGCCAAAACACCTCTCATTCTTAAAGAATTCAAGCAGCTTTTTATTTGAACTCTGAAAAGCACAAACACATAATTTTGAACACTTAGGCCTACAGGCTTTAAATCATCTTATTTTGATACCCGTAAACTAGAGGATTGTAACTTTCACTTTCTTCTTATCCTCTGCTAGAAGCCTTTAGGATACAAGTTGTCAGTCAAACACCTGGCTATAATGGTATACTTTTTGTCAGGCCTGTCTGTCTGTTAGTGTCTCTGGATGCTGGAGGCTGTGTGTCATGTTACCGTGGAGATGAGAGGTGTAAATGGAGGCAGTTGTCGACATGACACCCCGGCTCAGAATTCCCTCCTCCTCCAGGAGGGAACAGAGGAGTCTTTCTCTCTCTCCTCTTCTCTCTTTCTTCTCTCTTTTCCCCCTGAAATGTGTCAGTCTCTTCTCCTATCTTCCCACTCCCTTTATAGCTGCCGCTGCTGCCTTCTCTTCCTTTTGCTTTAATGTCTTTCAGCAAGATGACCTTTGACCTCTTCAGAAAACACAATTTTCTCTACATGTGCCTTACAACAATGTAGACCTTCATGAACCAACATGCGCTGTTATACTGTATCTTTTTTTTTTTCTTACCCCACTGATCCTCCATAGAGCCACCCACGGGTGCACGGGGAGAAGAAACACTCAACCACTGCGTGATGGAGCTCCTGTGTGGATGCTAAGCGGGCCTGTTGGAAGGCACAAGCCCGCTCAGCATCTCTGAAGCCCTCCTGACCAGAGGAGTTCCTCAGGCTCAACACAAACACTCGACCTGAGGAAAGAGGACACTGGTTACCTTTTTTATTTTAAAGTGCTGTTGTAAATATTCTACAATTGGGCTTCTGGGTTTAGTCACAGCCTGTTACGTTAATATTGTCCATTACATTTAACTTTTTTTATTCCAGGAAGCATAACTAGCAAGCTTGAACGGGAGCTTCTACATTTTTTTATTGATAAATGTACACTGTTCTATTCATGTCGAAAAGATGTGTGTATTCACTCTTCATCTCTATTTGAGACAGACAACGTGCAATTTAGTTGCAGTTGTTCTGTGGATTTAATCTCGGGGGACCGATATTTCAACATTAGGTTATTTTTTGTACCAGGTAAGAAAGTACTTCAGTAACACTTATTTATGAAGCCCTTTTCACTGATATAAATCACAAGTGCTTTACATGGACTTGACATTAAATGCCATTTAGAAAATTATTAGTTAGATTAAAATCAAGTTTGCACCAACACCACACTGTGATGAAGAGTTGAACAGTAAAGCAGCTCACGTACAGCATATTAAAGGAGCAATGCAAAAATATGTATTTCCAATACCAATATATTGATCATTTTGTAATACATATTTTATATAGAGTATACATGCAGGTGTAAATAATCAGTGAATCAAAATATGTGAATCCTTATAACAAGATTTACAATATAAAATGCTGATTTCAACGTCATAGAAAATATAATATTTGACCCCACCTCGTGAGAAAGACTACAGACTCAGGGCTAACAGCTTGATTTTTGTGAGCACCTGTAGTATGTTCTTCCTAATGAACTTAATCAGCTACAGGTGTAATCAATTCAATCGTACGAGCTCACTGTCCCTTCACAAGTCATATCAAGTGTTAAGAAATAAGCGGGAGTTTAATCATCATGACATTTGGAGTCCATCAGCTGAGGCTATACGTACAGCCATTACGCAGTTTATTAACAGTGCACGGCTGCATGGCGTGAAATATGAAAAATGGACTAAAACAGAGCGAGATCTCCTGTCATTATTACAGAACACACGATCACTCGCGCCCTGAGAAACGGTTGGTGGCTCATCAAATTCAAATTTAACTCAGTAAAAGTAATTTATCTCTTCATGTCGACTTTTTGATAATATTTTGCAATACATTTGTTTTAAAATGATATCAATAGCTCTGCTGTCACATTTATATTACATTTTTCCGTTAAAATATAGCCAAACTATCAACTTACCGTCTGCATTGACAACAGAAGTCACCAATAGACAAGCCAGCAGGCATCCAAAGAACCATGACATTGAAATTTGTTTGCAACGATCCAACATCTTTTACGCCCTCAGCTGCGGGTTAAATCTCACTTTATAATCTTGGAGAACGTGTCCAAAAACTTCCAGACCACTTTAAGTTATTCACAATCTTGGTGGTCAAAGTGAGGATGGAGCAAGAACTCCTGCTTTTTCCCTCCTGCTGGACAGAGGTGGACTGAGCAGCCGGAAGGTGAGCTTACTGTCAAGTGCGCGTGATGACGGGGAGAGAACGGTCAGAGCGGCTCGAGAGCGAGGCGCGGTTTATCTCCCCAAATAGTCGCCTCGCAAGGGGATGGAGCACCGGTGTGAAAACTCGCGTGTCCCTGTTGGTAAATACGTCACGGCTCAAAATCTTGGCTGCTCCTTTGCAGACACAGAAACGGCAGCTGCTAAAGTGTCCATGAGCAACAAATTGGAGCCCTACCCGTTCATTACATGGAGCTGGGATAAGACCCTCAGTCTCCCAACGCTGTCTTAATGTAAGGAAGTGTGCATTTGTGATGAAGACTGGCACACTGACTATGCAATGCTATTTAAAGACAGTTTGGATAATTAGGGACCTCACGTTCAGTACACCAACATGGAGCTTACCCTTTGAGCACTGAAATCTTAATTAAAGTGAGCTGTCCTTTTTGTCTGGCCAAACTTCCTTCAATTAATGTGTGTGTGTCTGTGTGTGCGTGTTTGTGTGTGTCTGTCCCATTTGGTGAGAGAGATAAAGTTGAATGACTAAAGCCCATAGAGAGCTGTGCATTGTTTCAATGAATCTGCAGGTAAAGATAACAGCAACAACCCACATAGTGCCAGAATGTACATGATCCAGATCACTGAACCTAAAGCGACGTTACAACATATAAAAACCCATTTAACAAGGAATAGAAGTTATCACTGTGCGCACATGCTCCTATATAAAACATGATCTTTACCCTCTGATGGTTCATCAATACATTTGAATAAACATTTAAGGCAAACGTATAGGCTAATGTAAGATTGGTTGAACGATTACTCCAACTTTGCCATTTGTCATGCCTCAAGATCGGAACATTTAGAAGCTGGAAGTTAAGACTTGACTCACACTACAGTGACTGGTAAAGTTAAGTCACTGTAATGTCCTGAAGGAGGCTGACCAGTTGTCACAGATGATTTTCAGTGCTTGTCTCAACTTGGTCAAGAGTTCAGGTTGTGTAAGCCTGGAAACTTCACCTGCCCAAGAAAATCATGTGTACTATTCCAGAGCAGCTACAAAAAGACTTTAAAGGCCCGTTCATCAATATATATTGTGATCCATTACTTAGAAGACTTGAGTAACCACCATGTAAACACCCTCCAATACAAGTGAAAGTACTGCCTTCAAAAATGTTACTCATGCACAACTTTATTCATCTTTGAAAAATGGTCCCTGTCATTATTGCCCTATCATATCAACAATACCATTTATATAATACATACAACCAGCATGTAAAAACTAATAATTACCTTCATAATTATTTACAGATGATTTTTCTTGATTAAATGATTTTTGGCCGCTAGTCAGGTATCAGTTATCCTAACTGTAATCTCTAAAACAGCTTGTTCTCTAATTATTGCGCTCACATTATTCAGATTACTGTCATTTCAGACAAGCACAGTAGTAGCAGTACATTCTAAAATAGAAAAAAAGCAGGAATGTGTTATGAGTAATAAAAATATTATGAATCTGTCTAAATCTGAATGGCATAATTTTGAATGTGAGCTATTGTTTTAATCTATCATTTGAATAGTTTAGTTTTAAGGGGAACTGGAAAGCTTTTAACAAATGATCTAACTGATGTTTGAGGTTGTAAGGTCTGTAGCATAAATGTAAGAAACCTGTCAAATAGTTTTGTCATTTAACCCATGTCTTGATGATTTGCAAGTTAAAATGCAATGAATATTGAACATTTGAAGGGATACTGAGCAATATTTTGAGTTATAATAACATGCGTTAGCTACTATAAGATAGTAGTTTATGGGAGTTTCAAGCTAACATTATCGTCAGCTGGGAAGTGGGCTGGATGCTAACATTGTCTTTTGAAAGTGTTAAAGGCTACAACAGAAAAGGGGGAAAGAAGCTTTATGTTGTAAAAACAACTTATTTGAAAACCATTAGCTTAAGATGACCCTGTTATCAAACCTCATATTAAGCAAACATTAAAGCTATCCCTGAACTCATATGTATGAATTACACGTACAAGGATGGTATTGTTGCTTTCATGGGCAACCTACTTAAGTTAGTTGTCACAGGTGTTTGCCTCAATGAAGAAGGTTGCAACAGTGCTCCTTCCAGCCTGCACCCACTGTTTGTGTTCGCTTGTTTTAATATATTCTTTGTATGTCACCATGGGCAATTGAAAATAGACTTACAGCTGGTTTGTTGCTTGGTAATTTCCAAAGAAAGCTGCAATTCTCCTGTAGCTCTTTGGTCAACTTTGATGTCATTTTTTTGGCATCACAACTGGCCTACCTGACATTATGAAACAGGTCCCTTTAGTAAGTCAAATTGAGTTAATTTCACATCAGCCACACACCGAGGTGCACAGACGTTGCCTCGTGGTGCCTTAAGGATGTTTTTCTCTTGGTTAAACCAGCAAAAGCCTTGGCAATGCCACAGATTGAAAGATTCAAAGGTTATTGTTAGCATTCAGCCAAAGCTAGTTAATGGTAGCTAAGTGATTAAAAGCTTAAAACTAGTTTGGGAATACTAGTTTGTTTCCATATTAAATGTCTCTGCTAACGTTTCCAGAAATAGAAACTTAATGTCTATATTTACTATAGCGGTCAATTGCAGATAAGCCAGGCATCCACAGAGTTATAAGTGGAAAGAAGTGGTTGAATGCTGATGTCAGCATTATCTGAGCATTGAGTTTTCCAGCCTGAGCTTGATGTCTGAGAAAATTGGCCAATATGGTGAATATGTGTATGCAGCTCCACTTGAATACATACATGAAAAACAAGAAAGAGTCGAGAACAGATTTTTGAAAAGAAACAAAGTTGGGGAAATTCCTCAAGGAGTGGCAGCCTTAATGAGGTATCACACGTCTTCACAACTGTACATCCCACCTTTTCCATTTCATTATTCTCCATGTTTCCTCTGTCTCAGTGGAGTCACGCTGCTGACACTCCCACTTCATTGTGCCCTCACATCCTCCAATGATGTTTGTCCATTTCTGTAGTTTTCTTCGTCACATTTTCCCCCCTGCTCTCATGGACCTCTCATACTTTCACCTCTTGCTCAGAGGGGCCTGGATGGGTGAGCTGGGATCCTGACTCACTATTATGAGGGGCCTATTTCTGGAGAAATTTACGGGGTCATGGAGGAGAGAGGTGAGGGATGACGAGGAGGAGAGAGACAGTGATTCACACCTGCACCATCTCAGAGAAGCGGGTGAGAATTATGTTATCTGCAGGTGTCTGTGGGAGGGGTGCACGTCCTGACTTCACACAGGTGTGTAATCTCACAGGACCAACAGTACACACCCATCAGACAATTTGAGCTGTGGAGGTAAATACACATGCACACACACATCAACCACAAGATTGCTCTGAGTATGTGTGAGACCAATGACTTCCTACATGAGACATGTCCTGTCAGACAGATTGAGGCGTAATGCAGATGTGCAGTTGACTCAGAGGAAATCAGTGGTCATATTGGTGCAGCCCAGCAGAGGTATGGCTACCTTTATCTACATAGCAATAGCTAACTAAATCTCCATTAGGTTCAGATATAAAAAATAACAGTAACAGATTTCACAAGACAAAGATTTGAGTATGCAGGGGGGATGGATTTGTTGATCCTTCAGTGAAACATAACAATCCAAAATCCCCTTACTTGGATGGCTCTCACTTGGCTGTGTGTAAATAAGAAATCAGATTCAAACATTTTTAGAGAGTTTTTGTAAAAAAAAAATTGTGAGTGCAATTAGAATATGTGTGTATAATATGAAATGAAGCACATGAAGATATTGTGTACAATATTAAGAATATTATCTCAAGTTATGCTGTTGTGCTTTTGAAGTGAATATCAGTGCAGCTCTGATTCCATTATGTGACAATAATCACTGCGATACTTATATTCAGTAAAATTGCACGCTGAGTAGAAGAACTGCCAAGAGAAAACATCCAAACAAGGAGCAGGGTTGAAGAAACAATCTGGCAAAGAAACTGGGACACTAATCACAACAGGAACACAATCTAAAAGGCAGGAAAAATACTGTTAAGTATTATTGTCTACATTTGACATGTTTTAGGAAATGGACATCTATGATCATAAACATCCTGGATCACCAGCTGACAGAAGACGGTGGAAACAATGTGTGTTAAACAGAGGTGGCCTTGCTTGATATTAGCAGCGTCACTGCGATTAATAGGACACATTCAACACTGAGCTGCCAGCCGCAGCAGAGTCAGAAAGAGAGGAGCATGGAGCTATTCAAATAACTGAGATAATTAATTTGACTTTTGATGAGGGATTGTTAATTACTATGCAATGTAGCGAGATGTGGTGGCACAAGGGTTGAAAATGTGATGCAGGCAGATGGAGGACAGCATTTTAGCATGAGCATTATAAAATGTTAGCGTTCATACCAAAAAGAACAAAATGTTTTCTCTATCTGAATTATCTCTGTTCCATATTTTGATCATAGGTTATTACCCTGGAGGCTCAGAGATTTGTATGACCATTAGTAACAACAACTTATAAATGACTCTGTTTGCTACGGACAATTTCAATACTTCTGCTGCTTACTGACATGGTTGTCAATCTTGGTGTTTCCATAATATATTTGGATGTATTTTCTATTTACTTCAGTAGAATTACAAAAAAAAAAGATGATATTGATAAAACCAGTGAAGGGCCATAAAGCACATGGACAATTATTAAGTTAAGCTTAGTTGAAGAAAAGGCTACATACATCTACTTCATAGGTGCCTAGGAGAGGAGGGAGAAGAAGCTTATTAAATTGGACATTGCAAGAATCCTGCAAACATGTTTGCCTGATGGTCTAGAAACAAAACGTTACCCTTAAAAATGTTATTGCAAGTTGGACAGTGTGCAGGATTCTTGCAATTTCTCACAACAGCTTAATGACAGAAACATTAATGTTAAATATTGGACTCTTTAAGCAGGGACTGCAGTGCAAAAGAAACATCCTCCAAAATACTCTGACTCTTCATTGAAAATATCAGTAGCTGCTGCAGTCCTGACAAGCTCCACCAATAAAAAAGCTATGCTTAAGAAGGAGCGTGCAGGTCAAAGGCCTTCATGTCTAATAAAGGAGGGTGCATTTCAGTAAGCCATGCAGCCCACACAACATGGCAGCCATGAAACTGGCATATCTGAAAAGCTCAACCATTAAGGATTATACTTACACTTTTCTTTTCTGCAAGAGACATGCTGCCTGCCTTAAAAAGATATGAATGGGAGAACTTCCTGTGAAAGACTCAGGACAGCAGTTACAACAATTATTCTTTCCTCCAGTGGCTCATTCTGCACATCTCAGTTTGACCTTCTTTTCTACCAGGGAGACAGAAAACTGATTCAACTTTTGCTGTTGCATTTATTAAAAAAACATCTAGGTTGAAGTTATACTGATGTTGGCACTACAGTGACATGCTTGGTATGTGTAAACAGTTGGTCAATGGCAAAGTGTTACACCAGCACAAGGATTTTAGTGTGGGCAGCTATTCCTATCATATTTTTCCAGTAAAAAAGAAATAGAAACATCTTTAATACTTATATTTTTTAATTGGAAATGATCATAATTTGGATGTCCCTCACTAGAACATAGAGTGATCACCCCTCTCCAACATTTGCAATTGACTCAAAGTAAGCCCAAGGCTACTCATACAAAAACAATTTTGGTGTGATTGTTGCTTATAACTGAATTATTAATTCACTGTTTTGTATTGGGTTTTTTTTAAATAAGTAATAACTTGATATAATTGTACACGATGCATAGTTTGAGAATTCTTCTAGGAGAAAAGTCCAAACTAAATCAGAACATGTCATGTATTATTAAAATGTAATCATCCCTTAGTGAAGCAACTGCCCAAAGTGTTGAGTCCATGTGATTTCTTCCATTCAAATAAATGATGTCAAAGAAAAAACACAGTACGTCTTGTGCATATTTTTTCGGACTAACAGAGAAGTACAAAAGGAACATTTCCCAGCCTCCCCTTTCATTCACTGCTGGGCTCAAGTTTATCCAAATAGGGGAAACTGTGTAGCTATGGCATTCTTTACCTGTCAGCCCTCTTTATAGCTATGCTGGAATATTTTAATACAAGTAGAATATCTGCATACTTCTTCCAACTCTGATTATTGGATTGGTTAAGAAGGAACCTCTTTTGACCTCTATATAAGGGTTTTATATCTGCTCCAGTTTGTGTTTAGTGCAAACTTACTTTTGAAAAGTTCTTATAAATGGAGACAAGTCAAATGTGCAAAGTGTCCCTTCAAACAGAGTGAATAAGAAAATGTGGTCTTTTGAGTTAAGTAGATACAGAAATTAAAATATTCACAAGTGTTACTTTGTTACCTCACACCACCACATGAGTTGTTCTACATTGCATGAGTAAACAGTATGATCTTACAGAATGAACAGGGATTGGGCTGGTTGCATAAGAGCGCCCTCAAGCGAGGAATCTTGAGAACTACTGTAAAGATATTTTTAAGGATATTTAACTAACATTGGAGTTTGTCTGAAGCCATGTCTAAAAAAACTGCAGTAGAAGTTGGGGGGTTATGTTAAGAGCCTTGATAAAAAAAGATTTAAAAAATAGTGAAATAATAACTTCTATGTAGGTGGAAGTCCTGCATCTAAACTCTTCCCAAAGTAAAAGCACAAAGGCATAATAAAAGACAAATAGACAAAATACACTTAAATTATCTGAAGTAAAAGTGATTGTTATGGAAACATGGAATTAATATGTATGCATTTATATAATCCATAATGCCTTGTAGTTGTTTTGGATAACTTCGAGGTATTTATAAAGTGTTTCTGTGTTGGACTTGAAATATTCAATTCATTTTCAAGTCCTTGAAACTTTTTTCAAACGAATACAAATCAATAAGTCAAGTGAAAATATTCCTACCAGCTTTGTAAAAATATCTACTTAAAATGGAGAAATAAAGAATTTGATTAAAATAAGAATATTAAGTACGTATTAACACACAATGAGACAAATGGCCATAGCTGGGATTATGAAAAAAAAAATTCAACACGATTTTAATAGAATACAGAGAAACCAGTCAGAAATTTCATTGAACACTGTAGTGTTGCTATTTTAGAGTCAATACGGCATTGTGTTTTCATGCCATATGAACCATTTACACAACGCAGGGGAGACAAAGAAGATGTTATTTGGTGTAGCTGATGTCTGCAGTTGAAGTCCTCATATGACTGTGTCAATGATCTCTAACGCAGAGAAAATCTTTGCCCGTGGATCTGGCATTAACAGATGCGAGTGTTTCCTTCCCTTAATCAGTCCCGCAGGTTCGTGTCAGGTCAGGCCCTGGTGCTGTTGTGAACCCGTGACTGCTGCGGTGCAACAGCGATAAAACAGACCCACCTTTGTCGTTATTCTGCAAAATCTCTCCGAGACCGCCACAATCAAAACAAATCGACCACGCGTGCTTTTCCCGCAGCAATGACGTCACGTAAACCCGCCCCTTTCCCCGCAAGTAAACAGAAAACGTAAAGGAAAAACGTCCATGTCAGCCACCATACGTGTGTTTAATGCGTGGGACATGAAGTGATGCGTGACAGCGGGCGTTGATTTCGCCTTTTTGTGTGTTGAAATCAAACTTGAGGTTATTTGGGGAGCCAGCTGACTCGCGCTGGAGCGATGAAGGGAGAGGCGGAAGTGAAGTCACTTGACAGACCGTCCATGTTATTATTGTTATTTTGGTAGCCCTGCGATGAGACGGGCTGGGGAGCCGCTGGTCTCCGAGACAACGAGCATTGACGTTACCGCAGGCCGCCCCGGACCGACACCACCACCACCCTCGCTGACCCGGAGACAGGAGCCTCGCTGACGGCTGGGGGGTGGGAGGGAGGAGGGTGTGAGGACCCAGCTTCAGCTCGGCTCCTACACTACACTTCGGCCGACCAAAAATAAAACGGCGACAAAAACAATAACGGTGTTCGACTGGTGACTGCGCGGCTGGTATCAGGGACGTGCCGCCGCAGACATGAACGGTATCACCAAGGGCCGGTTCGAGGTATGACAGAGGGAGTGGACCACCTCACTGTTTGTTTCTAGTAGACGTGGGAGTCGTGGGGCTTGTATAAGCAAAGTGTGTTTGTGTATGTGTGTGTGGTCAACCGTGCTCCTAATTTTTACATGCAGCCTGAAGCCGAGGCGTTTTGTTGGTCAAGGGTAATCCGAAATCCTGTTATTGTCCTGCCGCACCAGCAGGCAGCGACAACATGGAGCTCAGGACTGCGGGACACAGGAGGGCTGTGGCTGAGGAGAGTCAATACATCAGGGCCGAGGCTGGCTGGCTGGCTGGCTGGCACTGTCGCCTGAGGTTACAGGCTTTTTGGGTGGAGGGAGGACGAGGGCTGCAGATGGAGATTTGTAAATACAAGAAAGTACAGCAACATTCAATTAGTCATCATGACAGATAACACCGCGAAACCTGTGACACCTCCTGTGATACCTGTGAATGACAGGTGCCACTGAGCGGCATTGGCACACCACAGATGGTCCTGTTGTGTTCGAGATTCACTACTAACATGGCGTAGTACATGAAGGCTATGTGGTCTCATGTTTCTTTTCACAATCTCTCCATATTTCCATGACAGTTGCAGGGAGGTGATAAACACACCTTTTTTTTTTATAGAGCTTAGTGTTCAACTGCAGTGGTGAGAGAAGTATGCAGATGTTTCTAATCAGTAAATATATCCGTTTCTTAAAGTCACAATATTTTAAAGTAAAAACATTTTTGATGGTGAAATCTGTCGTAAGAAAAGTCCATAAGTAAACTCCTTTTAGTGTTATAATATCTGAGTTCATACTGTTTTGCAGTACTGTACAGTGAATGCATTAGCTGTGTTTTATGCTATAAAATGTATCTGCTCTATGTTTTAGGATTATCATCTCAAACAAAACATCATATTTGAAATTATGATTTTGAGATTTTTGTTTTGATCCCAAATTTTCAAAGTAATCAGCAACTGTAGAGGGGAAATATTTGTCCACATTATGTGCTTCTGACATGTAGCAGAGTTAGAGTATAAAATATATGTTTTTATATCTTGAAAATGAACTGAAGGAGCCTACGTTACTTCCCTCAATGACCTCCAACTCTGCTCAGCTGAATGCAGTTTTACAAATTGCTCCATAGTGCAAATCCATGCTAAATTCCTGTGGTATAATAATTATGTTTTGCTGTGTCAACGCTTTCTCTGTAATTGTGTTCCAACACTAAATCAGCTCCAGTCTGACTGGTCCCCTGAGCTGTGAGCATTGTTTATCTGGAATATCATCCACACATTGTTGAGATTCTTTCAGGTTTGACTTGATGGTACTTGACTCTCTGCGTCAGGTGTTCAGACGCTGTAAGGTTGCCAGTATGGTGAACATAGGTGACTGTGAGTGTGTGAGTGAGTGAGAACAGAAGGTGCTGATATTTGTTGCCATGTCAGTGGATTTCTCAACCAAGCTGTAAGCTTCTTATATGCAGATGAAAACCATTTTATGGTGGGAAACAAGCAGGGGTGGGGGTGGGGGTGGGGGGTAATATGGGAGGGCTGACTAATAGCCTTACACCTGAGACAGTGCTTGATAATGAACTTGACGTAGCTGTATTGCAGGTCAAGAAATAGCAACAAAACAGAGCCATATTTCATTCCTGATACTTGAGTGAATGTAGAATTTTGATACTTGTCACTGGATCCATGCTTGTTAAAAAAACACATTTGCACCCTGTTATGCTCTGTCTAGGAATAGGAGTATGACAGTACAGAGGAACTCCCTGCTTGGGAATGCTGCTCTGCTGGCACAGGGAATGAGGGCACCAGAACACTGAGGTGATGACTTTAATGAAGTGTGTGCACCAGAGATGGCTTTGAACTTCACGGTCATAATTTCATAACTATGGCAGAGATTACACACAACGTACTGCTCATGCCATTCCCCCTGCTGGACTCTTCCATGAGATTGTATGATGGCTGAGTCCCTTTGTGTTTGGTCAGTTTATCCCAAACACAAAGTAGGTCCTTATTTAGCTATTATTTACTTTATAGATTCTTATTTTTATGTTTTTGGTAAACAAACAAATGCTCAGGTTGAAAAATAATCGTGAAAACTTTCATCTTAAGGTCACATTTCTTGTTTTGGTCGACCAGCTGCCCTCAAAAGATATTCACTTTAGAAATATTTGACATGCAAATATTTGATGATTTAGCAAATACCAAAACTATGATACTTAACTTTTGGTATTCAGCCAATTTCAAGCCAAAATGTTCACTATTTCATGGTTCCACATTAAAAGATATGATTTATTGCTCTTTCTTCCTTGTTTTATTCTGCAGTTAACTAAAATCTCATCAAAAGTTGGTTAAACAAAGTTGAATATTTAATGACATAATTTCAAGGTTAAGGGAATTATACATGATACCATTTACGGTTTATCAACTTATACAGACTAAACAGTTAATGAATAATATACAAGTCAGCAAATTACCAGCAATGAAAATAAGAGGGTTGAGCAAGCAGGTGTGGAGTCATTTTCCAGTGATAAATGTCAGATGGCTACTTGACTGTAAAAACTTGTGTTTCCTCCATAGACGTTTCAGTAGTTTCCTGAAATATAAGGATGTCAACCCAGATTTTGAGAACTAATGTCTCACAAGATGATCTTACACAGTCACTCTTATGATACTGTTAGTAATACAAACCACATGATGAAGTGATGATTTGCCCCCTGGCTTTTGTTGCATAAGGCTTACTAGCTTTGTCTACATTGTGTTAGCTAAAGGAGAGGTCATAGGTGAGTGATGTGTTACAGAGGTGGTTTGGAATTAAGTCTAAATTTAGTCCTAAATCCTAAGCCACCTCTGGCTTTACAGAGACACTGCCTTAATGCACTGAAGGCCTTGTTTGTCCACAGGTCAAGTTCTGTGTCTAACATTCAGTACCCACTCTGTATTGTCCTATTAAGGTCAATTTTACTTTGAGTTTACCCAATTGACACAGCTCTAAATATAACTGCAGCTGAAAGCCACATGACAATGATAAAGGCTTTATTTTAAAGTGCTTATTCAGAGATTTCATTAAGCTTCCCATAGAGGTAGTCAGGCCCATCCCTATGGGCAGATGGAGAAAATGTGTTATTCAATACAGGGTATGTGGGAACCACTGATGGAAACAGTTTAACTACATCCTGGAGCTATTATTAGATAAAGGTTAAGATGGGTGTTTGGGACAACTTTGTCTTTGTTACCTGAGAATGGATGTTAAAAATCAAACCATCTCTGTTAATTATTAGCTGGACCTGAACCGGACCACCTCCCTCTCTTTTGTCTTGTGACCCCACTTCCTCTTCAGTGGCCTTTTCTTACTCCCTCTCCTCTCTCTTGCTATTTATGATTGAATACATTTTTTATCACTTATTTTCCCCCTTGACTTTAACAAATGCTTTGTTTGTACTTCCTCCATTTCCCCTTTCCCTCTTCCTCTTTCTCACCCCCTCTCCCTCTCTGCTTTCTCTTTTGAGGGGCTTGCATCTGTCATAGAGTGAGGTGGAGCTTAGACGTTTCCAGAGACAACCTTTGTTCCACCTGTGCCTTTTCCTTGCTCCCCTTTATGCGGTCACATTTTCAGTGTTTGCATGCGACACAGCAGGGAGTCCCCTTCATTAGATACAGTTTGTGAGGAGCGTATCATTGGCAGGATGCAAATCTGCAGAGGCCCTGCGAATGTGGGTGTTTGCCGTAATTTAAATTCATGGCTGAATACGGCCTACCTGATCTAGAACGTTCTGCCTCTGTTCACCACACAGAGGTCTGACTTGAATCACCTGCGAGTGTGTACTTGAGTGCGAGTGATTGTGTGTGTTTGTGTGTGTCCCACTCAGCAGATGGCCAGACATCCAGCGAGTAGACTAATTGAGATAAGCATGCCAGCAAGCTGACCAGGGTAACAGAATTATAAGCTTGTAAGAAGGGGATGTGGAAAGCCAAATGTAGCTCTGGCTGGCTTATTAGTGTTGCTAAGAAAGTGGTTTTTTTTCCTAACTGATAACTGGACCTCAAGGTTCTGTTTTTTTTAAAGGATAGGTCCACATTTTTCCAGGTCTATCATCCACTCTCACATCCTCATTCTCATTGACTGTGATTAATGGTTCACTTAATCTTGTTTATAATTGCTGCATAGAGATCCCAATATATATATTTTTCAGTGTAACTTGAAAAACACACTTTCTTATTTGGATGCTCAGATTAGTGCCTACGTGAAACTTAAAGCTCCTCTGAGGAGTTTTTAGCTGGTCATGGAACAGACTGAAATGAATGCTGATGTCTCTTCATGACCAAGTGGCAACCTCCGGTCTGAAAATATGAGTCCAATGCGGAAGTGCTAAAAACTGCAGTTCATCAAGGATCCGCTTGAGGCTGGCTCCGGAAGTACCAGAAACCACATACACACCAATTCAAAGAAGACGATCTTTACAGCAGAAATAAACATGTTTACAGCCTGGTACAAAAGACGATTTTTTTATAATAATGGAGATACTAGTTAGCTAGTTAGCTTAGCGGCACGCCATTCGACTTAACCTTTTGACTTTATGTCCCTTCCCCCTAAGGTGCTGGTTTCAAAATTAACATAAATATATTTCTCCTAACATGATAATGGTTTGATGCATGCCCAGTTAGTCTCTCTCTGTTTGATTATAAAAGAGTATGTTAACCATTTTACATAACATTTTGGTGGGAATTAGCAAGCAAATATAAACATTAGTCGTTTGAGTAGCAGCGGTCTTTTTCTATTCCTTTTATTTCTTTCTATTTAGTACATTTTTGTAAAATTTGAGAAATAGGAGGATTGTAATGTAATTTCGTGCTACTGGCTGCCAAATAGAAACAAATATTGTGAAGTTGTCCTTTTAGTGATCAGTTTTAACAAGAAACATTCAAATGTGTAATAAAATAGCACTATGCTAGCCACGTCCTTGGAAGAAGCAAACCGTTCAAGGCCAGTATGGACGAAAAGGAATGGAGCTGCCAAAGTGCTTTTAATGTACAGCTGGGAAAAGGAAGATTAAGACTACCTTGTAAAAATGTGAACATAACTTTTACACACATTTTCAGTTGACAAAAAAGAAAACTGTCCCCAAGCTCGGGTTTAGATCCCAGATGACGTTAATATTGTTCTTTCCGTGTTTTGATCTCTGTTATAGTTGAATCTACTTTTTGTCTTATTGTTGTTGTTTATCTTGTGTCTCGGCAGGTGTTCTCAAACAGCGATGAAGCCCCCATTAACAAGAAGCTCCCCAAAGAGCTTCTTCTTAGGTAAGATTAACACACACAGACACACTCGCACACAAACACACACAATACTACACAGCATACCCAGGGACAAGGACTTAGGTCAGGGTTACTCATTAGCTGAAGCAGCCTTGAACACTAATGTGTAAGAGTGTGTGCTTTTCTCTGTGTGTTTTGTCACTAGTTGTGTATGTGATGTGTATGTGTTTCCATGTAGGTTTTTTGTTTAATATATGTTGGTCACTAGTCAGAAATGAGGATCTGTTAACTGTTTGACCTACAGACCAATATTTTGTCTCAGATGACCCATGAATCTGACAGCACAAACACAGTCACCCTTGTCCATCCTCCACACTAAGCGCATTTGTGTGTGTGTATGTGCACCTGCATGTCGCTCTGCAAACACGTACTAGGTAGGTTGCTTGTTTGTGCGTGCGTGAGTGCGTGTGTTCGTGTGTGCGTGCGTGTGTGTGTGTGTGTGTGTGTGTGTGTGTGTGTGTGTGTGTGTGTGTGTGAAACGCTCTTGGGCCTATGCAAACTGTACGTGTGTATTTGTGTGTGTGTGTGTGTGTGTGAGCGCGCTATAAATAGCTCGTCTTAGCTAGTGGGGAATTCCGCAGTGCTGTGCTCCTCTGCTGCTCCAGCTGTGCTCCACAGCGACTACCAGTACACCCATTACCCCCAGCACTTATGACACTGGTGTACAGACAATCACGTACCCACTCTCACCCACCAGCTACAACACATGACCCACTGTCACATGTGTGAGGTTGAGACACTTACACAACCTCAGCTGTGAGGAGGACTCGTTATGGCAGTATATCTTGTTTTTTGAACCATGGAAAGTGGGTTGACAGAAGCTTTTCTCTGCATTTATAATTTGTTAATATGCATGTTACCATGATACACTGCCAGGGACATTGTGTTGCTCCAGGTGCATCTGTATTAAGCAGGTATAAATCTGTGAAAGATCACACACATAAAAATGATTGTAATCCGACGATTATATACCTTTATTTAGTAAATCAGAAACATCTCAACCAGTGTTTAGAAATATGTAAATGTTTGAAATGACAAATCCAACAGAAATAAAGACAATAATGTTCTAAAACTCAAATTTAGACATTCCTCTGATTTTCTTTTGAGTCTCTAAATCTTCTTTTAAAGATAGATTTGTCTTTATTTGATAGGACAGCTTAAGAAAGACGAGAAGTGTGGGGAGAGAGTTAGGAAGACATGCACCAAATAGTGAAGGACCAGGCATTGATCTTATACGACCAGTCTGAAAACGACTATGGCCTATGTTCCTGGGGTGTCTGCTCTACCAACTGAGATAAACCAGTATCCCTAAAACCCTTTTTTTGAAGGTCTAAAGGCATTTATAGAAAAGCATCGAAGCAGAAGTTGGAACCAGCATAAATGTAACGCTAAATAAGGGATAATGTATAGTAAGCAGGTTGTTCTGTGAAATAGAATCCTGACAGGGTGAGACGAGGTGACACTAAGGGGACATCATATCATATCATACATACATTTCCCCGCTTATTACCCAACTCCCACTTAAAGATACAAACAAGTTAACACTGAGTATTGATGTAAAGATGATTTAATTGATTTGGAAATGATTAATTTATACAGCTAAATAGAATCGTCCCTCAGATTTCATGGTTGGTAGTGCTTCCATGACAAGGTAGTCTTATCAGCCTACTAACTGGTCAAATTAACATTAAACGTAACAATTTTAAGTCTTGGCATCATCGCTTTCCTGTTAACATTCCTAACAAATAATATAATATAATATAATATAATATAATATAATATAATATAATATAATATAATATAATATAATATAATATAATATAATATAGTATAGTATAGTATAGTAAAAGAAATATCAGCAGCATCTGTATAAGTTCTCCTTCCTTATAACTTCTCAAATCTGTTGGCATTTTCTTCTCATCGAACCAGTCCTGTAGCATTGCCACAAAGCCTAAACTGTGTGATGGTATGTATGTTTTCTTCAATTTGGTTGACGCTTCTTTCACTCAGCTTTCAACCTTGTGTGTTTTAACATCCCTCGCTATCCTGTGCTGTTGTCCCCCTCTCTTTTTCTTTTCACCACAAATCAAAAATGTTGTGTTCCCTGAATAAATTTAAAGTTATATTAAATATATATAAGTTGTGAAGCCTCTAGACTTACAATGCTGAGAAAAAAAAACGTAGGCTCTTGCTATTCAGGATGAAGTACAGTTGTTATGGAGTTTTGACCAATCAGAATCAATTTAACACAGGTAACTTTGTTGCAGTAAGGATAATTATTTATTGATCTATTAATGGATTAGTGATCTCTTAAACATGACTGTTATATTGAATGTATTACTGTGAGCAGACCAGTGGTACCTGGCTTGTTTCTGCATTTGTCTGCCTCTCAGGTGCTGCATGGTAAACAGCTGTTATCTAGGCCAGTGCAGCACGGATATACACTGAAAAACTGAGATTTAGAAGCAGCTCGTCTGTCAAGTTGACAAGCCTTGGAGAGAGTTCAGAGTCATTCGGGGTCTCCTTACCCAGAAGCACTGACTCAGCACCCTCCCTACCACCACCCAAATTCATGTCTAGCTGGAGTTTCTATGGCAACAAGTCCTGAACTCCTGGTAAAGGCTTGATTCTCTCTTATCAAGCCACGCTCGAAGGGCCAGGTGAACATTTTGTCAACAAATGGGGATGTGCTCCATTAAATTCCTATTATGTGCCATGTCAGAGAGAATACACAGGATTTGACGAAGCAATTGGAGGCTGCTAAGTTATTTTCTCTTCTGTCTATGTTTGGATGCAGCATCAGGGCCTGCTCACGTTATATCATCATCTCCTTTTTCTTTTGTCCATGTTATTTATTATCCAGTCAGTTCGGTTTAAACAGTGTCTTTATCTGAAAGATCAGAGCTTTTCGTGCTTCTATGATCAAATGTAGGTGTCAAAGTGCTTAATATGACTCAAAGAGGACTCAACAAATCAGAGTGAATGATTGCTTCCCTGTGAGTGTGATTAACAGAATTCTTCTGTGATTGGTTAAAAGGCCTCTCGCTCACATATAATGGAAAGTCAGATTGTATTTGATTAAAACAGACAGCCAATCAATGATCAGCGCCAAAGCCATTAACCAGTTATTAGAAGCGGGATCGATGAGCGCCTGCTTGATTGGTCTGCTTCTCTGGTGGCCTGAGATCACCTCAAGGACTGTGTGTGTGTGTGAGTGTGAGTGTGAGTGTGTGTGTGTGTGTGTGTGTGTGTGTGTGTGTGTGTGTGTGTGTGTGTGTGTGTGTGTGTGTGTGTCTTTGCATTGCATTGTTGATTGTATACATGTACCCCCTGACCTAAGACTCTAGTGTAGATTTAACAGACATGTCCCAACATGCCCTGGTCGACCACACATCTAAACACACAGCCTTTGTCTAGTAGCTATATGAAGGAAACAATGGCCGGCTCCTGTTTCCTGAGGTTAAAAGGACATTCAGACCCCAGCTGCACTCAAAGCTTTGGCACTGTGACAATTCTCTGAATACCTCAGAATTTTCTATGCATCGTCCCTTTAAGGAACGTTTAATCACTGGGACAAGGAATACATGTTTGGTTTTATGTGTGTCCCCCTCTGTAAATGTATGTCTGTCCGTCTGTTCCATGCTGACTGTGGCCTTGCCTGTCTGAGCGCCAGAGATTACTCATTGGCAGATTAATGGATTGAGCTGACCCAGTAGCCTGCTGCATGCAGCCCTTTGTGGCTGAGCAGGCCCACAGCTCAAACACTGGCTGTCTGTGGGGCTCTCCTGCAAACCAAACATAGGGGATTGTTCAGTATTTAAGGACACAAAAAGCATACTTAATCACACAAAAGGGAAGATACTAAAAAATAAAGTTTAAACTGAGCTCAGATATACACTCATGTGCTCTTTTTGTCTCTCTCTGTAGAATATTCTCCTATCTGGATGTGGTTACACTCTGTAGGTGTGCCCAAGTATCTAAGGTAAGCATTCCCCTCTCGACACCTCCAAACCGCCCACTGTACACTAACACACTGGCTGTTTTCAGAGAACGGATTGATGTTACTCCAAACTACTGTATGGTTTAAAGGCATACCATCACTGAATTCTCTAGAAATGTCTATAACATAGTGCCATCTGCTGGTTGTGTGAAGGGGGACCGCTGTTTGGCCACAGTGCACTGCAGCTGAAAGCCATTTATGAATGAGCTTACTGTGAATAATAACCAGAGTTAGGCAGGTGGACTGTGAATGCAGGGCTGTGGCAGCTGCTTCTCTTTCAACAGCTCCAGTGTATTCAGAAAAATGTTATACATCTCTACGTCTGTTAAGAGGCACTCTTAACGATGTTCTTCTGCCAATCCTCTTGCATATTTTGGTCATACCCAAAGTTTCATCCATTGTATTGAATGTTCTGCATTATATTCATTTATATTCATTTAATTTAGTGGAGATGCTCTCAGACATTTTTTCCTACATGATACCAATCCAATCCCTAGGCTGTTGCACAGGCTAAACCATGTGCCCTTTAGATACCTGTGTGCTGGCAAAATAAACATTATAATGTTTTATACTCTATCCATAAGAGAGAATCTGAGGCTAAAAGTAATGTTGGGGTTGAAACTGGCACTGCTTTAAATACCACACAATACAAAAAAAAGACATATTACCATCCCACAGAGCCCAATGTAAACTCTTCAATGGTCTAACAGTGTAAAACCGCAGAGACGATCAGTCTGTGATGACATCGCTTAAAGAAAAGTAGCACATCTTCACTTTAAAGAAACTCCAGATGGCCTTAAGAAGTGAAAACAGCAGCTGGTGCACCTGCTCCTGAACAAGGAAACAGGAAGTGATTGTAGTTTCTTCCTACAATGAGCCAAACCCTTCTAATACTGTACTGTGCTGCTGTGCTGACTCACTGTGCTCAATGATCTCTAATGATATATATGTTAACCATCACCTCTGAACCTGATGTGTGTCTCTGTCCACACTTTTCTCAGGCATGGAACGTCCTGGCTCTAGATGGTAGTAATTGGCAGAAGATTGACTTGTTCAACTTCCAGACAGACATAGAGGTGAGTGATGCATTTAAAAAAGAGGGAAATAAAAGAAGAGTTGAGAGTACATGTGCCTGTGTGTGTGCTAGGTGTGTGTACTTGTTGAGTAGCATTATCCAGCCCAAGGCTTAGTGCTGGGTCACTAGGCTTTGGTGCCAACTGTGACGTCACAGATGATCCTCTGTCCTCCGTGGCCCAAGTCAAGTCACTCTCTCCCTCTCTCTGTCCCTCCATCTCTCAGGGCCGGGTGGTGGAGAACATTTCCAAGCGATGTGGTGGCTTCCTGAGGCAGCTGAGCCTCCGGGGCTGCCTAAGCGTGGGAGATGCCTCTATGAAGTGAGAATGTCCCTTGAGTGTGCTTTTGCTTCAACTTGTTCCTAAAGTCATTCTCTTTTTGGTTCGATTATTTTCTTAAGTGATTTGTTTACATTTTAAGCAGCTTTTATCTCTTCAATCCCAGGGGAATTCCTGTTTTATAAGTATTTTAATAATGCTTTTACTGTGTCCCAAACACACAAAACCACAAATAAAATTTTTGTATCTCTTGATCAGTTCATTAACTCTGTGTTACCTGAAGATTTCTATCTATTAGCATTTGATTTTCAAAGTGAAAGCTGTTATTTTGGGAGTATCACTCCTAACAAAGAAAATAAATGTACTGCAGCTGTACAACAGTCTCCCAGGGGCCTGTAGATGACTCTCTTCATTGGCTCCTGAGCAGCCCACAGCATCTGACTTCTTTTTTTATTCAATGAAGCAACTCTAGAGTAATTCCACTTCTCCCTCTATGCTGTTTCACCGTTTCCCAGGACGTTTGCTCAGAACTGCAGAAACATCGAAGTGTTGAACTTGAACGGCTGCACCAAGATCACAGACAGCACCTGTCTCAGCCTCAGCAAGTTCTGCTCCAAACTCAAACAGCTCGATCTCACCTCCTGTGTGTCCATCAGCAACCACTCCCTCAAGGCCCTCAGGTAGTTACTGCACACAGTTACTGGTATTGCCTTTACAATACCAATGTCCTCCAATGTGTTGACTTTTTAGCTTGACAGATGTGCAGGTTTTGAGCTGATAATTTTAAGGGGAAAATTGTTTATTTACCAATGTTGCTATACATCTTCTTGTTGTTTTTGAAGATGAGGTAATGATAGACTGTTTCATATGAGGATAACTTTATTAAAGAAAATGAACTATCATGTTTCAATATTAACCTAATCCAGTGCAGCCTACATATGCTTTGTTGTCATGCTCTGATAGATGAACTCAGAGTGCACCCTGCTGGACAAAGTAGAAGTATTAGCACAGACCGTCTGGTTTCAGCTGACCGATATTAGGCCCCTTTATGAAGGAAGTGCTATATGAACACATTTTGTCATACATTGTTTCTTCATTAATTGTTATTTTAAAAAGATGTAATACCTTTACATATAGGGACACATATTTGCTAGTACTAACAGGCTTGTAGTTACAGATATCGGCTAACTGATATCAGGCTCTTTTGTTAAGATAGAGATAAAAGCTTTTGTCTCTAAAGCACATTTTTTTTCTTTATATTCTCTGTAAATAAGTTATAGTATAGATATACCAAAACCAGAAATTTACCCATTAACCCGTTCTATCTGATATCAGCCCTCTGATATATCGGTCTCTTTGGTCCCCAAGAATTTTTTTCTGCATCATACTTTTTAAAATAAAAGTTATAATATCAGTACAAATTGCAAAACTTAAACGGATTTACCAATAGACCTATACTGTTTGATGCATATCGTAAGACATGCGATGCACTAACACTATTAGGCCTGATATTAGCTAGTTGATATTTGGCTCTACTGTAAAAAGAGTGATACAGATACACATCGACCAAGCATTGATTTTGTCTGATAATGTCTGATATTGGTCAATCAATATATGGAGTTCCTGAATAACAGATATACATGCCCATTTTTTGGTTTATTTTACCTTACAGAAAATATTGATAACAGTGATGACAAACAAGTGCTAACATCTGTTCGATATAGTTTTTTTTAAGGTAGTCACAACAGCTACTGTTTTTCTGAAAAGCTTTACTATCCATATAGATCAGAAAAACACATGGCAATAATAACATGTTACCTAGACTGTCTGACATTGGTCAACTGAAAATCAGCTCTTCTGTGAAGGCAGTGATACAACATGTTCAAACATACCTTTCTTCATATAAAAGTTTGCAATTTTCATTTTCAATTACCCTTCTGTGTGGGAAGTGTTAAAGCTTCATTTGGATTACATGTTCAATGTGTTTTCTCTTCCTCCTCTCTGTGTGATGCGTGATGTGCATCCTCAGTGATGGATGCAGAATGCTGGAGATGTTGAACCTGTCATGGTGTGACCAGATAACACGCGATGGAATCGAGGCTCTGGCTAGAGGGTGCAATGGTATACGAGCACTGTTCCTCAGAGGCTGCACACAGGTAGATTTATCGCAGTTTGACAGATAACCGCACATACATGAATAATTTAGGATTTTTTACCATTAAAAACGTCCAAGTTTTACATTGTTTTTTTGGTCGGTCTTTTTTTTTGCCCCATTTTTAAAGTTATAATCCTCTTATGCATCAAGACGTAGTGTTACATGATGAACACTGTGCAGAGTTTACTGTAAACAAGGTTCTCTGGTGGCTCAGCTGTGGGGAAAAAAAAGCTAAAACCTAGACAACTCAAAACTATTTCTAGATTGTTTAAATAAGAGAAACCCCAGAAACAACATTTTTTCCCTCGGCTAAGAAGAATCTAACTGAATAAAAGACTGCCCTTTCTTTCTTACTGTTCCGACACTGTAAATTTTCCACCTTGTGGAATTTGGGTTATTTTCTTAATCTCATTGGTTGGGTTTTTGTTGATGTAGAGGTTTGTGTCGGGCTGGCATTCTTGTTCTCTCCTGCCGCTGTGGTGCCACTATTTTCTTCAGGCTGTGTACTCAGCTTGTTGTTGTTGTTTTTAACCAAAGTCCTGTCTATTTTCCTTGCTTGGAAAAAAATACAGTAACTCCACAATGACTCATCTTTTTGGTGTCACACGGAACAGTTGTGACAAGTGACTTGATTTAACTCATTGGTAAAAACACAGTCACATTCGTCAATAATTGATCCAGGCTTTTGTTTATTAATACTGTACATGTTTTATTCTTCCTCAGCTGGATGACGGAGCTTTAAAACACCTTCAGAAACACTGCCCAGAACTCACAACCATCAATATGCAGTCTTGCACAGTAAGGCAAACATTTGTTTGTGGGTTTCTGGGAGAGGGAGACTCATAACAATGCTTTAGGGATGTGTCTGTATGCCTCTGAGTTATTGTGATTTGTGTTGCGTGTCTTTTGCCTCCAGCAAATAACAGATGAAGGCTTGGTCAGTCTTTGCCGAGGATGCCACAAGCTGCAGATCCTTTGTGTGTCTGGCTGCAGCAATATCACCGATGCCTCCCTCACTGCAATGGGACTCAACTGTCCCCGACTTAAGTGAGTAAAAAACCCATATAGACGCACTTTTTACCAATGCTTTACACAAGGAGATCAACAGATTGCTAAACAAAATAATCCAAAAATATTTTGCCCTATTTAGGCCCAGTACTGATACACATCTCGGATGATCTAATTATAATCAGACAGATCAGAGTATGACAGTTCACACCTGACGTTGCCACTCTTCTCCCCTGTGTCTCAAGTGACTTCAATCAGATCTCGTTTCCCTGCAGATTAACCTGTTCGTTAATTTCATTATAAAACCATCAATGATAAAAACAATAAAAACTGCAATTCAGATTTGAATTACAGAGGAAGTAGGTGAAAACTTGCTTTTATCATGAAACCTAATGTTACTTGACAGCTCTGAGTTTTATTAATGGTATGCGTAGAACTGCATCGCAGGCTGCATTCTTTGCTTACAGCGACAAATACACACAAAAATCTGCTGTCCTTACTGGGTTGCATTAGTATTGGCTATGACAAAATGCTTGTGAAGATATCGCTCCTGTGTTGTAATCGTTCGTCATTGGAGAAGTAATGAAATAGGCAAACAGTCTATGGTTATCATCAATAGAACCCCTGTTACAATGCTGTAATACATTTTGGCCCATGATGCAGATGTAAGCAGGCTTATTCTCAAGCAGTGTGGCTACTATCAGTTTTCACAAAGGACTTAAGTCAGTTAAGGGTTTCTGGTTTCTCATTATTTAGTATTGTTGCCCCTCTACACACTTGTGAACATGTAATGGGGAAAGTCTTATCACAGCAATCACTAAAGCACAAATGAAAAAGAAAGTCCCAAATACTAACCAAAGATTGAAAACAGAAGATTTTTTTGAATAGACAAAGATCTTGGGGTTAAATCAAAGCAACACAGTGAATTGTGTAGTAAGTTTAATTACCTCTTTTCATTCTTAACTGCGGTCTAAAGGTTTGATCAGGCTAAAGAGCCCACTCCACATAAAACATCCCTTCTTGGCAGTCTTTCAGGTTGTGTTTGTGTTTTTGTGCTCTCAGGATCCTTGAAGCTGCACGATGCTCTCATGTTACAGATGCTGGGTTCACTGTGCTGGCCAGGGTGAGTTTTTTCTCTGTGGAGTCTTTATATTGGAACACGTGCAATTTTTTTGAGTTTGCTTGAACGATTTCTGTTTTCCGTCACAGAATTGTCATGAGCTTGAAAAAATGGACCTAGAAGAATGTATTTTGGTAAGGCAACTTGTAGTTTCCTTATTTCTTCCCAAGTATGCTCATGGTATTTATTTATGTTAAATGGGTAGAGATCAAGTTTTAGGAAACAGATGTATGTTATAGTGAGAATGGTAGGGTATGTATCCTTTGGAGAGTGAGAAGCAGCATATCACAGGCATCAGTATTTAAAAATGGTTATCATCATTCGATCATCAAGCTGGTTCTCCACAGGTGACAGATAACACCCTGGTTCAGCTGTCTATCCACTGCCCTCGCCTGCAAGCCCTGGTAAAAATTTACAACTCTTCAATTATACCCGGTTCTGTCCTTGCCTTTCTGAATGTGTTTGTAGCTTAAATCAATCTCTCTGTGTGCCCTTTGCAGTCCCTGTCCCACTGCGAGCTGATCACAGACGACGGCATCAGAGCTCTGAGCAGCAGTACCTGTGGACAAGAGCGCCTCACAGTGGTGGAGCTGGACAACTGCCCCCTCATTACTGATGTGACCCTGGAGCACCTGAAGACCTGCCATCGCCTGGAGCGCATCGAGCTGTACGACTGTCAGCAAGTCACCAGGGCAGGGATCAAGCGCATACGGGTCAGTGAAAATCAGGGGAGAAAAAAAACAGTTTTTATCACATAAAAGTGGTCTTGTTGGGATCAAAACATGGATGTCTTTTTTAATTTTCTACCTTATGTAATATAAAATGCTAAACTTTTTAGATATAAAGACATGATTTTTCATGTCAAACCACTCTTGTCTGTTGAAAATAAAAATACTAATATTTGGATGTGTTTTCTAAATATTTGGTAATTGCCAGCAGCTGGTTTGATTAGCTTAACATAAAGATTAGTTAAAGGAGAAACAGCTAACCCAGCTTAGCCTGAATTTGCCCACCAGTGCCTTTCCTGATGAACAAATTGCATCTTGTTTTTCTACAGGACTATTTTTGATAACTTTGACTCAATCACAGACTCCCCGAAAACCAGAGCACTAAACCCAGAACAGAATAAACTGACTTCATGTGTGTTGTGTGTTTGAAGGCTCTAAACTGATTGTATTGGCCAGGTCTCCCTTGAAAAAGAGATCTTTGATTTCAATGGGACCAACCTTGTTAAATAAAGGTTAAATAAGAATAAATCAAAATAGAGAAATTAATTTTAAAAAAGGAACACACGGTCATGACATCACATATTGCCTGGGAACAAGAATGACCGTTAGATTAAAAAAAGGAAACAACACCTCCTGTAAATATTCTCAAACATCCTATGCAGAGATTGCACTGAAAACACAAACATCTCTACCAGTGTTTAATAAAATACTACAACAGCCAGATTAATTTATCTGCGTTTTTTCCCTCCAGCCTCCATGCTTGCTTTGTTTACATATTGTAGTTCCACGGGGGAAATCTAGAAATGTGAAGACTCACAGGAAGGGTGCACAGTGGTGTTACAAAGTTTGCATCAGAGACCTTTTGCTTGTGACATTGGGACAGCCCTTAAACCCTCAAGTACTTATTTGGAGAGCACCTCAAACTCTGCAAGTTCTTGACTTTGGCGATTATGCTAAGCTGCTTGCTTTATCCTTCCATTAAACGTGAGAATTTCTCATCTTACTCTTCTTACACTGGAAAAGTGTTACTTTTTAAAAGTCAAACTTTTTTCTTAAAAGGACCACTGAGGTAGTTTCATGAAAAGAAAAAAGAAAGCCTTAATTTAATTTTCTATTTGCTTTTTTATACCTTTGTATTAACACATCTCATCCCCACACAGGCTCACCTTCCAGAGATCAAGGTCCACGCCTACTTTGCTCCTGTGACACCTCCTCCCTCTGTACATGGAGGTGGCCAGCGTCTGTGCCGCTGCTGCATCATCCTCTGACAGTGGAGGGCCAGGGGGGGCCACCTCTGTCTACAGGTCCTGCTGCTCTGATTGGGCTGAAATAGGGTTGGGGGTGGGGGACTGGGGTAGGTGAAGGGGAGAGGAGGGGCTGGACCCACTCACTGCTCCTGATCACTGATCACTACATAGACTGATCACCACTGATCCCTGATCAGCAAGACCTGCCCCTCCTCTCTCCTCTCACACACTGATCAGCTGCCCCTGGGGTTTGGGCGTGAAGGGGTGGAGGGAAAGAAAACGGGTGGATGGATGGACTGTCTCTTTTTCTCTTCAGTCTCATTCTCTCTTCCTTGCTGCAAAGACAAAAACAGGTTCTCCACTCCACTCCTCTCCTCACACCCCTGACTCCCCACCTACGGGCGGAGAGGACTGCAACTGGACAGTTGGAAATGGAGGAGAGGGGGGGACAGTGGAACTACAATGCATCTAAAAAAAATTTGACGATCTTGTCATCGTGGACAAGAGTTTACTCATCTCAACCAATCACATGACACCTCTATGTGACCATCCTGTGATTCATTCTGCTTTGACCAATACACATCAAGCATGAAGGTAGAGGAAAGCTGGATTGTGGGAAACGCAGTATTCTGGATTTAAAAAAACACAGACGCTTTGGCACAGCTGGTTTAACTCTCCAGTGCAGAAGATTTGAGAGTTAAACAGGACATAAAGAACAGAACATGTGACATATTTGTGCATCTGAGAAACTTTTTGTTGAGATTTCGATTCTGTTCCCACAGAGAATGTTTTGCAATGGAAAAAAAAGAATCACAGATATGGCGACTCACTTGAAATTGGAGTAAGCCAAGAAAAATTATTTTATTTCTTTTCTTTTCAGTGCTTATTGTAAATGTCCATGCCTGTCTTATCCAGAGGGGAAGATGTGTGTGTCATTCTTTTTTTAAAGAAAAAGAAGAAACTGTTGGACCTATGATTCAGACCCTCAGCGTCTAAAAGGGTTACATGGACTCTGTGTGCTACTGGGATGAGTGGCCTCTCCTGTGTATTGGTCACGTTGGCTTGTAGGCCCTGATCCAATCCTGTCAGTAGCCCTGCGCACTAGCTCCTACTTGACGACTTAAGCATTTGTTTACATCCTGGATTAGCTTAGCACTACAGAAAAACTTGTTTACATGAGTAGGCCTCCAGTCTCCCTACTATTCAGAGTGAGTTTAGTAACATTGATGCAACTGTGGTTTACCCATTGTTGATAACTGGACTGTGTAGTAAGTTATTGACATTTTTGATTGTGTAATAGGACATCAATCAGGGTTTAAGGTGCAACTTTGCTTCAAATTAAATGAAATTATTCTTAAAGATGAAATGATAACTATGACACTGTAAGCAAATGTACCTCAACTTTTTGACAATCATGTGCATTTATGTATTGGACCTTTAATTCGGTGTAGTTCTGTTTAATTGGCAATTACTGATAATACTGATAACGTAGGATATAATTAATTGTATCTGCTCAATATACTCCAATGCTCCAAGCAGTGCATAAGGAATATTGAAACAAAGGATTTGCAATAATTCTTGTGAGATACACCGGTCTATTTTGTTATTGTTTGATATGCAACAATTTTCTGCACTCCCAATCCTAGGTTGTATGCACTAAATGGAATGCTTCAATACCAACAGTGTGTTTCACTATAAACAGACAGTCTTTCTATCAGAACAAGATGAGATAGCAGAGCAACATATTTATGGGGCATGCAATACTACTTTTCAAAGTATTGAAAATACCACAAAACAGAAGCAGCTTGCAACACTGTGCTTTACAAAAGACTGGCAAGTACTGTGTAGTTGCCAAGTGCTCAACGACTGGGGAGACTGGCAGGACTATGGATAGGACTGAACTAAAGAAAGCAGATAGAAAGTTGACTCAGATGGACCCAGAAACTTAGCTGACTTGACTGGCTGTGATACTAATGCCCTCTCTTTGACAGCTGTTTTAACAATTTTATGTTTAAGAAAATAAAGAAATAAATGAAAAAATAAAGAAATGAATAAATAAAAGTGACTAATAATAAATGTGCTTTGTCTCTGCAGTGTGTGATTTTGTCTCCAGATATTAAAAGACTGCTCCAGAGTAAACTGCGGCAACCTGAATACAGGCAACTCGGCAGCTGTACAGCTAGATGTCGCCCAAGAGCCGTGTGGGCAGCAGACACACCCACATCAACAGGGCACTGTGTTTGATTCATGACCGTTACAGAAACAAACAATGTGTAGATAAATGATATTTAAAAAAAGTAAATCCAGCTGCTACCATACACTGTAAAAATGGTTGCTACGGGTTGATCCGTTCTCCTATATAAACATAGGTAGGTACCACATTATGGAAGTAAATCAGTCTCATCAGATTTTGATTTTTTTTAAGCATTGAATATCTAGCACTGATTTTTTTATTTTTTTTGCATTGAAATTATTTATCTGAATTATTTTTTGCATTGAAATTATGTATCTGAAATTTTGCCACACAATGCCAGACAGTTGGACATTTTTCATCAGGCATTATGCTGGCTAGCTGTGCGGTGCCCGAAGACCCATCGGCCTGATCGGTGATCGGTTGCGCCCCCTGGTAAACTGCAGTCCCCGGCAGCAGCGCGCAGGCTTTCAGCGCCTCTTACATGATCCAGCGATTATTCCTGGATTAAAGAGAACCAGATACCGCGGGACCGGAACTCAAATTGTGGAAGTTGGGTGCAACTTTACTGCTTGGACGAACCGACAGCCGAGCCGAGCAGACTTTCCATCCTGTGGTCATGGAATAGAAGAGCGGAGTGGAGCCAGGCGCCAGGCCTGCGGAGCACTAACGTTAGCTGATCCTTTCTGGGTCCCTGTGCTAACTAGCTACTGGACGTTTTTGTAGCATAACAGACAGCCAACCGAAGTTGCTCGCTTGTTTTGATGCGGATATGTTGAAGGAACCTGCCGGGGTCTACTGCTTTTAAATGTTTACATAACTTTCTCCAAGTTTCACATTATTTCTGTAAAGTAATGAAGCTAGCGACCGACTTCTTTGTCATAACGTTACAAAGTTTGGTTGAAATAGAGGGATGATTCTGGTGTTGAATTGATCCGTATTTTCTACAAGGGATTGCATGTTGATGATCAAACATCAGATAGACCCAGTCCAACCCACTCAGTCTCTCTGCCCCTCCACGGGACTACAGTTTCTTGACGCCGTCTTCCACACCACGGTCTCCTGTCTTCGGCCGGCTTCAGTAGCTGGCCACACGGCACTGAGTGCCCAATGGAGGATCATGACAACATGGACTATTTTTACCAGCAGGTAGTGCAGAAGGACGTTACCCGCAGGTTGCAGGTGGGTCAGGACCTCATTGACTACCTGAGCGACCCACAGCGTTCCCCGGACGTGGAGCAGGACAAACCCCGGCTGGATAAGACTATCGATGAGCTAGCGGGATGGGTGAACTCCAGCAATTTCAAGGTGAGAGATATTGGCCAGTCATCGTAGTGTCACTGCAGCAGTCATCCTCTCGGTCTGACAATTAATTATTTTCAACTAGTTCTCACATAAAGCCGGAGGAGAGAGAGGAGGAATGGAAATTGAATGTTATTTGCCAAGAGGTTGGTTTCAAAGCGAGAACTTTAGCAGATGAAATGCATTTCAAACGAGCTGTGGTTAGCTGAAGGGTATGAAAAGGATGTTTCATCTTTTGTAAAACACAGCCCATAAAGCCGGTTGCCTATAAGCTCATCTGACCACATCTGTAACAGGAAACACAGCAATCATTTGCATATTCCCGTTTTATTTTTAGAGTCTCAAAGGCAGACATTTTTAAATCCATCCCAGTGGCACAATCGGGCAATTTCAGGGCATTGCTCCTTTATTAAAGTTTACAGTGTTCCAATTGCTCAGACTGTCTGTGTCAAGGGGAACCATTGTCAGCATGACTGTAGACTACTGGAGCACTGAGTAGGATGGGGGAGGGGTTAGGGGACTCATTGTTATGACCTACTGTATGCTCTCTCTCTCTCTCTCTCTCTCTCTCCATCCACTCATCTCTCTTCTTTAATACAGAAACACACACAGTTTCTTATCCTTCAATTTTGCCTTTTCACGTTTGCCTTTTCTCGTTTGCCTCTTTGGTCTGCCTCTCTTTCTCTTTCTCTCTCTGTGTATGTGTGTGTGTGTGTGTGTGTGTGTGTGTGTGTGTGTGTGTGTGTGTGTGTGTTCCCTATCAGAAAGGCTGGAATGAAGCATTTTTGCCTAGGTGCCTTGCTGATCCAGATAACAAGTCAAAACAGCTTAAAATCTCCTTTTGAGAAATGCTGAAACTGAACTCTCAAATCTTATTTTGAAATGATTAACTTTACGCAGACATGGTCAAATTAGTGAGCATGTAAGAGTGGGGAAATTGTGCTTTCAGCATAGCTGAAGCATCCTCTCCCGGGGCCTCATGTACAAAGACTTGCATGGATTTCCTACCGAATCACGCAGGCGTACGCTCAAATCCAGAAAACGTTGTACGCACAAAAATATCCAGATATATGAATCTGTGCGCAAGGATCAACAGCTGTAAACAAGTGCGTATGCCAGACAGGAAGTTGGCGCTAGGCACCGCACATTTCCACGATCATTTCACTCTTGATATATCTGAAATTTGCTGTGAAAAAGAGCGTACGCCACGTTTTTGTGCGTACACACCCTTTGTACATGAGGCCCCTGGTCTCTATTATTGGTCGTAGAAAATATCAATTTCACGTATGATCTTTTTTTTTGGTTTGCTGGAGAGGAGGTTCCAATCCAATTTAAAGTATTGAACATTTGTTTGTTTATTCACAGACAGACTTGGGGAAACAACTCTTCAGGTTTTATCAACTATTCAGGTTAAGTCCTCCAATATCTGAATTAAAACCTTCCCAACACTTTTTAATTTCATCATAACATGATAATGTTCCCTAACACAGACCTCTCCTTCGATTCAGTCAAATGGTGGACCAGAAAGAACATACTTGATATGAACAAGGGAACTAAGGTTTTCCATAAATTGCCTCCAAGAGTTTGATCTCGAGCTGTTTCAAGCTAACATGTGATCTGTTCTTCTACCTAGATGACACGTACAGTAACCTGAGCGCAGATCAGTGTCTGGCAGTGATGAGCTGGCGTGTTGTATCCCCCAGAGGCCTTCACATAGCAGACTTTTAGTGATGCTGATTTGCTCCCTGTCGAGCGCGAGGAAGAAGACTCAGCTGTATAAAAGATGCTGAGTCAGGGGAGAGAGAGTGAGACAGAGAGAGACAGAGAGAGAGAGAGAGACAGACAAAGACAGAGACAGAGAGAGGCAGAGAGGGAAAAATGGAGGGAGGATACAGAGTTGACAAGAGTCGGGGAAGAAAGGAGTTAGAAGTGCAATCGAGAACTGCACTGATAAATGGGGAATGGGTAGGTGAGCGGAAATTACAAGTCACGACTCATAAAAACATAAAGTGCACAGATAAAGCGTCTGTCGCGCCTATGCTCCGGTTTAAAGACCGAATGAAATCCTGTATTTTTTTTCAATGTATGGCTCACTTCATCTTGGTTTCCTCTGTGTTTCCCCGTCTGGATCTTTTTTTTGTCAGTGAGTCAGTTTCAGCCTCCTCTTTCTTTACTCTTTCAGTAGGCAGAGCAGCACACTCACTTCATACTCTCTGCACTCACAAATCACAGAGTCCACAGTGCCGATGAGAGAGGCGCTCACAGAGGGCATTAATATTGTATACTGCATTTATAGGCAGCAAGGCCAGATTACTGGACACTGACTGCACTGATTGAGGGCTATTTCTGCCACTGGTCTGCCTTAACTGGAAACACTTTGGGATTGGAGGAAGAAGTTTCACATTTTTTAACCCTAAAACTTTAAAAATCGTCCGACAGATAAATAAATGAAAACAACTCATTTGGTTTACTAAGATGTAACAGTGTACATGTTTAAGTCTCTAAATTGAATTCACAGAGCTGTAGAACAACTTTAAAATTGTCCTCCTGTGTTGCATGATATGTATGATCCTCTATTTGTCCAGTTTTTACCACTAGAAACATCAATACTAATTATTTTATACATTCAACACTCTGTACCTTTAAAAATAAATACATGCTAGTGCCTGAACAAACATTACCAGCTTGTGTCTGCTCCCATTTTAATCTATAACTTTAAAAAATCAGTAAAACTTCTATCATATGAGCTTCGGTGTAGGTCTCATGCATTTTGTGGACACCAGTCAGCATGACCATATATATTGACGTATTCATGCTTTGTCCCACCTCTGATAGAAAACTCAAATGGAGCTCCATTAACAGAATTAATTTGCAGGAAACTCCACCAGCTGGCAGCTTTGTAAAGTTTTATACTGTGATAAAAAACAATACTTTGACAACATTTTCAGACTTAGACTGTGATACAGTATGTCCAGCTCTGGTACAGTGCATTGTAAAAATAATTCTTGATGTATCTGCATTAAATGGCTTGGGGAAAAAAGGACGCCTAAAAGGTGGATCTCACCAAAACTTTTAAAAGTAACAGTTTATGTCAGTCCTCAAACATTGAGGTTGTTTTTTTTTTGTATCTGTAGATGAAATATGAAAATTTCTTCTTCTGTTTCTGTCATCATCAGACGTGCTGGAAATAGGGATGTAATAGGGGTTGATCTTTGGAAATGTTAACGATCAATTATCGATTAATCATTTAAAAACGTAAACACATGTCAAAAACATAGATTGTATAAAATATGGGCGTAGTATCCGTGACGTCACCCATCTGTTCCTGAGAGCTGTTTTGAAGCCAATCGTCTGAGGCAGCCATATTGGAAATGTGGAACTCAACCAGGGAGAGTGTGACGTAAAGGGGCGGAGTTTGAGCCTACGAGCAAACAGCTATGCGTTCCTGACCGGGAGTCACGTCAGTCATGTCCTTATTTGGGCAAAAACTCCTAATCTTAATATCTTCTGAACCGTCACGTTAGAAAAAAATTCCCCCCCCCCCCCCCCCCCGTGCAGTGTGTGCTGATAGAGGAATGAGCTACATAGAGCCAAGCCGTTTTTTGAACCAGGCTGTAAACATGTTTATTAATGCTGCAGAGATCATCTTTTTTGAATTGGTGTATATATGGTTTCCGGTGTTTCTGCAGCCAGCCTCAAGCAAATTCTCCATGAATTGCAGTTTATAACACTGAAGCATGGTCTTCATAGTTTGAGACCGGAGGTTGCCGCTTGGTCAAAAACAATGCCAAACGCATTTTTTCCCCTAAATCAAACTTTCCTTCAGGGCACAATGTATATAGCTGACGGTATTAAATAGCTACGGATCACACTGAGGCGTACAAAATGTAAACACCCTGAATATCAACGTGTGGAGCAGGAAGCATATGTTAGACTCACAGTGTCCGGCTTTCTGTTTACTCGTTCGTATTGAAAAAATAAGCATGTGTATGCGCAATCGTGTCATAATCAGTCCAGCGGTGGAGAAAAAAAGCTCTCGTGGAGACCTGTCACTCAGCTGCAGTCCCCAGCTGAGCATCTCTGCTGTGCGCAACACCTTTAGTCAGCTGATTCACATCGAAACATGCTTTAAACGTAAAACACCTCCCTGATAGCTGAACGAAGTATGAGAAGTGTTCGAGTAAGTTATTAACAATCAATGAATCGATTAATTGTTAACATCCCTAGTTGGAAACCACTCTAAGCAGTCCTGTGGGCCAATGAAAACCCTCTGATAATATGTAACAGGGCTTGAAGTGACGTGCTTAAATACTGGCCTCTTCCCAGTCCTTTCTGTGAGACACCGAGGCCAGCAAATGTTTGGGGATTTGGCTTAAAAAAACTACTTAAAAGTTAACAGGTGTCTACAATTGTTGCTGCCTCATTCCTTTGTAATCTACTTAACCGGTTAATGGTTCAATTGTTTCGGCACTTGTCTCATTCTTGGCACATTTTTTAGTAGCTGTTGCTGTTCGAGTCTTGTGCTTCTGAGAGCCTGTTTTTCTGTCCAAGTCCCACTTTAAGCCTCTCCAGAATCCAGAGTAATACCTGTACATGGTATGCCAATTAGTAGGCTCAGCCATCATACGCAGCATCCCGTCGTCACAAAGAGCCATTCATACTCAGGTCAATATTTACCTTTTTTTTTTTCCAAGCATACTTGAGCTGGCTTGATGATATGAAGCCTGCTGTTCATAGATGCATAGATGCATAGATGCAGCAAAGTGTGGCTTCATTTCTTCACTTTAGACACTGCTTTCTTCAAGTGTCTGCATTTCTTTAGTATTCGGGGATACCAAAATGCAGATTTGGTATTTTTTCCCTTTATCCTCTAAGACGGGGCTTTTCCATGTCAGAGGCCAAGTTACAGAAGACAAAATTGTCCCCTGATTCCACTGAAATCCTAAAGGTAGTTTTCCCTTCTATCTCTTATTCTCAATTCCCTCCTCAACCGCTCTCTCCAAGAAAAGATGCCATATGGTTGTGGGTGCCAGGCTTGTTGTGGTGCTGGGCTGAGGAGGGGGAGGGAAGAGGCCTCATGGCTGTTTTCTTTCTGCGCTGTTTCTTTTTCGCCTGCTGTTTTTCCTCCCCTCCTCCTCCTCCTCCTAAATTAGGTCAGTATGGGGGAGTCATCATGACCTCAAGCTCATGTTTCATCTCCAGGTGATTTGTTTTTTATGTTAATACTTGGCCGTTGTCCCTGTGTTTTATCATCACCCCCAACCTCCCCTCCTTTTTGATTTCTGTGCTCACCTGGCTCTGCTCCTCCTTTGACTAAAATAGGAGAAAAGTTGCAGTCATGAAGACAGAGGAGTCTGGGAGTTTGGTGTTTTAATGGATTTTTTCTTTTGGACTGTTCAGCGTTACAGCAGCTCTGCCAAAACAAGCATTCCAGGAGCAGAGCGCAGTGTGGGATGTGATCCTAATCAGAAACACAGTGGAAAACTCAGCTCCACCAGCAGACAGAAATCTATTCTACCTTCCTCCTACGAGTCACATCACAAGCCTTTTTATTTTTTTTACATCTGAACTAGATCACAGTGATGATGGTAGGCAAGAGAGATGACTAACATGAATGTGAATGAACCGCACACATCACAAACGCTGTGTTACCTCCGCATTTTGTTTACGGCGGATTTAAGATTTGGAGTTGGTTTCCAAGTATCTTTTTACCAAACTAACGTGTGGTTTAATTGGCTGCTCAAATGCAGATGATGAAAACAGGGCACAACAAAGTGTTACATAAGTACCACAGCTGTTAGAGCTGGATTCTGAGACTTTATTTTATAACTGTCTACTAGAGCGTCATGTCTTCTTTAGCCATAAAAACAAATATTCAAACTCAACCGGGCGCCATGCTTAAGAAAGCTCTTGTTACAAAATCACTGGAAAGTTAAATCCCAAGGAAGGGCTGTGTTTTGGTTGGAAATTGTTGTTACTAAAGAAAAACAGGGGTGCTGAGTTGGCTCAATGTTAAACCATGCACCCCAAGTAAAGAGGCTTTAGCCCTCGAAGCGGGAAGTCCATTTTTTGATTTGATCCCCACTCTCTCCACCCAGTATCTTCCACTATCATCCATCATGGTTTTTTTTAAATAAAGGCTTCAAAGCTCGAGAATACATTTCTTAAAAAGAAATGGATGACATTTACATATGATTTCAGATATTAAGTTGCACTAAACAAGGGGATCTTTTGTGACTTTCCAGTCAGATTTCAGGATATTTTCATTTGATGAAGAATGACTGTGTGCAAAACATCCAGATGAATAGAAAAAAATAATCTTTCTACACTTTCTTCATCTTTCTCGACACTTTAGTCTGCCTTCCTTTTTATCAAAGTCCCAGATCACACATCAATAAAACATGTCTTTTTTATAGTCTAGCAAAAAGAAAGAACATTGTTTTAAGTTTAATTTACCTGGACCTATCATTAAAACCTTAGTTAATAATCTATGCATTATTTTTAGTGTGATGCAATTAGAACAAAAATCCATAAAATAAAAGTGTATTTGTGTTTTCTTGGACATCAAGTTAAACCTCTTCAGTTCCTATTGGTGCTTTGTTCTGTATGTCCATGTTGTCACCAGAGAATGGAGCAGGCTGAGGGACCTGTTCTTTATTTATTCACTCAAACTTAAAGCAAACTGAACAGGTGGTTGGAAAAGTACCCTCTTGCTTATGTTACTATGCACAGCAGCTCACAGGATCCTCAGACTGAATGTGCAAAAGCTACTGTCATGGGTTGAGAGTTTATTTTTAAATGTGGATAGCTTTTATGAATCTGTGCTTACAATAAGACCTCTAAATTAATATTGTAGGGTCAGTGGAATGACCATTAGACAGTCACCGTGTATTTCCGCTACTATTTTCTTTCTTTCCGTTTTTTTCTCATGTGACTCGACTGGCACAGACTTGTCACTTCCTGTTTTTACTTTGTCGCCTTGTTAGAGTCAGCTTGAATAAACTGCAGCCAGCATCAGTTTGACTCTATGTATGTGTCTGTGTGTAGCGCCAAAAGGCTCATCCTGATGTCAGAACATTGGGAACTCAAGTTTAAAAGCTGTTGGCAGACTGACTGAACATGAAAAATTTACCTTACACTGTCTCGGCTGTTTTGCAGAGTCAGCAAAACTGGAGAGGCAGTGTGATTCAGCATTTATCAAATCCCCTCAGTTTGCCAAGATCAGAGAAATGTGCTCAAATTAAAAAGCACAGGAATCAGCTGCAGCTGTTATCAACTTGAAAGAATACATATTGTTTAATGGTTGTCAAAAGTTCAGATGCATGACCTACAATAACCTTTACCTCTGTCTCACCCTGTGTTTTGCAGGTGGCGTTGATGGGGATAGATATCTGCGGTGCGTTTGTGGACCGATTGGGGGAACGGTTCAGAGGATTCCTGGGCACAGGTGAGAAATCCAACCTGTCTCTATTATGACATCCTTTGGTCTTTGCACAGGGGGCTTTTTAAGAAACTGTTCAATTATACACAAGAAAACAAATACAACGAGACGGATAGACAGGCCCATGTCGGTCGTTTACATCAGCAGGTCTGTAAGTTGAAATGAAAATCTTCTTTTAAAAGTGGATAGGAGTCCCAAACAATCCTCTTCTATCTAGAGCTAAGACTCTTCTAAATGCATGAAACTAATAATAAGGAATTTTTGGATATCGCAGCACCACATTCACACTTATTGTCACGAATCATTCATTCTTTGCAAAACTGCCTACAAAAAGTGAGGCTTTGCAAGGCTGAATGTCTTCTCTGTGATGGAGGATTAAGTCAGCTGTGGGGAAGAAAAATATTGAGCTTCTGAGAACAAAGTGGTAATGTTATGAGAATAGTAGTTAGAGAAAGAACTTTGCAAATTTACAAGATTGGGAAAAAAAAGTTTGAAACTTTAAGATGAATTTGTAAATTGACAAGAAAATCTTGCAATATTATGTGAAAAACTTCCGTCCATCCATCCACCAGTTATCTTGACGGCTTATCCCGTTTCGGGGTCGCGCGGGGCTGGAGCCTATCCCAGCCGACTTCAGGCGGAATGCAGGGTACGACCTGCACAGGTCACCAACCTATCACAGGGCAAACCTGGAGAGACAGATGACCATTCACGCGCACTCTCACACCTAATGACCAATTACCCAGAGAGAACCCACATGTGCACACTGACAACGTGCAAACTCTGCACAGAAAGGCACCCGCACCAACTGGGGATTCAAACCAGGATCCTTCTTGCTGTGAGGCAACAGCGCTACCCATGATAAAAACTTGTAAATTAGAAATAGTTGAGTCATTTGTCATAAATGTACAGTAAGGAACACGTCAATTTAAAGAAAAAAGTTAAAATAAAAAAAATAAAAACCCTAGAAAATGTACACAAATATACTTGAAGATGATGAAAAACTAATTGAAAGTTTATACAGACAAATTCTTGAGTTTGCAAGAATCAAATAGTTTTTTTTATAGGAATAAATTCATACGTCTAGCATAAAAAAAGTTGTGATATTACAAGAGTAAAGTAATTTTTTACAAGAATATGGCAGAGATGTGATTTTTTTGATTCCGCTTGAGGTCTGGGGGCTGGGAAGGGTTCTGATTGGACAGGGGCGGGCGTGACGTATTTACGTTTACCGGAAGAAAACAGACTCCAGTTCCTGCTTCTTTTATTTTCGGTTACAACATGGAAGACCACACAATAAGTACAACTTTCGCTTTGATTTTGATTATAGTTTTGAATAAGCAGCTCGACACAAACATACTGCTTCACTTTCGTCAGCTGAGGAGGAGAAGAGAGATAGAGGACCGGAGAAGGAAGGCGGAAGACCGTACTTTGTCAAATCAAAGCCGGTTAGTGCAACAGCTGCTCTACCTCAGCCTGGAATATGTGCCCGCCAGCGCAGAATATGTGCGTCATTGCGACAGGACAAGGGAACGAGCATGCGCAGAACGACCAGAATTAATTTAAAGTGGAATGAACGTATACATGATCGAGGAATTATTCAATTTGGATTTGAAATCAGAATAAACCAGCCACTTACTCCGGATTTAAGTTTAATCCGGAATGGTCATTTTCATTCAGAATTAGGTGTTTACATTGTCATTTTAAATCTTTTTAAAGAGGATTTAATTTTAATTCTGAATTAAAGAGGAATTAAAAGTCTCATGTAAACGTAGCCACTGTGAGAGCAAAGGAATCTATGAATCATATATACACATTGAAACATATCTATAATGAAGGGAGGAAACAAGCTGCTCAGTGAAATGAGGAGAACTTCACGCTAAAATGTGATGTCACTTTTTATTTCCAAGCTTTCAGGCTAATGCTTGTGTTGGGCCTGAACTCATCTGGTAGTCTTGAATTGGCAGCTGTGAGCCATGTTAGTGTTTGTGCTTATGAGAATTATTATGTTCATAATACTGAGATTTTACATGAAGGGTGGTGTTATTTGTTTTATTGTTGTTTAGGCTTTTCATAGTTTTTGGCATATGTCCTTTCATTTTTCCTCTCACTTCCACTTTGTTGTTCCTCTGAAACTGATCTGCTCTGAAGCCAGCACCCTCCTCTCCCGCTCATTATACATCCTTTGGTCTCTATATTTAGTCTCTGAATTGTCTACCATACTCCATCTCGGTCTTATACTCCACAAAACCACTCCTCACATCTAAATGACCTCATACACTGAGTCTTGTATCAGATTCTATGCTCTGCGAGTGTGTGTGTGTGTGTGTGTGTGTGTGTGTGTGTGTGTGTGTGTGTGTGTGTGTGTGTGTGTGTGTGTGTGTGTGTGTGTGTGTGTGTGTCTGTGTCTGTGTCTGTGTGTGTGTCTGTGTGTGTGTTATGTCAGTGGCAGACTTTTGTGTGCACCAGCTTAAGGTGTCACCAGCTGTCTTTGTCAGCCAGACAGGCTCTTGTTCCCTGCAAACACACTCAGTCCTGCAGTGCAGCTTTGGGATGAGTGGACCTGTCATACTGTGAAAAGTCTGTCACCACACACACACACAGTTGCTCACTGTGCCTTCGCCTGGCTCTGTGTATGAGTGAGTGAATGCGGTGGAAGTGTGTGTTTCACTTTGATGGTAAAAACATCTCTCTGAGCCACCGCTGGCTCTGGATACTCCCTTCCCTCCATCTGACTTCCATTTCTCCTTTCCTGTTCTCTCTCTCTCTCTCTCTCTCTCTCTCTCTCTCTCTCTCTCTCTCTTTCTCGCTCTCTCTCTCTCTCTCTCTCTCTCTCTCTCTCTCTCTCTCTCTCTCTCTCTCTCTCTCTCTCTCTCTCTCTCTCTCTCTTTCTCTCTCTAGCTCTCTCTCTCTCTCTCTCACTCTCTCTCTCTCTCTCTATCCTTCTCTGCACCCACCCTCCTCCCACACACTCGCACACACAAGTACACATACAGACATACCCACAGAAGGGATGAGGGTGACATAGACACTGAGTGATTGTATTGATCTACAGAACTGACTAATTGCATGCTGCTGTTACTGTGTGTGTGTGTGTGTGTGTGTGTGTGTTTGTGTGTGTGTTTGTGTGTGTGTGTGTGTGTGTGTGTGTGTGTGTGTGTGTGTGTGTGTGTGTGTGTGTGTGTGTGTGTGTGTGTGTGTTTGGGTGTGTATTTGTGCTGTAACTCCCAGGTGTGTGAGAGGACAGATGGAAGTGAAACATATGATTCACATAAGAGCACTTTGACATGTTAATACGTTAGCTTGATAGCTGTGGCAGTTACTATATAGCGTGCTGTGATTAGCCGACCAGCTTGAAAAAAATGAAACAGTTCAAGTGAACTTGCCACATACAAGCAAAGTATGTGTTTGTGTGTCTGTATTTCCATCTTTACTCCTGCAGATGACGTCGTGTGCAACAATGCCCCCCTGTCATTTTCTGTTTGGGGGTATTGTCCTTTGTTGCCAAGGCAGCCACTTGTTATGGTAACATAATGAACGCACGCGCACACAGTACAGGAAAAGGACAGATGACATCACCGCTCTTGCTGAAGTTTCAGACTAAGAATGTGGGTAGGAGTTTGTGTCTCTGTGTAATTATGTCATTGCTTGATCTGCTTGAAGGCAGTTTTGAGTTTAGTTAGCTCAGAAAGATTCTACTCAATATTTACAGTCATAGACCATAGACTGTATAAATAATAGACCTAGTATCTGTGACGTCACCCATCTGTTCCTGAGCGCTGTTTTGAAGCCAATTGACGGCGGCAGCCATATTGGAAATGAGGAACTCAACCAGTCATGGGCTGTTTTCGAAACGGCCTGCTACATACTACCTACTAATGTAGTAGGCAGTAGGTTCTGCCTACTACATACTATGTTTGAATTTAGAATGTATTATGACTGTTCTGTTGGATCTGTGTTGCAGTACGCTGAGCCAGACGTCACTACATTTCCAGTTTCGGAATGCGGAAGTAAACAACGGCGAAGCAGATAGAGAAACTGCTTCTTTAGCATCCACTTATGATTTAGAAAGTTAGGAAGTGGTTTTGGCATACTGCAGATTTTGCTCTTATTCACATACTACTTACTACATACTGAGTTTTGGCCAAATCAGTACGTATTGCTAGTATAGTAGGCGGTTTTGAAAACAGCCATAGTGTGACATAAAGGGGCGGAGTATAGTCAGTCATGTCCTTATTTGGGCAAAAACTTGTAATCTTAATATCTTCTGAAAAATGTCACCCCTCGTACAGTGTGTGCCGATAGAGAAATTAGCTATGTAGAGACAAGCCGTTTTTTGAACCAGGCTGTAAACATGTTTATTAATGCTGCAAATATCGTCTTTTTTAAATTGGTCTGTATATGGTTTCTGGTGTTTCTGCAGCCAGCCTCAAGCGAATTCTTGATGAATTGCAGTTTATAACACTTCCGTATGGGCTTCATACTTTGAGACTGAAGGTTGCCACTTGTTACAGACATTGTATTGGCATCTGCTTGTTTGCAGTGATTTTGAGCTCACAGCCAGCAGTCCACAGGTCAGCACTGATAAACATTAAGGGGCCAGGTGACTTCATAGTGTATCAGTCTGTTTGCAATAGATGCAAATGCAGCATGTGCATCAAAGTGACTTTGAAAAAAGATGAAAATAATGAGCTATGCAAAGGCTGTGACAGATGGCAGAGCAGAGTCACACAGCGTGCAGAAAGAAGCAGGACTTCAACAGCAAACAAACGAAGTCTGGAGCCTTCCTGTATGATTGTGCGGAGCGGTTTTTAATTTTTTTTTAGAAGAGAAACACAAACAATCAGAAAATGATGTCTTAATTTACCTTTTCACCGCATTGCTTTCTTTACTGACACTCTTTCTATTCACTTTATCTCTTGGTAGATCAACCACAGCTGCCTTCTCTGTCTTTCTCCTTTGTTCATGGCTGCTTTGGATTAAAACATGACCGTGTATCTGTTTTTATCACACACTTTGGTGTATTTTTAATTTATACATCCAGTGCAATGGAAAAATAACTGATATTGTGTTGTTTTGTATTTTTTTTGTATTGAAAAGTATCAAAGTATCAAAAAATTGGACAACCACGTTTGCTCCTATTAGTGACCAATTCTCCTATTAGTGATTAAGGAAACAGCAGATTTTAAAAATTCAGTTTAAGCATGGAGAAAATTAGAAATGGGATCTGTGATAGCAAATATGCAGATTTCAATATTTTGTTTATTTACTGGCAGGCCAATATTTATCACAATATTGGTCAATGTTATCCCACATAGCAGACTTTCCTTATATTGTGCAGAACAACTCAATTTCCAATCCCTCCCCTGTCTTTGGCTCTCCTCCAGATGCCCTTTTGTTCCCCCTGGAGATGTAACTCTAAAAACAAATCACAAATGCCTGTTTTTATTGAAAACTAAAAAAAGTATGCACACTCGTTTTTGCAAATGTTCCTTGAACAGGAGAAAATCTGTGAGTCGTTTGGGACTCTTTTAGGCTGCAGATTGAGCTATTGATGTTTTTAAAAGCTGGACGGTGTAAGTGGAATTGACTTAAAGAAGATACTGCTGTGCTCCTGTTGATCATATTGAGGGACCATGTCAGCCATTGAAAGATTTTAAACAGCTTTATGACATTTATGAAGGTCTATGGCACAGCTGAATAAGCTTCTTCAGGTCTTTGAGAGGAATTAAATATTGTTGATTTCACTCTTTTAATGAGGTTTTTTGATAGTCTGAGATATACTGAATATTAACAGACTCACTAAATCATTAAAGAGTATTTATTCATGGTGGCACCCACAAAAGGTCGCCCTTCAAATAAAAAGCTGTCAAGTGCATATTCATCTGATATTGAAGCTGAAAATACCCTCAAAGCTGAGAGCCCTTCTGCTAACTCAGTTTCTCATTTTGTCAAGGATTAGTGTAACTGTTTGAAACATTTGTGTGTTTGCCAGAAGCCTCATACTTTAGCTGGCTGCCAGCATTTAAAGGCTCTTTACAGCATGTATCACTGCATTACGTAGGCCGTGCCACTGGAGCAGTTGTGTGTGTGATAAAGTGTAACTGACGTGAAAGCATTTGATGATCTTGACATTATTTTAGTCACGGTCCATTTCTCGTTTCCTGTCCTCTTGTCTTGTCAGAGCTCTAGCGGTGATGGGGGTATAGCTGTTTACGTTACTTGTTTTTGTCTGTGTCACACAACAACAGACTGTAACCCACACTGAACAAACAGTACACTTTTGTATAATGTGTTTTTTAAAAGCACTCCACTGGGGGGCAGTCTTTGTTATCTTTGAGGTTCACACCCAGCAGAGACTCAGCGTCATGTGTGGCCTCCTTTCTCCTGTGCTGGATGTAAACACTGAACATGAAACTGAATTTTTTTCCACATGTCATAGATAGGCTCCATCACTAACCCATACTCTGCATCTTGTCTTTTTCCCGTTCACTGACCTCTTTTTCTTCTCTGTAGTTGTGCCAGCTTTGGTGGACAGGATGGGTGATGGGAAGGACCAGGTCAGGGAGAACAGCCAAGCTCTTATCCTTCGCTGTATGGAGCAGACTGCCTCGCCCATGGTGAGACACATATAACATATTTATTGAAATATCACTCTCAGGACCATGTCTCAGCAAAACTTGTTTTAAGATATGTAAAATATTTCCAAGGTTATTTGTTGTATTTCAAGTCCAGGCACAGATAGAAGATAGTATGAATTAAAGGAGGGATACTGTGTTGCTTTGTGTCTTTTTGTGCTGCTACAAAAGCCACTCCACAGCAAACCAATTCAGCCCAATTGTAGTTATTTGGGAGAAAGCCTGATCAAGTTACAAATCAGAGATTGCAGACAAATTACAGCCACCTCCACATCAATAAGTAATCGCTACAGCTGAGAGGAATTCTGCGTTCAGGGCTCCCTCTTCTGGATAATAAAATAACTACACATGCTACATCTCCAACCTGCTTTGTCTTATCTCCACAAAACACACATGTATATCTCCACTGTTTGTACTCGGTACTCCATAATCTGCTCAAACCCAGACGAGCTGCCTTCGTAGAACCTTCCGCTGCTTCTCCCTTCTGACTTTCTTTTTTTTTTTTCATCTCCATCTCTCCTGTCTCTCCTCCAACTCCCCCTCTCCTCTGTCCAGTATGTCTGGGAAAGGCTACTTCCTGGTTTCAAACACAAGAACTTCCGCAGTCGAGAGGGAATCTGCCTCTGTCTCAGTGCCACGCTCAGCATGTGAGTAACTTCCTCCTCTCCATCTTTGACACTTCCAGCATGAAATGCAAGAGATCACTCTGTGATTCAAAAGGTATGACAAGTAGCAGATTTTATCTAATTTTCTGGGCAGAAAGTCATCATATGTAAACATAAAATGTATCTCATAGTTCTTAAACTGTAAGCCATTGATTTATTATTTAACTGTGTGGGATACCTCTCTGAAGTAAGGTTTTTTTTGTGTGTTACTACTGCTCTACATCAGCATGCCCAAATTTCTCTCTTCAAGAAACACACAAAGTCTCTGTCTCAGGATTAATCTTCTTAGCTGCAGAAGGGGCACATGCGTGACAAGAGGCACCACCACTGTAGTCATGTGACATTCACAGTCCTCAAGCATACATGACACTGAATCCTTCCTGTTCAGAATCTGTTAATTATTTTTTATAACACATCTATCATAGTGAACCTGCATCTGTCACTCTGAAAGTCTCATTAAGCTAACCCAGGGGTTCTCAAACTTTTTTGGCTTGTTTACTCCCTTTCAAAAACAATTTCAGCCAAGTTCCCCCTTATGTGGCCAAGAAAAATGTTCAGGAAATAATATGGGGAAACAAACATAAATAAATGTATGCATGTGGTTTTACAGTGTCATAATTCAATTTAAAAATAGTGCCCTATTTGATGTTACATTGAAATAAAAATTAAATGCTGTTTTTTTAATCAGATTTCTTTAAAATATGTTGTGATGCAACTTTTTTTTTTTTTTTTTTTTTTACATTTGTCACCTACCCCTTGCAGTTTTCCCACGTACCTCCATTTGAGAATCACTGAGCTAACCCACCTATACCGTGTACACCCAGTTCAGATCCATGCAGGTTGTGGTTTACTGTTCATTCTACTTAAAGGTTACTACACAGAAAATCTGTGCTGTTGGTGTGACAGTGCTAATTTTAGCATCTTTTTGCTAATGGAAAGCGACACCTTTGTGCTAAATGCTAATCTGGTAGCAGAAGGTGTCTGCTGAGCCAAAAACAGTGTCTGTAAGTCCTAAGTTGTAAAACGTTGCTGATTAATGTTACAGTTCTGGGTTTTAACCTGTGTGGAGCATGACTTCTGTGCCAAAGCTGCTATGAGGAGCTGGTTATGGATGACTGAATTAGTATTGGTTCCTCTTTATTAGATACAAAAGCAAACATGAACATTGCATAAAGATTGGTTGTTTCCATATAGTTATTTTTAGTGCCTGAAAACACTGCCAGTAGAAAAGTGTCAGATGAGGTGATTAACAGCGCACTAAACACACCTTTTTTTTCTTTTTTCTTTTTTGACATTTTCTTCATGGGTGATACATTTGACTGTAAAAAGACAGCATGTAGGGATTTAATGTGCAAAAACATGACATATGCATGTACAAGGCAAAATCAGCAGAGAGAAGATGAGAGCAGAGTTGGAGTTACTTTGGAGCCAATGGGAGCTCAGCTTTAATCAGGAGGAGTCTGAACTCCATGACTGTAGGAGGATGTCTTTCACTTTTCACGATGCTATCATACTTATACAGCTTTTTCCCTCTGAAGTTAAGCTTTATGTGCCTGTGGGAAGTAGCATAAACAAGCCAAGATGCGTGACTATCACTCAACTGTTGTTTCAGAACAATGGACAACGCAATTAGATGTGCGTCTGAGGTGCATGCACCAAACATTGCATGATAAACATGTGGGACGTGTGTGTGTGTGTGTGTGTGTGTGTGTGTGTGTGTGTGTGCGTGTGTGCGTGTGTGCGTGTGTGCGTGTGTGTGCGTGTGTGTGCGTGTGTGTGTGTGTGTGTACCAGGCAGAGAGAGCAGAACGAGTGTGTGCATGTAAGACCACAAATTGAGCGGTTTTACTTTCTGGTAGCAAAATTGCAAACCTTTTCTATGGTTTATTTTAACTCGGCTCCTATTGTTAGTCTTTTTTAGGGACCCCCGTAAAGCTCAGATTGTAATTCAAACCCTGGATGAGGACAGGAGGCACATAGATTGCAAGCTGTACTCAATACAACAGCATACACAACAGAAGTCTCTGTATGAGGATCAATAATAAACAGATGAACGTTTTACCACTTGTCAACAAAGCTGTTAATTTATTTTAACATGTTTATCTCATTCTGATTGCATTGCATTAATGGAAATATGGCTATGGACTTAATGCAAGCCAATTACTTATCCCCAGCATATTCTAGAGTTAGATAATGATTAAAACTGATATATCACAATGTTCAGAGTGATCCATAGCAATCGACAATGCAACCGTTGTTTGGGTGCACACAGAGCAGTGCTCAAGCAAAGCAGGACAGGGTGTTAGCCTTAAAAATCTGAGTCTGAATGTGTAAATAAATTGTATATGTGAGGGCAGAATCTCACCACACGACATGAGGAAGGGCAGCAAAACTCCTGCTGCTCTGCTGAAGACTGGTAGTGGATTTGGCTATTACACAATAAAACCACACATTGCTAGCATCAAACTAAACCTGCTCTGCTGCCATCTATGACTTTGGTCCACAATTTTGCACGACTAAGCATATGTTTCTTTATTCTTGACATGTTTTTTTTTCCCCGTGAGGTATTTGTCATTGCTGGGTTTTCATTAGTTGTAGTCAGTGGTGGACAGTAACAAAGTAAATATACTTGAGTACAGTACTTAAGTACCCTTTTTGAGTATCTGTACTTTACTTTTTTGGGGGAACGTATTACTTTTACTCCACTACATTCAGAAGACAATTATTGTACTTTTTACTCCACTACATTTCTATCAGTGCTCTAGTTACTCACTACTTTTGCTTTGAAGTCAGCTCATGAATTTCCTTCTCTTTCTGAAATCTGATCCCTAAGACAGTAAAATGTGTTTGTGTAGTTCCGTTTGTCTCAGTGGTTTAGTCACACCTGTATATGGAGCAAACGCAGTGCAAATTTCACTCAGATCAGGCAGTTCATTTAGAGGTGGTAATGATGGCTATAATTCTCCACCTGAGCACCCATGTCCATATCTTCAGCCTGTGTTAGAGGGTTTTGAAATGAAGAATAATATGTATCGTTTGAAATGTTGTCCCTGTTTCCCACTCTGCACAAACATACAAAAATTCCCTGTCCAATGTGAAAAAGCGTGCTGAGCTACGTAACATTTGTTTCATTTTAGATGAAGATCATAAGTTGTCTGTGCTTGGAGTAACTTAGCTGCTGTTTTTATTACATGGTATAGTTTTTAGAGATTTCAAGTAATGGTTTCTAAATAAACAGAGTGTAAAAGAATATACTTCTATGTATTCTTAACTGCATTTATGTATTGTGAAAATACAACGTTTTGAGATTTTTTAAGAAGTACTTTGAATACTTAAGTATTTTTATAAGCAAGTACTTCAGTACTTCAACTCAAGTAATGATTTGACTGAAAAACTTTCACTTGTATTGGAGTAATATTTGACATGGAGTATCTATACTTTGACTTGAGTAATGTAGATGTGTACTATGTCCACCACTGGTTGTAGTCAGCTACCTTTATTTTAGAAGTGTTAGCGTGAATTAAGTACATTATACAGTTGACTTTTCCTCCATAGAATCAGTGTTTTTCTCTTGTTTCTGCAGAACGTGCTAAGATTGAGAGGCATGATGTATACTTGACTGCAGAGATGTTCATACCTGTATTACATAGAGATGAATACATATCATCCCTCTCATTTCCTTGTCCTCTTTTGGCTCTCTTTCAGGTTTGGAGCTCAGCCGCTGAGCCTCAGTAAACTAGTTCCTCATCTGTGCACTCTGACTGGAGACCAGAACCCACAGGTAAGAAAGACAAGGCAGTTCAGCAACATGATCCCTCAATATCTATTTATACTGTAATATCTGTGTGTGAGTACATCCATTGGTGCTGTTAGGGGTCATTGTGTGCCATGGATCATTCTGCTAAGCCTGTGGTTTAGCTATCAGCTATCATCCGCAGTGTGTTGGCAGGCATCCTCAGGCAGCTCTGTGATCATTATAGTTATTAGTGAGGAGAAGGGCTCTATAGAGACCCCCCATCCAACGTCACAGCTGAATCATGAGCACCAAAACCCAACCATTAACTCACACATGGGTACTAGATGAGTGCGTGTGTGTGTGTGCGCACGTGCGTGCATGCGTGTGCATGTGCTTGTGTGTGTGTGTTGAGAGAGAAGGATTGAGAGAGGTTGGTTTAACTTCCCGTGGAGTTGCACCCCAAAGCTGAAATCTGCTCCTGCCGTCTACCCAATGATTATCTACCCACACACTGCCCCGACCAGTCAACATCCTCGATCGGCCCGCCCACCCTCAGTTACAGTGAATTTCTTTAACAGCGTCCTGCTACCCAATCACAGCGGTTCTCTCAACATGACCAGCAAATCAGCCAGCTCACATTAAAAAGAATGGAAATGGGCCCTGAAGGGATTATTCTTTAATGTGTTTGCCACCCTAAATCTGGGTAATCCCAGACAACAGGGGAAGAGTGTAATCTGTATGGAATTATAAAGGGAAATTAACCATAATCTTAACAACAGATTGTTACATGGTTTACCCGAGCAAGCATGGTGTTTAAGCCTCAGTGTGTAGGTGTGTGTGTGTGTGTTTGTGTCTTGGGTTTTAATAGGGGTAATGTCTTCTGTGCGTAGGTACGAGAGGCTTCCATAACTACATTGGTGGATGTTTATCGTCACGTTGGAGAGAGGGTCCGAGCAGATCTGGGGAAGAGGGGACTGCCTGCCGCACGGTGAGTTTTTGGATATGTCAGTTATTGATAAGAGGTGTGTGTGTGTGTGTGTGTGTGTGTGTGTGTGTGTGTGTGTGTGTGTGTGTGTGTGTGTGTGTGTGTGTGTGTGTGTGTGTGTGTGTGTGTGTGTGTGTGTGTGTGTGTGTGTGTGTGTGTGTGTGTGTGTGTGTGTGTACGCCCCTGACTTGTGTGGAGGGTCCACAAGTCCCGTGGCCTTGGCACTCAGTCTGTCCCAGGCCACACCATGCACCACCCTGCCCTTCACACACACAGAGGCACTTTCATCCAGAGCACAATGCTGACTGGCCGGGGGAGGAGGGCAGGAGGGAGGCAGAGGGGGTACAAAGGCGTTGGGTGGAGAAACAGAGTTGGGGAAAATTTGTGTGTGTCTGTTTGTAAGTGCCATCTGAAGAGCTCCATTGAGGACTCGCGTCCTTCTTTGGTCGTCCTGGTTACGTGTACTGGGTTGGGGGTTATTCTAAGCACACACTGACTGACCCCCTCTGTCTCCCCCTCTCTCCCCTCTTTCTCCCATGTGTGAGATCCAAGCAGCAGCCAGATTTGTGTGCTGCGGACTGCTCACCATGAGTCTTGCGTCTGTGAATGCTGGCTCTGGCCATGTGTCATGTGCTGCGCATATTAAGCCTGTTTGTCTCCAGTGTAAACACACTGTCTGCGTATGTGGGATTTAAACATAGTGCTGCGTGTCTGATAGCTTCAGGTTGTATGTAGAGGTCTGACTGAAGATTACTTTGAGACATGAATCCCTGCCTCAGAGGTATACATTTAATTTGAAACAATCTTTAGTATATGATCACTTCCACGTGAAGATTTGAGGAGTGTTGTATTGCAGTATTTACCAGTAATACCAGAGCATTAGTATGAAACCGAGGTGGAGGTATTTTTGTGTTCTTGTTCGCTTGTGGTTGGTGAGTGGAATTTAGGGCTGCAGCCAGGGTCTTGCAGATCAGATCAGATATCAGCTGTGTCAAGCTAGCCTCAGATTATGGAGAGAAAGGTGGTGCTGGGACAGAGAAGGGGAGCAAAGACGGATTAGAAAAGGAGGTGTATAGGTGGATAGATCATAGGGCTGAACGATTAATCGAATTCAAACTGACATTGCAATTTAATACAATACAATTTTCAAATCGCAAAGGCTGCGATTTAAAAAAAACAAAAACGTTTCATGTACACAGACGCAACCTTACGTGACTGCATGCAGTAGGTGGCTGTAATGCACCTTTAAGCTGGTTTGCCGACGGTCAAAAACCTCCAAAGAACAAGACGTGTGCGAGCGGGGATGAAGAAAACAACTTCAGTCATGCTAAGTTTTGATTTGTTGTTTTGTTGTTGACATCTTTAAAAATGGCCCCAGCAGAAGAACCGATCATAATTAGATGTACAAAATAATCAACATGCTGAATATTAACATGTGGAGCAGGCTTATAAATAATCTCTGCAGACGAGTCAGTGAAGACCCAGACAACATGTGGATTTACTGCAACAGGAAAACCGAACAGGATCATATTTAAGACTCCCAGTGTCCAGTTTTCTGTCTACTGGTTCTTATTGAGACAAATTAGCATGTTTATGTGGTCAGGTGTCAGCCAGGAGCGCAACCGGGTCATAATCAGTCTGGCAGCGGAGAAAAAAGAGAGACCTGTCACTGAGCCGCAGCCCCCAGCTGATCATCTCCGCTGTGTGCAGTCAGCTGATTCACATCAAAACAGGCTTTAAACTTAAAACACTTGTTTGGCAGAATTTTGTTAAGTAGTTGTGGTGAACGCTTACAAGACTGCAAGTCAAAGTATTTAGTAAGTTTACAACTGTAATTCAAGTAGATAAATAAACCGTCTTTCATATTAATTCATGCTTCATTTGCATTTATCTTAACATAAGCCTATGAGAAAGAACAGTTTGTGTATGATAAATCTGATATTGTTTATTATCATACAGATTGATTTATTGCTTGTGTTTGTTGAAAAATACATGAAGAGGACCTTGAAAAAATAATCGCATGTTAAATCGCAATCACAATATTACGTTCAGCCCTAATAGACCATCAGTGGAGGCAGAGGGGTCAAAGTGACGAGTTAACCAGAGGACTGGACGGACTTTAATGTGATCTTTAACACTTTTATTCAATACATTTAAAATTCTGTGTCTTGCCCCTTGCACTCATGGGAACTGAAATCTTACCGAAGTCTAATGTATCATAACAAACCTGGTTGTGTGTTTTTTGTTTGTATGAAAAGTTGTTTACTCTTCAAACAGAAATAATTGCGTGTTGTTCTGGTGGCCTTAAATAATGAGTGTTGTTAAATTTTCCATGAAGGTCACAATCTGAATCCTGCTTCCCTGCAGAAAGCTTTCAATGTGATTTGACTTCCACAACTTACCCATTAACATTTCCCTTTTAAATGAATATCTAAATTCACACTGATCTTGAGACACACATCACCTCTTGGGCGTTTTCACCTTTATTGATCGGAAAGTTGAAGAGAGAAAGGAAAAGGGGGGAGTAGAAAGAGGGGAAGACATGCAGCAAAGGGTTTAGTCGGACACAGACAGCTCTTCAGTTTACAAATACTGAACTTATTACATTAATCCTCAATGACTATTCAAAGCTCTCAGTGTAACTGTGTGAGACTTAATGGTTCTTATTTTAAATCAATGTTTTAAATTAATTTAAAATCATAAAACCATGTTGATTTAATCTATTTTGCCTTTGTGAATCCATTACTTTTCAGAAAGAGTGTGCTGTCAATGAATCCAGTGCGGTGAAGGCAGTTTGGTCAGTCACTGGTCTTTCAGCTTTGCAGGAGTAGCTGTTGACTGACAGATGGCTGCTCCTGGAAGTTGGTGTGGATTTAAGGGACCTGTGGAACAGTAGCACCTGTGTTTCAGTGACTTCAGTCTAATTGGAATATGTGCAGATCATCTTGGTGGCGAGTCGACTGTGTTTCAGTGGTGGAGTTGGTCGTCTCTCAGTAGGAAGGTCTGGGGCTGGATCCCAGGTCTCGATGGGTGCTTCACATTGCAGCCTCTGCCATCATTGTATGAATTTAGTGTGAAGACTAGAAAGAGGAGCTGTATAAACACAATCAATTTACCATTTATCTTCAAATCTATGGCACAGTGTGGGTCCTTCTGTCTGCACAGTCTGCCAATAAAGGTGAAAAAAAGTAGTTTACAGACGGTGTGTCAGACGGCGCCTGTCATCACCTAATTTTAGGTTTGTCCTCAAACATGTCCCAGAACGTTCAGAACGGGATTACAAAACATTTTCACTTTCAGGTCAGTTCATCTGCTATCTGTTCATCACAGCTGTACGATGTTTGTGTTTGTCAGATGAGATCACTCGGCTGACAGTGAACCTGATGAGCTCTTTGAACCGGCGTTGACGGGGGTTTGACCTGCTCTGGCTGTCAGTCTGAATGGATCAGAGTGAACCATCTGACCTGGCTGTTTGACCCAACATGTCCCTTTCCTTTGTTAAATGAGGGTCAGGCACCTCCTGGACTTCTTTGGGTCTGTTAAGATGTCATTTCATGGTTGTTTAACTTTAAAGATCATTCATAGAAGTTTCTTATTGGCTTTAAGAACTCAGACAGTTAGCTTTTCTCTGTGAGTGAGAACTAGTGGTAAACCATACAGAAGTACTGTTGTAAACTTAAGTCTGTGTTTACAGCAACAACAAGGATTAACCCTAGACAACAGTCTCCTGTCATTTAGGTAAATGCTGGCTGATGGAGCGTTCAGTAGATTGCCTCATGTGCACATTGTGTGTTTGAAGGGAGATGAACTTCCTGAAAAGTGAGGTGACAGACTGAGAGCTTCATTCTTTCCAGAAAGGACCCTGAAATTAAAAGACCTGAAGAGGTAGGGAGGTGGGATTGGGAGAAGAGAAACAAAAGGAGGGGAATATTGGAAAGTGGGGGGAGAAGGAGAGGCAAGAGGGGGGGAGGAGTGGCATTGCTTTCTGTCTCTTGCTATCCATACAGCCCCTCCCCCTCTGACAAGTGTGTGTATATGTATTTGTGTGTGTGTGTCTGGTTACAAGAGGAAGGTTATGTAAAGGGTAACTGAATCTCTTTGCTGCCTGTCACACAAACTGACTCTCTCTCACACACACACACACACACACACACGCACACGCACACGCACACAGACCCTGCCTGAGATTTAACTCTTTATACCAGAGTGTAGCTCCCTCAGCAGGGGTTCTCTGTGAGCTTAGCGTACAGTATGTATGTTCCATAGTAGGTGGTGCTTTGTCATACGACTGTAGCATGCTCTGGTCTCTCGCTGTTCGTCCGTCTCTCTCTCTCTCTCTCTCTCTCTCTCTCTCTCTCTCTCTCTCTCTCTCTCTCTCTCTCTCTCTCTCTCTCTCTCTCTCTCTCTCTCTGTCTCTCCGTCTCTCTCTCCTACACCCTCCCTCCCTCGCTCCCTCCCTCCTTCCCTTGCTCTCAGAGCCACTGCACCATGTTGGATACAAAGAGCTGAGGGAAGCCGAGGACCAGAGTGTGTCACTAGCATGGGAGCTAACGCAACGTTGCACAGCAACGCAGCAACCTATTGATCACCCTGCTGGGAAATACTGAAGGGAATGAGCACTGGAGACTATACACAGGGCTGTTTTTAAAGCGACTGGGCAAATTAAAATGCTAATTTACAAAAGGGAACCACGTGAAAAGGCTGCACGGCTGAGGAGCCCGCTGCAACGCTAATCGTCACATATCTGGAGCTGCCTAGCTATCTGTTAGTTGTGGACCAGCACCCAGACAGGAATACACAGACAGAGAAACAGACAGAGGTTGGTGTATGACTGTTTGCTTTCATCTTTTGCGCTCGCATGTCTTGCTCACCTTTCAGCAAAGCAGAATTAAATGAGGGCACGTTATAGGACGCGGGTTATTATAACGGTGACGTGTTGTGTTATTGTCATTGCAGTCATGTGGATCCACACTGGAGACGTTTGAGGTCATATAATTGTGGAGGGATGTCATTCAGCTTGACTTGTCTGTGTTTTTCTGGGTCATTAAAATGCTGAAGGTTTTATCTGGACATGATAGGACAGAGCTTGGGACTCAGTGTGTGTGTGCGTGTGTGTGTGTGTGTCAGGAGGACTCTTGTGTTGCTGCTGCAGCTTCATGAGTGTGACAGGCATGATGGACACACCCACTCACTGACAGGCGGGGTGTCTGTCCACATGTTGCTGCTGATGATACTTTCACTCAGGGATTCACAGCAGCTCGTCTGTTTCAAACTCATAGCTGTGGGCTGATCAGTCTTCTTTTGATGTTTTTCCAAAGACCTCCTTAATGATCATGATCCAGTACAATGTCTTTATTTTACTCATTTCAATGCATCCAATTTGCAGTCTGTTATTACCTAAGCTTTTGTTGTATTTACGTGTGCTTGCTCTAACCCTCCCCCTTTCTCTCCCTCTTTCTCTCCGCAGGTTACAGACGTTATTCTCTCGTTTTGATGAAGCCTTGAATTCAGGCAACATGGCTCTCAGCCCGAGTCACGGTCAGTGCCTTTTCTCATTTATTTCCCCACAGTTTTTTTTTCTCTGCCTCTGAGAGCCACAGAACCCAAGAGTCATGTTGTCAGGAAAATTTTTCTCAGTATTCGGTGTGCATCTGAGGAGAGGGTGATTGTGTACGGTTTGGTGCGTGCTTGTGCGTGTCTATATCTGCATGTGCTCCGTTTGTTGCCATGAGCTCCTGTAAGAGGACCTAACAGGATTAATGCTTTAATCTGTGTGTGTGTGTGTGTGTGTGTGTGTGTGTGTGCGTGTGCGTGTGCGTGTGCGTGTGCGTGTGTGTGTGTGTGTCTCTGCGATTGTGTGGGTTTGCACGGCTGAGCCAGACCTCGGCCGAAGGCTACTGCTGCAGATGATTTTGTCATCAAGCCGTGGAGTGGGCTGTGGATCCTTCAGGTGTTGTCTGACTGTGGAGTGTTATTGGTATTAATGAAATCCCCTGCAGCCAAGTTTGTCTTAAGGGATTTACTGACACCCATGCAAGAAAGGAAACGGCTCAGGTCAAATGTACTGGGATTGTGATGTGTTTTACGGGTCGTTGTGATAAACATAGAACTCCTACATTTTGATAAATCTAGAAAACAAATAGCTTAACACAGGACATGCATGCAAACACTTATCTATTTATTTCAGATTTATTTCACCATGAAAAACCTCAAGATTAAATATCTCAACTATTGCATTAGTGTAATGTACACATAAACACACGTACAAGCATAGTGAAACAAACATACTGAACTTGTACAGACATGGCAGCACATTTTTTTTTTCAATCTGTTTATTAAGGAAAACAAGATCTCAAGTATCCACAGACACATTTAGCTTTTCATATAACAAGAGTCATTTACCAAAGGCACAGAACTTCCTTTCCCTCAACCTTCCTAAGGAGTTTCACCTGACAATGCATATACAAAGTTTATTATTTCAGCTCTGCAAAAAAGACATCAGTGGGTGTCAAATGTTTCAAATTTATCAAATTGGTCTAACACATATTTCTCTCTTTTGAATGAAAATTAAGAATTCCCTCAACAGCACGTTTTAACTGAGTAACAGACATAAAATACGAAACAATGACAAAGACAGGTCAGCATATCCTGGATCGCATAGCATCCATGAGTAACAGCATATACTGTACAACCTGATGCATCTTCCTCCAAAGACTTCAGTCTGCTTTCAAAACGATTTTAGGACCGGCTCCCTCAGACCCAAATCCTCCTGCAGCAGATTCCAAGCTGCAGGAGCAGCATGCCAAAACCCTTTTCCCCTTATTTCCTGACACACTGAGGGTACAGATAAAATTTAGTCTTGTTAATGACAAATGGATAAAATGACAGAAGTCAGATGGATACAGGTTAACATTTGCCTCATAATTAACAGCACGCATGTAATTCAGTCTGCTGTGGGACAATGCAGGCCGGCCAGCTCTAGCTTACAAGGAGTAAAGAAGAGCTAAGACCTTAAGATTTGTAATGAACCTCTAGGTTCCATGGGGGGAAACGCATTGAGAAGAAGCTTGCATAGATAAAACGGCATAAAAGTAGCAGCAGTAAGTGTTTTTGTTTGCACCACTAGAAGTATTAGTGGGTGAAAAAAATGTCTGAATATTTGTAGTACTGCAGGCCCAAGATGCCAGTAATGTGTTGTGTCTGAGCGGTAGCACAGCCACCTGCTGCAGGCACAGATGACTGATGTCTTTCTGTTGCATGACCCTGTTTAGCAGTATTTTGATCTAGAACATGGAGATACACCTGTATGAAGGCTGTGTCCAGTTAAACTGAAGTATAACACCTCAACAAAAGTTATGTGTACAGGCATGATGGACATTAACTTTCAGGAGGACTGAAGGCTTGTGGTGCTAACTTTGCCAATTTAGGCTGCACTCAGCAAACCAATTTGACGTAGTTTACCCACAGACTCTGTGATCCCATGTTTAACCCTGTGTTTGAAAAAAAGAAATGTTTGACTGTTTTCTGAGATCTTCTTAACTTTAGAATAGAATAGAATGCTTTTATTGTCATTGCAACAAGTACAACGAAATTTGCTATTTAAAAGAGACAAGAAGAATCAAGGTATAAAAAGTAATAAATACAGGAATAAACAAAACACTGTGATACACACACAACATACAAATCAAATCACGGAGCAGCAAAGTTCACACTTGAGAGTGAATTTTTTCCCAGTATTATTATTGCACAGTTTATGTTATTATTGCACTTGTGTATTGAACTTGACTATATTGCACAAAGTCACTATTCAAAAAAGCCCATACTCAAACAGTGTTGAGAGCAGTAATGGCTCTTGCATAAAAACAGTTTTTTAGTCTGTTTGTTTTTTTAATTCTAGTTGGTTAGTTTGAATTAGATTTCGGTTAAAATGGCAAGGAAATTAGTCCCTTGCGAACATCCCGCCCAAAACTTCCACTTCAAATCACCCAGAGAAGTAAAGATGACAGGTTTAGTGGCTTTGTCTTTGAGTTCGTTAACATCATTAGTTTTGTTTCATCAGGATTTTAAGATCAGTTATAACTCACCTCAGATGGAGCCATGGGTATATGGACCACGCATTTAAACCGCTCGGTTTACACGGACCTCTTGTTGAAAGTGCACGGCACTTCTGCTATTTGGAATATTTTGGATTCAAGGGAAACAGCAGTACGGATGAAGGTACCGTGTGACAGTCACATCCTTTATGAATAGTCACTTAAAGTGTTATGAAATGAGGACTAATAATAGAGCTTTTAGATATAATTTAAACATTCAAATATATGCTTGTACTTTACTTATAAAACAACAGATAATTTTCAAACACCCCAAATAAGATAAGAGATAAGAGATTCCTTTACTCGTCCCACAACTGGGAAATTCAAGTGTCACAGTAACAATGACAGTGAAAATATATAAAGCAAACAAGAGCCTATAAAGTAACAATTATTAAAAAGTTATTAGCAATTAAAATTAAAATTAAATTAAAGAGGTAAAAAATAAGCATATCTTAAACACATATATATATTATTGGTTATAGAGTCTGACCACTGCAGGAAGAAAAGACATCAGAGTCATTTTGATAGTTCATACACATATTTATCCCAGTCTTTAGTCACATGAATAGTAAACTGTGGCTTCAGGCTGTGCTCTCTGTGTGGTCAGTCTGCTCTGCTGTTGATGTGGAGCAGAGTCTGTCATTGGCTGTTTGTACCTTTAGGCTGCCCTGTCACCGTATCTACGTGTCTAACAGCGACAGCCGTGGTTGGTGCCTGCTCGGCTGTTGCAGTCTGTTTACTTGGAGAGAGGGACGCAGAGAGAGACACACAGAGGAGCTCAGGGTGTGTGTAGTTGCTGTGATGCTGTCTCTGGTGACAGCATTAGGGTGGAGGGAGTGTTTCTTTTAACTCCTACCTCTCCAGGGGCACCGCTTGTTATGCAGTCAAAGAATCTCTTTTACTTAAGTAGAAAAAGTAGTCTCAAAACATATTTGATCCATAATCCTTTACCTCACCTGAGACACAAGACCTTGCCTGAAGCAGCCTTAAAATCAGCTCACAAACCACACAACAACTAGACTTTAACAGAGCTTCATGCTATTCACTTCTACAGCTTCAATGATTTAAAACAATTACAGCTGCTGCCATGATCTTGGGAAATCAAACTATTAGAGTATTTTCACTTTTTCAAGTGGCTTATTTAAAATCACACGGAGTCTTGATCACATATCCCAGCTCCCCGACTAAACACAAACTCAAAGTGACCACAGATGCTCACCAGAGTGAACATGGTGTTGGCGGCATGCCTCGCTGTTTGGTCTTGGCTGCCACCTCAAGTGTGCTTAAGCTTCCTTCTTTCCTTCTTTCTATGCTCCTTCAGTTTGACCTGCCACAGCTGGCTGCTCCGAGTCCCCCAACTCCAATCTAGTGGTGCAATCCCATCACTGCAGACGAGGGCAGACAATTTAGGGTTTCTTTAATTACTGATCAATCCAGCAGATTCATATTATTATTATTAATTTTTTTTTTCCTAGTTACATTTTCAGGCTTTTTTTGCCTTTATTGACAGGACAGCTGAAGAGAGACAGGAATGCGGGGAGTAGATAAATGTGGCGCTTAGAACGCTAGGCCACCAGCGCCCCAATCAAGCAGATTAATATCTTGGTTAATCTTTATGTCTTCAATGACCCACAGTGGTGGAGAAGAAATACGAGGAGGAAACAAATGATTGTTTGCATGGGGTAATTTGATTGGATGAGGGACATTGAATGAATGCAGACATAGATTATAAGAGCACTGTGTGTCACTGTGTTTTAAGTGTTGATACAGTCAGTTAATATCAACTAAAAAGTTTTGATTGGATTAATCAGCCACACATGAAATCAATTTAAAACCAGTTGTTACTCATGGCTTTTAACAACCATATTCTGCCTGTTGTATTGTTGTATAGAAACAATAACACACTTGGGGCTGTGCTGTTGGTGTGATATGTTTGATCTTTTTGGCTCTAGTATTGTGCTGACAACCTGATTGAGGACTCTTGATTTATTTGCTCAGAGAACAACTTCTGTATACGTTAACTGTCTCAGTTTGGGTTGGGGTCACACCCATAGACTGTATAAAATATGGACGTAGTATCTGTGAGGTCACCCATCTGTTTCTGAAGCGCTGATTTGAGGCCAATCGTCAAAGGGAGCCATAGTTCTGCTGTCGAGCGATTGTGACTTAAAGAGGCGGGCTTTGAGCCTCCCAGCCAACAGCTACAGTGTTCCCACCTGTCAATCAAGTCAGCTGTGCCTCTCATTGGAAGACTCGTAATCTCAATATCTATGAAATTGCCGTGTTAGAAAAAAATTTCCCCCCCATAACAGTGTGTGCCAATCGAGAAATGAGCTATCCAGACTACACTCATCTTTTGTACCAGGCTGTAAACATGTTTATTTCTGCTGTAAAGATCGTCTTCTTTGAATTGGTGTGTATGTGGTTTCCGGTACTTCCAGAGCCAGCCTCAAGCGTATCCTCGATGAACTGCAGTTTTTAGCACTTCCGCATTGTACCCATATTTTTAGACCGGAGGTTGCTGCTTGGTCACAACAGCAGGTTGTAAAAGATGACCACAGTCTCAATCTAAAGCTGCTTTGGCTGACTTCAGTAGTAGTCCTATATATGCATATATATCGCTACTGACTCCATTTAAGATGACACAGGAAATACAAAAGGATATATAGGGTGTACTGAGTGGTGAACTGTGGTTCCCAAAGTGGGGTCGGGACCCCCTTGGGACACAGATAGGGGAGTTAAAACTATTTGAAATAATATATATTATAATAGTGGTTACATTTTAAAGAGAAATACTAATAAAAAATATTTTCCACGTTTTTATTTGTTACCGCAAGACCTCTGAGGTGACCAAGCCAGATAAACGATGGTATCGGTGATAGCAGGGTTATTTACAGCAGCACAGGAAACACAACAATATGTGTACATAGGTAGTCTGATTCTCTACAGACCTGATCATTCTATCTTAAGTCTTTTTTTTGTTTCTTCTGTTGTGTCCGTTTTGGGATTTTTCTATTGGTGTATTCCCATGGCAGTGAGGAACATTTCACCTACGAAAGGGACAGTAGGGGTTGTCTGCTGAAAAATTTGGGAACCCCTGGTTTAGAAAGTGACTTTCTGTGCTCCACATGTTGTTATTATATCACCTATCAAAAAAGAAGACTGGATAGAGACGTAGAAATGCAATTCTTCTCTCTTGTCACATATTTGTCTATTTCTGGCAACATATACGGTGATGGACAAAATCCTGAATGTGAGGCCTTAAATAGTAATTCACAAACCAACTGGTTGCGTCACATTGGCTATGTATGCGTCTTTTGTCGTGTCAGTGACCTCAAAAAGCGACAAGTCTTCCAACGACTCACAGCAAACTCTTATTTTGGTGTGAAATTCAACTAAAGACCGAACAAGAAAGTAAGAGACAGAATATGATCAGCTGGAACTTCTGTTTCTCAAAACAAGCCATAAAAATCCTTCCAGGAACTTAACCTCTGATTACAGATCACAAACGCACACCTCACTTTGAAAACTCATGCGTGTGTGTGCACAGACACATAAATTATTGGTTCCTTGATCGCCCCACATCTCATTTTGGCCAGCTCTGGTTTGCTATGGAGGGTTTAAAGCAGCTGTTGCAGAGAGAGGAGATGGAGGAGGGGAGAAGGGAGGGCAGTGGGTTGAAGGAGGAAGCTGACAGAGATCTGTGGCAGTAGGCGAGTCACAGCGCTGTGCCTATCACTGCCTCTCCCTGATTCATCATGACAGAGACAGAGAGAGATTGAACAAACGAGAGAGAGAGAGAGTGGAAGAGAATACAAAGGAAAGAACAGAGGAAGAGGAGCAATTCGCCACTCACAGACAACAGGACTTTTTTTAATCCATAACACACTGTAACCATGGCAGTTGGGGATGATGGCGATGGTAAGTGTGTTTGTGTGTGTTTAATCTCATCTGGCGACTGATGCTGGCACTCAGACAAAGGCTTGTCAGCATATGGTTTTAGATTGAAATCAGCTTAAACTCCGAGTGCTTTCACCCCGAGTGCTCCGGCTCAGATTCAGGCTACATCTGCAAAGTGCAGGAAAACCTGGGTGCCCTGAAGTGCCTCAGTCACTTTGTGCGGTGTGTTTGAGAAGGTGCACGGAGCGACTCTTGTCTTATTTTGTCAAAAGGGACTTATTGTGTTTTATATTTAAATTTCATACAAAAAGGAGAGAGGACAGGAAGAGATGGTCGTTCGTATTTCTTGCAGCCGGAGGCCTTACTCTAACCCAAGATATCAGCTAAGTATGAACTTTAGTTACCTTAACCCAGCAATGCTTACAGTGAAGTTGGGATTCATGTACACTTTGAGGTTTGTTTCATAGCTCCGGCTTTCTTTCAGCACCGATTTGCTTAGTTTCTCTTCCTCCTCTTTACTGTTCTTGCGGCAGTATATGTGATCAAAAGTGCGTTTCACTGTCTCCTGTTATTCCTCAACATCCAGAGTCCTTTGACTTTAAAATCCTCTCCACTGGTTATTTTATTGTTGATTATGAACAGTATATCACTGTTTGGATAAGGGCATCGTAGCTCCGCTTCTCTTGACTCCAGCCTTGGGTTATTCACCACATTAAAGCCACAAATCTGACACAGCAAGACAACAGAAGAAAGGGTGATTTGTTAGGATGAATGTTGAATATCTATCTTTGAGGGGTTTTTTTTGTGGCAGTTTTTTTAAAACATACTCTCAAATAATTTCACATTGAGCTGTCAAGTACACAGGGGTTTGTATATGTGAGAATCTGCTGATAAAATCAAGCTGATATAGAGGTAGTCACACAAAATATTAAAAATATTATATATATATATATATATATATATAATACTATATTGCAATTTTTCATACATGATTAACAAACCATCACATGCATTAAAAAAACGAGAATATGTCTCTTCATTTTGCAATTCGAACATTATAACAAGACACTTTTACAAACATAGCAGGTCTAGACCTGCAAACTGTTAATTATTAACTAAGACCCAACATCAAGACGGGATAAGATCCAGTCCCCTCTTAAAACAGGACTCAGTCTGATCTCATCTTAATCCACTATGAGCATTGCACCTTGCAGTATTTAGCTTGTTACAGCAGCGAGGAAAAACGATCTTTTAACAGGCAGAGACCTCGAGCAGAACCAGACTCATGTTAGACGGCCATCTGCCTCTTCTGACTTGGGGTTAGAGAGAGAGAGAGAGAGAGAGAGAGAGAGAGAGAGAGAGAGAGAGAGAGAGAGAGAGAGAGAGAGAGAGAGAGAGAGAGAGAGAGAGAGAGAGAGAGAGAGAGAGAGAGAGAGAGAGAGAGAGAGAGAGAGAGAGAGAGAGAGAGAGAGAGAGAGAGAGAGAGAGAGAGAGAGAAGTGATAAGACGGATAGTAGTAGCTGTCAGCAAACAAATCAGTAAAATAAACTTTGTGTGTGTACGCCATGAATACAAATCCTGATATCAAAGTTCCCTGCAATCCCACCAGTAAGAGCATTTTGTAAATACACAGATCAAGATATGAGTTCTTCCCTCTACTTTCAGCAGTCTATAAATGTTGCTTACTTTGTTTTTGTTTCGACATCTTGCATGAGGTACCAGAACAAACTTGATGTTTATCCCAGTTAATAAGACTCTCCCCTCATTGTTAACTCAAACCTATAATCACTGCATAGAAAGTTCAGTGTTATCTTTATGTTTAAAATCTCAAACTTCCATCTTCATAGATTTGTATGCCTCTAATAAGACAGTTGAAAAAGTTTTTACATGAACATGGCAGGTCAAATAATCACTGTCTATTTTAACTGTCGAAAAAACAGATCTTAACCAGACTATAGAGACAAATGAGTAAATATAAATGAGTAATGTCAGATTATAACAGAGCTACTAATCGTTACATAACCCCTCAGAATAACACGACTGACCCACAACACAGACGGAGCACAGCGTCACTGAAGCAAAAGAAAAGAGGGCGAGCAATCATCTGTTATCTCTGAAAACTAAATGAATATTAATAATGTGTTCAACCTTGAATGTGTGTGTTTGTGTGCATTTGCTTGAGGTGTTTATGTGTGAGAGAGTAGACCATATCTGTGCTGCCGGTGCTTTGCTAAGGTCTGACTTAATGTTAGTAGGTTTGGTCTCACACGCACGCACGCACGCACGCACGCACACACACACACACACACACACACACACACACACATACACCGTAGAAGCCCAAAGATATTTGGTGCCCTGCAAACTGACCATCAGTAGCAGCTTTCATTGCTTGCACAGTACTTCAGTGTTGACAGGGACTGACACACAGACACACACACACACACAGACATAGACACACCTACACACTCACACTCACACTCACACTCACACACACACACACACACACACACACACACACACACACACATACACACGCACATACACACGCACACGCACACGCCCTCTCTCTTGCAGACATGCTCATTCTGCTTCAGTGCATCTCCTGCTCTGTTAAAGGAAAGCATGACCCCGTTTCCAGGCTAGGCTGGTTGCCATGGCAAAGCTTTCCTCTGAATATTATGGTTTATCTCTCCCTCTCCCTCTCTCTCTCTGGCTCAAAATTGGGACTCACATTATAAGGATGTGTGTCTGTGAGTGCGTGAGTTTTCCTTTAAGAAGCTCAGTTTCTCTGAGCTGGGGTGAAATCCGAGCAGTCTGTCTTCTATTAGAGAATCTCAGCCTGAACCACAGACTTCTTCTTCTCTCTCTCTCTCTCTCTCTCTCTCTCTCTCTCTCTCTCTCTCTCTCTCTCTCTCTCTCTCTCTCTCTTTCCTTCCTCTTTCCTTCCTCTTTCCTCTCCTCTTTTTTCTCTGATACTCTGTCTCAGGCGAAACTGGGTTTCCAAAAGCAATAGATCAGATCATCTACTTTATTGACAAGAAAACTTTAAGTGTTGAGAAAAATATATATTAATGCTACATTTATCACTGTGTAATACCGTCATAACCTTATCATAACCTCTTTATTTAAAGAGATGGTTATGGATGTTTTGCTCTGAAGTTGGAGCTGTGTGTCTCATGGTCAAGCCCTCTCTTGTCGTTTACTTTACTTTGCAGACACAGCAGCCCGGAGCTTTTCAACATCTTTTGCTCAGCCTTTGCTCCTCTGTAGTCACTCTCACATGTGAGCTGTGTTGCAGTCTGAACTAAATGTCCATGTTTACTTGTGCATGTGCACACAGTCACACGAGTCCAAGTGGGAATATGTGACATTGCTTGCTCTCCTGCAGATTACAGCAGATCAGCACAGACCGACACAAACCAGTGTTTTCTGTGCAGTGCGTCTTAATTCCTCAGAAGATATCTGGTAGTGCTCTCAGTCACATGTTTAGATTTTCTCAGCTGTACACATGTGATGGTGTCAGTCCAGTCCTCCTGCTCTCTGGCCCTCTGTTCACTTGTTCTTTTGTTTGAGAATAATCAAGGTTTGAGTCGAATGTTGGGACCGAACTACCTGTGGAGGAAAGTTTAAAACAACCAGTGCACTGTTTGGGTTTATAACTGGTTGAGATATGTTCTGCACACCATCACATGAGCTCCTATGATCAGTCAGACCTATCAAGACTGGTAGCTTGCCCTGAGATTTGTCTCTCTGTCAAGCACCTTTACATGTTTTTAATATCAAAGTAAGTTTGAAATAAGCTTCTTCAAAATGCTTGGTCTCTTTTTGGTCACATAAACCTCTAGGTTTTACATTTTTTTCTAAATCAGTTCTCCCCTTTGAGCAGTCGCACTGACAGAAGTTGTGTCTGTGCTCAGGATTGAAGCACTGCTGCATGTGTTTGTGTTGTATGCAGTGGGCCGCCTCTGTCTGTGTCTCTGAGCTGTTGAAGCTCTCTGCGGGGAACAGATCCAGTGCTGCCATCGTGTGGTCACAGCTGAATATCTGTGTGCGTGCAAGCGTTTGTGTTTGTGTTCACAGATCTACCATTTAATCACTAAAGTACTCCTGCTAGGCTGTATGACCTTGCATGTAGATTATGTATTTTTTTTAGGATGGGAAATGCGGTGGGATTATTCCCACACGGATTAGGGATTGACCCAGTGAAGCCCTGCTGCATACTTTTCCAGATGTTTTTAAACATGTCTTGTTTTGACCTCTGACTCATTATTTCTGAAAGACTGAGTAGATCTATAAATGTAAGCTAGCCGTCCTCTCCTCTTTTTTTGTTTTTTTGAGCCACTGAAACGAAGAGAGGAGGGAATCTCGGCCTGGAGTTTCCATGGCAACACTGTCTGGTGCATGGTAGAGCTGATATCTCTCGCTGCGTGTGTGTGTGTTTCTGTTTCTGTGATTGTGTGTGTATAGACTTGTTATAAGCATGGTGTGCCATTTTATCAGGCATTGTGTTGTTTTCATGACCACGATGCTGCTGCGTTAGGGTCCGTCCTGAGCAGCAGGAAGTCAGAGAACAAAAAGATACTCAGGCTGTAGATTAAACTAAAGTGGATATCAGTATGTGGACAAGTGACCATCCACTCTTCTCCCCTCCTCTGTTTGTTGCTCTGTTCATTTGAGAAGCTGGCCTGCACCGGTAGCCATGGCAACAGCATGAGCACAGACTACTCTCTCTCTCTCTCTCTCTCTCTCTCTCTCTCTCTCTCTCCCTCTCTCCCTCTCTCTCTCTCTCTCTCTCTCTCTCTCTCTCTCTCTCTCTCTCTCTCTCTCTCCCTCTCTCTCCCTCTCTCTGGTGTCTTTGCTCTGCCCTTCACCCACAGACATTTACTCCCATGGGGTCTGACTAGACAAAAGTGGGAGATGCAAATAATGCTAACACTGATGCTAATCAATGCCTGACAGAGTGTTGCTAATTGGTCGTCGGGTTTTGTTTGAAAGCAATTAAATTCTCCGAGCTGGTGTCCGATGCTGTGAATGTATTTGGCTCTAAGGTGTCTTTGTGCTTGAACTTCATTCATTTGAGTTTAGATTAGGGGTGTAACGATTCTTTTTAACAACGATTCGATTAATATCACAATTCGTGGTTGCCGATACGATTAAAGGAAGATATTGGTTCATTTAGAACGATCCGATCAGAAACGATTCAGTGACTTGAAATCAATTCAGTAACTCTTTAGCCAAAAATTCAACCAGTGAGACTGTGAGATAAATACCTTGATACTGGACAGTCCTATATTCCTGTTGTTTCTTATAAGGGAATCAGGAATCAATTAATTATGGATATAAACAAACAAGTAAACAACAATTAATGGCAAATGCATTCACATTTTATTTGAATAAAGTGCTACCAATACTTCAGGTTGAATTGACAGGAGCGAGCGACTTATTCAGAACATCTTCATCTTAGCAAAAGCCAAAGTGTTTCCACATGCTGGACCTCAATGATGGCTTGATCATTTCTGGCTCGCCGGCTTCTCCTCTGCCATCTGCCATGCTGTGCTTTTTTTGTCTGCAGGTGCATGGCGATGACGTCACAGACAGGCAGCCTGAATTGAGAAAAAGTCTTTATCATTAAAAGTGCAAAAAAACAAATCCATATAAAGTCTGCCGTGCTTAAATCCAATGTGTTATTTCCCAGTATCGATACAATTGATTTATTACCTTTTAAATCGATGTTAGATTGATATATGTCGTCCGGAAGGCCAACTTACCGAGCACAGATCGATGTAGTCGGATCATAGGAATGTAAATCGATACATGGATGTAATAGATGAATCGTTACACCCCTAGTTTAGATTAGTTCATATAAGGGTGTTCATCAGGTAGGAGGAATCTTGTTGTGTCCTCTGAGCCTCATGTAGATGCTAACGGTTATCTCAAAGCCAGACGTGAAAATGATCTGTAACTTGGTTATGATAAAATGAACAGTCACTCAGTCGGTTTGAAAAGAATGATTGAACACTTAAATCTCCATTTTGGGAACCAGGAACTCCTTATAAGCGTTTGTGTTCTCAGTGAGAGAACACACAGTTTTTATATCCAGTGTAAAAACTGTGATAGTCCTCATGAATCCTTCTCTTAGATGTTCCTGTTTGTTGGCTTTACATCCATTCGAGTGAAGAATAGAAACAGGAAAAGAAAAAGCTCAATGTTAAAGATACAATGACTGTTAAGCTGACATGAAACATGCATTCAGACACACTACACAAGACAAACTCATCATGTTTTCATCTTCACAGTTAAACTTTTAGTTACTTCTTGAACCTTTAGCAGAATCAAAACATGCAACATAAACATTCCCACCTGGATAAACTGCATCGGTTGATTATCATCTTCAGATGCTTCTCTTCTATGACCAAATGATATAGCATTGTTTCCTTCCAAGCCTGACATGGTTACAGCAGATAGCTGTTCAACAATGAGTCTGGTTCTGCTCGAGGTCTCTGCCTGTTTGTCTTATTTCCATAATTTGATTTGATTGAATCAGTTTAGTAGAGTGTTGTTTTGAGTTGTGCTCTCTCCTTTAAGATTACTAAGGGTTACGGGCAAAGTGATATTGTTTCCCACAATGCAGTGAATGCATCACGGTTATTCAGTGTTCAGTTGTCCTACGGTTGCAGTGGACATGAAACGTGTTTGAAATGCACAGCAGAAGTTGTCTCTCTGCTCTCGTTCGTAGGTTTTGAGTTTTCTTCCGTGTCGCTGTCCCTCGTCTCAGCTGTGTTTACATTCAGCTCTGAATGTCTTTAAGCCCCACCTACCTCTCACCCCGCAACATTATTGGCTGTTCAATGCCGTCTTCTTCTTCTGCCGATTGTTAGGTGGCAACTAGCATTGAAGGCTCATTAACACCCTCCATTTGATGTGGCCAGGGGATGTAATTACATGTTTATTTATATCAATTTTTTTGCGAAAATGTTTTATATTTATATCGAGAAAAATTATATCCCGATAATTATCGTTATCGAATTATCGCCTAGCACTAAATCCAACTGAGAGTTTTGCTTGTTCTGTTTCTGTGAACCAAGCTGAATTCTTTAGACAATCTAAACAAGTTAGAAGGCAGTGTGAGTGCTGTACAGAAAATAACAAGAATCCAGCATCACACTGCTTGGTACCTATTTGTCTTTCAGATTTCGTGCTCACAAGTTAGGGCTACAGAATAAACAACAATTTCATAGTGTTTGAAAATAAAAGCATTTGTAAAAGTCTGAATGAAAACACAAAGGGCCATGTCTTAACACTGTTAAAGTAGGGATGCACGATACTATCGGCACATTATGGGTATCAGACGATATTGGCTTTAAAATGAACTATCGGATATCGGCCAATACGCTGATATCCAGCGATATAATTAACCGATAAAATAATGGGCTGCTGCACACATCTTGGGGTCATGTTTTGAGTTAAAATTTAATTTAAGCAGCAGTCGGTAAGGTACATGTAGCTGACTGATTTAGGCACATTTACTGTCAAAGAGTAAACCATTTTATTTAATTTTGATTCAATTGCTGTACAGTTGCACTTTTCACATGTTCGCTGTGAACAGAGGTTAGGTTTACTTACAATGTCATATGTGAAATTGGCCAAATTTGCCCTGGTTGTGGGTTTTGTTATGATTGTCTCAGGGAGAGCATCATCCAAGTTTTAAGTAGGATGTATCTTTTTGTATGAATTTTGTTTGAAATAAATAAATATGCAGTTTTAAGTATTAAGTAATTTTCTTATTTTGCAAAAGAAATGAATATTACATAACAAATTTGATCAGAGTATCACCATAATACTGTAGGCTAATTCCAATACAGAAGAGAATTGGTGATCTCTGCAATTAGATGTTCGGAAAAAATATATCGGTATCGGTAATCGGCTAAATGAGTTGTACAATATCGGCATATCGGATATCAGCAAAAAATCCAATATCGTGCATCCCTATTTTAAAGCATTCAAATGAAGCTACCAGCTACCCTGACATTATTTTGCTCATATCCTGCAGGCCTACGCAATGTAAACATGAATTAATACTGGTGGAAGATTGAAAGTTTCACTTTTGATCTCACAGTCGTCTGATTTGAAATCCGGTGTCCTGTGACAACAGAGCAGACAACCAGAAATATGCCACAGTCCAAATACTATCTGACTGCATTCGCTGAGTAGGAGTGGGAGGGAGGGTTATGGCCTCAGATGATGGAGGGGTGTGGTCTCAGTGCCCCCCCCCCCCCCTCCTCCTATAATCGCTCCATCATCCTTTTGTTCATCTCTGTGTCTGAAGAGTTATAAAATGTGTTGTCTCACAGGTAAACGTAGCTGCATTAACAGTGTGTTAAGAGGTTACTGACAATTATATGAGTGTGAGACGAGGAGAGAGAGAGAGAGTGTGAGAGGAGGAAGAGTGTGTTGTCAGTGGTAATGAGTTTAGGTCTTGCAAAGAGAAGCTCTGGCTTCTTAATATTCTTGGGGTGTCTCTCTTTCTGTGTGTGTGTGTGTCTCCTTTTCTCTTCCATCACTCACACACACATTCATAGTTCTGCCTCCGCACTGGCTGCAACACTATGATGTCACCTCTGCTCTGATTGGCTGTGAGGCTGCTGAGGGAAGGAGGAGGAGAGATGCTCAGAGAGAGAGAGAGAGAGAGAGAGAGAGGGAGTGTGAAAGAAAATGCCGGCACTTGTATGGGTGGAGGGTGTTTGGACAGCGATGTGAGGTGTCTGTGTGTGTGTGCGTGTGTGTGTGTAGACCCAATGTGAAGTGTTTGTGTGTGTGTGTTTGTTGGGGTACGGCTTGGAGAAGAGGGGGGACCCTAATACCACGCCCTCCCTGAAGTATGAGGCGTCTGATCTGCCAGCGGATCTGTGACTGTGAGTGCAGGGATGGACCTGGGTGTGTTAGTGTGTATACGTGTGTGTGTGTGTGTGTGTGTGTGTGTGTGTGTTTTGTGTGTGCAGTAAACGTTGTTTCACTGTACATAATGTTTATGTCTGCTTCTGCTGAACCTTTAACAATAGGCTGTGCGCTCACTGTTAGCATTCAGCTTGTATTCACACATGCATGCTAGTCAGTAGATGTTGCTGGTTGACTGTGTGTAGGTAAAGTGATGTATGAGTCAAGGTGTTGGGTGGTGGCTTTGGCGCATTTCTCCACGGCTGGTTGTCAGAGCGACCGGAGCGAGATTGCATTCCAGTGCCAACAGCTTCATTCGCTGTGTGTGTGTGTGTGTGTGCGTATGTGTCCTCTCATATTGTAGTCCACAAGTGTACTCACTAGTGGATGCACATTTTTAAAAGCTGCATCGTTGTTGCCAGTGTGTCTGAAGTTTTACTGCGAGCCCTCGAGCTAGCTTTGTTTCTGCTGCCGTGCAGATTATGGATTTGTGTTCCAGAGAGTTCTGCCAGTCACTGAACGAACAAGTGGGCATCTTGATCATTTTGTGTCTTTCCGTGTCTCTCTTTGAAGGGATCGTATGTGTGTGGGTTTGCTTTTTCCTCCTTTTTAGTGGCGTTTGTAATTAGTATTGATTTAGTGATCCCTGACCAAGCTCTCTGTAGTCCGCAACCTCCCCCGTTCTTTGCCTCTCATCTTTACTTTTCTCTCTGGTGTTCATTGTCTTCAAATAGCTTGAAGCGTTTCATGCTTTTGTGACGAAAAGAAGGAAAAAGATCCAAGAGCATTATTGTTCAGCATTATAGAAACCAGACAAGCTGATCTCTTTTTGATCTTCCATTGTAATTCTGTGTCTGCTTGTGATTTAAAATGATTCCCACACAAGCTGTGAACACAAACAATCACTGCATGATATTTGCCTGCAATATTGTGTGACAGCTTTGACACTCTTCTCTCTGTCTTCTTTCTTCAGATCGTAGTTTTGATGATGACGACAGCGTGGACGGGAACCGCTCCTCCTCGGCCCAGGCCGCCTTCAAGGTCCCAAAAGTTCCCAAGAAGCCTGCAGAATCCTCCACTGCACGCAGGCCTAGTGCTACCGGTGGGAAGCTAGGTACAAAACTTCATTTATATATCTACACACGGTTCATACATGTTCCGATTTTTCCTCCAAGTTTGAAAAAGTAGAGCTTTTCTGTCATGAGAAAGCAGACATTGTATCATTCAGTCATGATAGAGGCTTTTGCAGGCTCGTTTAAAACAACATGCATCAGCATTTTTACAACGAGCGAGCCGTGCTTTGTTGAATGCAGAGGTCTAAATGATTAGTTTTCCAGTCTGCATCACATTCCTACATTCAGTGTCACTATTTTCACATCTAAGAAGTTGTTCAATGTGGATACAGTCCACATAGAAGTGATAAACAACGAGCCCTAAAGATTAAGGCCATAAAGCATCATAAGAACTGACCTTTATCCTCTTTGTGGAGAATTAGCTGTATACATTTGTGAGATTTTGACATTTAAAGCATTTCAATTAGTGGGTCCTCTTTTAAAGTCCCTCGTTAATGTCACTGGGACACGTCTTACAAACTGCATGTCCCTGATCTTTCTCAGAGACAGTGTTAAAATCCCATACTGCAGACATTGTCTTTCCTGTTTGACCATGAAAACAAATATGAGTTTGTTCAACAAGTGGCCTCCTCTGTCCAATAAAAACCTCAGTAGTTAAGTGCACTAACTTACCGGCATTAAATTGATGTGTTAAAAGATAAAGACAGATAAACACGGCTACTGACATCAAAGCATGGCACATTGTTTGCCAATGTCTGTCAACAGAGCAAGTATCAGCTGGTGCATCCCTGCTTTCTAACAGCCTGGAGTTCTTGTCTCATGCTCTTATTGATTCAGTCGGGACATTTTGACACATGTTCTTAAGATATCTATCCCTTAATGTGATGTTAAACTTTTTTTTCATAGTTTGAACTTTGAAAGTTGGTCCTGGTATCCAAGCCATGTTGGATCTACTTCAGGATCTTAATATATATAAAGAAAATTCAGTCCACATAATTAAACAAAATCTGTGCTACAGACTTTTGACGGTCTCAAAAAAAATTCACTACGAGTCCAATCTCTCCTGGCTTTGGATGTACCCCCTGTACGACAGTGTAATAGTAGTCTGATGGGATATGATAGATAGTGAGGAAAAAGGAAGCATAAAGAACTTGAGAAAGAAGACACTGCACAGTGACGCATTCTTCAGAAATCTGATACAGTCCCATATTCTTATCATCTCCTCTCCGCCAGATCCTCCTGCTATAGAAGACTGGAGTCTTATGTTTGCTTCATCTTTGCATGTATTGATCTCCCCCCCGTCCCTCCTCCTCCTCTCTCTGTCGGAAGAAAGCTTTGTTCCAACTACCACACATACATGCAGCCCATTTCCTGCTCATATATCTGTGTCAGCATTAACACTAATACATGCTCACACACACGAGTAGTTGGATGTGTTTTACGATCAAGCAGCCCGTCTGAGTCCTGCTACATTTGCTCTGCTGGGTAGAAACACAAGACTGTAATCTCTCGTCACTCGGATCATTACAGGGTTATTGATTGTGCAGCGGCTGTAAAAGGCTGGAGTCAAGGGCATGCTGGGTATTTCTCACACATAGGTGTACACTTCAAAAACCCTGAACCACTCACTTATTATTTCTAAGGTGAAACTATTAATACATTTTTGTTTTTCATTTGATGATATGGAAGAAGTAAATCTTTTATTGTGCTACTTGAAAATGTCTGTGATGACCGTGACAATGGGAGGCCCTATTATTTTGCATTTGCATTAACACGACGGATCGCCCACACACTCTTGCTACACCAGACTGCAACACTCACACTGAAGAGGAACATTTAGATTTTGCCAATAACTGAATGGAAAAAAATCTAGAGCTTGAAAAATAAAAATAAACATCCTTAATAAGAAATTGATGTGCCAAAACTCCTCTCAAACACAGGAGTGCTTTATATTGAAATATTGAATACACTTTATTCAACATAAGTTATTTTGATGACTTGAATACCTAAGCTAACTTAATTATGCTTGTTACAACAATTACTGCTCACCCTGATAACATACCATCAACTGTTCAATTTCATAAAGCGGGCAACAAAAATGCCAATTTGCTCTATTTTGTATATCTGATGCTCTTGTGATGTGTCGTGTTTTCATTGTCATGCTATCCGGACAAATTGTTTCGACCTTTTGTTATTGTTCCTATCTGGCATATTTACATGGATGCTAGGTTGAAATGTGCATTAATATGCACTGTCCCTTTAAATAAATACATGATAGAGTATGCCATGTAACTCCCTGAGAACAAAGAGGACAATTTCCTGTGCTCCTTAAGAGAAATGTTAAATTTTTCAATTATTTAAATAGCCTCTCTCTTCCACCATATTTATACCATCCCTTCTTCTTCTTCTTCTTCTTCTTCTTCTTCTTCTTCTTCTTCTTCTTTCTTCTTCTTGTTCTTCTTGTTCTTCTTCTTCTTCCTTCTTCTTCTTCTTACTTCTTCTTCTTCTTCTTCTTCTTCTTCTTCTTCTTCTTCTTTCTTCTTCTTCTTCTTCTTCTTCTTCTTCTTCTTCTTCTTTCTTCTTCTTCCTTCTCTTCTTCTTCTTCTTCTTCTTCTTCTTCTTCTTCTTCTTCTTCTTCTTCTTCTTCTTCTTCTTCTTCTTCTTCTTCTTCTTCTTCTTCTTCTTCTCTTTCTTCCTGTGACATTCTTCTCCCTCTCCTGCATCACATTCTATAGTATTTTTGTTCTTATAAATTCCCTCTCTGTCCTTCTCACGTCACTCTTCAGCCTCTCTGTGCTCCTGCAGAAGTGTAAATCAGCCTTGGAGATGGAGGAGGTGTGGTCTTCAGGGCTCCCCCCCTTGAGACATATGATTGACATGTCCATTAGTGCCAGGAGGCCTGTTAGAAACAAAGGCTACTCAAACTATGTGTGTGTGTTTGTGTTGAACTCCTGTCACACAAACTTATGTTAATACACTGCTCTTATTTTCTAGTATCCAAGGATAGTGCGGGCGGGATTGATGAAGAGGACTTCATTAAAGGCTTCACAGATGTCCCTGCAGTGCAGGTGAACTACACACTGAAGCAGACATTCTCTCACGTTTATCTGTCACGTTTTTAATAAGCAAGCTGCTCAGGCTATCAAGGTCAGACTGTCTGAGAGACTGACTTTTCTTCTCTTTCACATGTTTTGCTCTCTACCTTTTACTACAGATCTACTCATCAAGAGATCTTGAGGACAACCTGAACAAGATCCGTGAGATCTGCTCTGATGACAAACACGACTGGGACCAGAGAGCCAACGCAGTCAGTTCATGCACCTTTAATGCCATTCCTTTATTGAATTATATCAATTCAAAGACTTTGATTGGAGTCTTAAATGTATTATATATTTTTCCCCCATAGATGAAGAAAATCCGCTCTTTGTTGGTGGCGGGTGCGCAGTCTCACGACTGTTTCTATCAGCACTTACGGCTTCTCGATGGAGCCTTCAAACTATCTGCTAAAGACCTGCGTTCACAAGTTGTCCGAGAGGCGTGCATCACTGTGGCGTGAGTGTTGATTTATGATACCCCTGTCACTGGAGGGTAAAACAGAAGTGGACAAATATAGTAACATTTCAAGAAAAGTTGAAATTGAAAACACACATTTTAGAGGAAGAAACTCCCAAACTCAATGTGCCAGCTCTTTACCTACATAGTCATGAAGGTTAGCTTGATATACAGAGAGAGGAAGTATGACTCCCCCAAAATGAATCCCTCATTCATTATTTAAAACTTGAATTTTTTGTCTAGTGGAATGGCATCTTATTTGTCTAACTTAAAAGAGCAGAAGTATGAGACTTCTGATTTTTTTTATTTTTATTTTTTACGTTGTTTATTTGTGCAAATCAAAGCATGGACATATTTGATTCCATGAAAGTAAAATAAACTTTATTTTTGATCATTTAAACTGTGATTAATTGTGTTAGGTGTTTATCACTATTTGATTCCTGTGTGAATATTCCTGTGTGTACCTTGCAGCCACCTTTCGACGGTGCTGGGGAACAAATTTGACCATGGAGCAGAAGCCATCGTCCCCGTCCTGTTCAACCTCATCCCAAATTGTGCCAAGGTCATGGCCACCTCTGGTGTGATTGCTATCCGCATCATTATCCGGGTGAGTTCTGCAGACATGCACAAACACACACATGTATGAATTATCTCGACGGTTAATTAGAGGTTGTTGTGGTCAGTCTTAAGTCACTGCTGTCGGCCGGTTGTTTGATTTTTTTTTTACCTCTCTCTACTTCCTCTCTTCTCTGCAGCACACCCACGTCCCTCGACTCATCCCCCTGATAGCCAGTAACTGCACATGCAAGTCTGTGGCAGTTAGAAGGTGAGGTTAACATCAGCGGGGTGTGGTTTATGAGCAGGTCACAGATAAGTGACAGCTTGTAGATCATAAACTGCTTTTTATCATGCCTTTAAGTGGTGAGTTTGTGATAATGAGCGTGATAAAAATGTGTCCCCTGCAGGCGCTGTTATGATTTCCTGGACCTTTTACTACAAGAATGGCAAACCCACTCTCTAGAGAGGTGAGCATTGATTTCAGTGGGGTTCAGATTAATGCATGAGTGTGCAGGAGTCACATGAGGGGGGTTATAAAGGAGGGAAATGTGTTTTTAAACCTGTTTGACTGCTTAAAGCTCATTGTGTATGTGTATCTCTGCCTCACAGGCACACAGCTGTACTAGTTGAAAGTATCAAGAAGGGAATTCGAGATGCAGATTCAGAAGCCAGAGTGGAGGCCCGCAAGTAAGACAGCAAGATCTTCTGAAAGTGTTTAACGTCTCACCACCATCTTCTTCCTCTCTATGAATACCATGACTTTCTCTCATTTTCTTCTTACTTACTAATTTCTAACTCCCCTCTTCTCCCTCTCCGTCCATCTCCTCTCTTCTACCTCTCTCAGGGCCTACTGGGGCCTGAGGAACCACTTCCCCGGGGAGGCTGACGCTCTCTACAACTCCCTGGAGTCGTCTTACCAGAGGACCCTTCAGTCCTGCCTGAAGAGCTCTGGCAGTGTGGCCTCACTTCCCCAGAGCGACCGCTCCTCATCCTCCTCTCAAGAGAGCCTCAAGTAAACTTTCAGCACTGCTCCTTCGTCGTTCACTGAAGAAGTCTAGGATTATTTAGAAAATGCTTTTGGTTCTTGAAAAGGAAATATCCGTGACTTCTGCACACATTTCGGGAGGGGTTAATCTGTGGAGCTGCACCGTGCTCTACATAGATCAAATATCCTCTGTTTACTTTTACTTTTTCCGTCAGTGCTCCAGGAAACAAAATACTACGCAGCACACTTTTCTTTAGAGAGTCCTCCATGACTTCCTTGTGCGGAAGCTCATTTTAAAGAAAGTTCCCGACTGTTTTCAGCGCTTTATATCGTCAGCATTTTGCAGTTCTTATAGTTTTTCCTCTTCTGAATACAATGTAATTTGCAAATATATGAAAGCAAGCAAAAACAGAGCAGAGGAGTACACAGGTTTTGGTGTCTGATACCCCTCTTCCACCAAGTCAGTTCCAGGGCTTATTCTGAGGCAGTACCTAATCTGGAACCAGTTCTTGCTGGGCTAGAAGAAAGAACCACTAACAGCAGGTGGTGGAGGTGGGGTTATTGTGATATGGCTCTTGTGCTACTGCTACTGCTAATTGTGTAATTCATCATTTTTAGTTGATAAGCATCCTTTTCACTCAGGTTTAACACTTGGATTAAACCTTTGCATTGGATTCTTGCACAGTATTAGTAAAAGCTTCCTCTCCACTCCACAGAAACATTCAGCCATTTCAATTGAGAAAGACAGAAAACTTCCTATGAAATTCATCTCAGCCCCGTGTTTATATTTCTCTTCTTGGTGTGTTGTTGTTTTGTTGTGGACTGACCCACTTTCTCCTCTCTTCCCTCAGTCGGCCTCTGACTTCAAAATGGTCAGCAGCTCCAGGGCGAGGTGAGTCAAGCACACTCACTCATACACACACACACACACACATACACACACACACACACACACACACACACACACACACACACACACACACACACACACACAAACACATCATTTCACTCGCTCCTCTGAAGGCACACACAGACGATGACGGACATCAGCTCCTCCAAAGCCATTCCCCATCATCCTCATTCACATCTGCCTGTGTCCGGCCCCGTACAGCCACTTCCTGTTATTATCATTTTGTTTTTTACGTTACTACACACATGTGCGCACACACACATGCGTACATGTGTGTGGGCTGTTTGTGTATTCTGTACTGTATCAGTATTGTGTTTGTATAGTGTGGTGCCTGCATGTGTTTGTGACGTATATGCCCTCATCACCTCCCATTCCTTCTCCCACACGCTCCCCCTCCTCCTCCTCCTTTTCCATCAGTCCCTTCGGGTTCGAAAGGTGGGGTGTCATCAGCCTCCCTGCAACGTTCTCGTAGTGACGTGGATGTAAACGCGGCAGCGGTCGCTAAGCACCGGCACGTTGGACAGACCAGGGGAGCGGGCCGCCTGCCCCCTGGTTCCTACTCCTCATTGGGTAAGGGCCCTGCCAATCAAGTTAGACAACAGGCCGCATGTGATCAGCAGGGATGAAGTCCAGACTCTGAGATCAGCTCAGAAGAGGCTTTTAAGTTTGTAAAAGTCTATTTAAGCTCAGGGTTGTCAGAGCGGACCTACACATGCACTCACTCCAGAGTTTGGACTGGGCTTTCTCCTCTCCACTCCCGTTCTCTCTCCTCCTGCCGCCTGCTCATTGCCTGTTAATGTATAAATGTGTTCAAATGGATATTCTCTGTGTGCATGTTCTGTAGATGAATATCGTCCTCTGTGTTTCTCTCTGTGTTTGTATGTTGACCTCAGCATCTGCATGCTTCTCCGTTAAACAGATATTCTGTAAACTAATAGACTCTGTGCTCCTCTCCTCTCTTTGTCACTTTCTTGTATTCTTTATTTCTTTTTATTATTTCATCATTCTTTGTTACCAACATTTTCTGCTTCACCCCCCCCCCCCCCTCTTGAGTTCCCTCTCCTTCTGTTTCTTTATTTTAATCATCTTTTATATCACTCCTTTGCTTTTGTTTCCTTCCGTTTCTTCCCTTTTTATTTCCTTCCATCACTTTCTTCTTCTCTCTCTGCTACTTAAGATGATGCCTCTGATAAAACGGATGGTAAGATCATCTCACTCTGCTTCACCAGCTACAGCCTACACATGCTTTTCTGTTCTCTTTTTTCCTTTTCTTCTCCCTCATTTCATCCCAGTCCATGTCAACTCCTTTTTTGTCACAGAATGAGAGGCCACAGCGCCTCCTGCTGTCAGTATCCCTCATTATATCACCATCCTACAAAGCACATCATAAATCAAACTAATGACACATTTAAGATCATCCTCTGCTTTACTACACTTTAACCTTGTTTTCAGAGATATTCAAACTGTCAACAGCTGCATTAAACCGCATCCTTCATTATTTAAGACTTTATCAGGATGTTTAGGATGTCTTGCTTTAGTGCTATTCTCCAAACATTAGATTACATGTGTTGTTTACATCCTGCTCCTTCTTTGTCTGTCTGTAGGAGCCAGGTCAAACAATGGTAAGATCATGGTTAGCTAGTTGTGTGTGTTGGCCTGCTGTTAGAGATGTTGTAGTTGGTAAAGATAATGAAACCAAAATGGAGTATGAGGTCTACATTAAAGAAAAATAGAGAAGATAACAAGAATACAGTTGTAATACTGAGTTGTAATAATAGGTTATTAAAGTCGTTAGGATATAAAAGTTGTTTTGGGGAAAAAAAACAAAATGTTATGAAATAAAGTCTTTATATTATGAGAATGAAGTCATAAAGTTATGAGAGTAAAGTCATATTAAGATAAAGTTATGATTATAAGAGACGAAAGTCATAGTATGGGAATAAAGTTGTAAATTAAAATAATAAATTCATAATATTTCCAGAATAAAGTCATAATTATGAAGGGAAAATATTTTTTTGGGAGAAAAAGGTCATAAAATTACAAAAAATAATGTTGTAATATTAAAAAGCTGGGGTATGGGGATTTTTGTATTTGTTTAGTTTATTTAACAGGGGAAATGTCAATTACATTAACTTCATCCTCTCAATATCATAAGTTTTTATTATGAAATTACAACTTTTTCCTTGTAATATTACATCTTCATTCAATCTGATTGATTTATTTTCTTCAATTTGGCCCTAGACTGACACCTATAGTGCAAGTTTTTATCGTCTGCCATCAGTATTTCCAAAAGCCTGTTCTGTGATAACCTAATTTTTTTAACATAACACTAAATATTCCGTCTTCAATCAAAGATATGAATTGTGAATCATGTCTTTGATTTTCATTCAAATTGCTCTTGAAGTGATTTTAAAGATAGACAGGCTTGAAGGTTGCTAAAGCAATTGATTGGATGAAAAATTGTAACAGCTGGGGATAATGATCTGACTGGATCTGATCTGTAGATATCTCTTCAGCTCATTAGATCTTTTCTTATATTTTAATCAGATCAATCGACACTTGGAGATCTTTAGTTAACACATGACCTGTTTCAGGTTTAAACTGCCTGAAACTGGTTCCTAGTCCACTGAAACTTCATTGTATGTATTTATTTGTCTGTGCATCCGGCTGCATCTAAGTGTGTAGTTTAGGATCTGACATATTCCAGGAGCAGTAGCTTTTAGTCAGCTGTAGCGCTTCTTAGTTTCTCGGCTTCATTCAGCTTCTGCATCTACATGTATCAGCTTAGGAGGGTTCAGCTGTGTGCTTTTGATTTATCCCCCCCCCCTCATACACAGGCCGTGTTCGCACCAAGCAGCCCTTGACCACCGCCAGCAGTGTCTCCAGCCAGGTGGACTCACGAGGACGCAGCCGCACCAAGATGGTCTCCCAGTCACAACGTATGTACCCAGCATTACACCAAACACACAGTATGACTTGAAGCCTTGACTGAAACACTCTGGGTATTCAACACTTCAAATACACACTCTGCAACAGAATGGTGTGAGTGAGCCTCTATGAGTGTGTTTATCAGACTCTTATTTTGGAGTTTAATTTCCTGTTGCCTCCGTGGTGCAGATAAGCTCCATGTAAATGTTTTTATGCCTTCAGGTTCCGACGAATCCGATTGCACTCCAGGTATTCTGTTTGTGTCAGAGTCAGAGTGTGCGTGTGTGTATGTTTGCGTGTGTGTGTGTCTATCTGTGTTCCACAGTGGGAATGGTGGCCCACCTGCTATCGCTCTCATTCTGATCAAGGTGTTTTTGTGTACAGAAGAGTGGGTGTGAGTATGTGTGTGTGTGTGTGTGTGTGTTTGTTTTCCTGTGCAAGTGCATGCTGTGTCACTGATGGGATGGTGTGGTGAACAGTTATTCACGTTGCTCTAGCCTGGCTCTGGCTGTCATCTAGGTTTGTAAAATAAAAAATTAAAGAGCACAAGCTAACGGGCAAACTGCTACTGCATCACACAAGGCAGATATGTCGCTTTCCAAAAGTTCTACAGCGCACAATTTGATGCAGGCTTGCACCAGAGTGGTTGATGATTGAACCACAGCCTGGTGCACCAGTCGGATCTGAACATTAAGATGGAAAAAAAGCTGGTTTGATTGAGAGTTCAAAAGCCCAAATCTTAAAATAGCACACCAACAGAAACAGAGGAAATGGCAGCTGAACAGAGGCTCAGAAAGATCTGTGTGTGTGAGTGTGTGTTTGTGTGCGCGTGTGTGTGATAGAGTGTGTGTTTATTTTTAAACATATTTACTTTGAGGTTTCCTTTTCTCCCCTCATTGTGAAACAGGCTTTGCTTCATACGTATGCCAGCCTTTCCCAACATGCACTGCTTTTCCCAGGCTATCATCCGTAGCTGGTCCAGTGTGTGTGTGTTTGTTTAAGCAACATATTTTCCGTTTCCTCTTTAATAAATGGATTTGTGTTCTCAAAGTGCTTCAGCTTGGCCTTCATTCTTGATATTGAACCCCAGGATGCGCTGCCATCAAACTCTGTGTTCTGACACCCATGGCGTTTGTATATTGAGTTATTTCTTTTGCGCTAACACCCATGATTCTTCTGGTTTAATCTGCTGTTCCTTACCCCCTCGCCTCTGCTTCCCCCCCTCCTCTCAACCAATGGGCTTAATGGCTCAGGATCTCAGTCTGCTACCCCTGTTGGTGGTAAGAGTACAACGCTACTTCTTTTTACCAGCTCTCTGTATCTTTACTGCCTCTCCTCTGTTGCTTTGACTCCCCCCTCCTTTCACTCGCACCTAGAAAAATCACTCAAGGCTCCTCCCACTCTGGCTGAGGCATGCTGGGATTTGTAGTCACTAGATTTTAACATGGCTGTTCTGTGATCATGCTGAACACACTGCATCAGGAGTCTTGTGTTACTGCACTCCTATGTGTGTCAGAGTGGAGACCCAAAATTAGATATTTATTTTCTTTAATTTTTTAAATGCAAGTAACAATTTCTTGTCTTGTTTGGTGTAATAACACTTTTTGCTTAGTTCACTATCTTATCATAGTTTTTAGGATTTGTTTGGAGAAACGTTAAAGACAGTTCCTTTGTATGAACATAAAATTAAGCAAACAAGGGAAGAATACATTCAACAGGAAGTGTATAGCCAGTAAAGTACTGTAGCTGGAAGTTTCTTTACATCATAAAAAGTTGAAATTTTCATGATTTATCTTCTACAGAATACATTTCAAGTTATAAGTGGTGATCAGAGTTGCCTTAAAGTACTTAAATAACCCCTATTTAGCTTTTTTCCTCACCTCCAGACGCATTTGTTTACCTCTCTGGTGTCAGTTCAGTTTTACAAACAGACTTTCCATGTGCTGAGTTTGGTTGTGTGTGTGTGTGTGTGTGTGTGTGTGTGTGTGTGTGTGTGTGTGTGTGTGTGTGTGTGTGTGTGTGTGTGTGTGTGTGTGTGTGTGTGTGTGTGTGTGTGTGTGTGTGTGTGTGTGTGTGTGTGTGGCGGTAAAAGTGGGAGAGTGAGAGAGAGGGTATGATCACGGTATCATGTTGAGCCCTTTAGTTTGCTCCTCCTGTTGTCTGTTTCCACATGTCATGCTCAGAACCACAGAGCAGCAGCTCTTCCTCTACTGTTTTACTTCAGGTTGATAACAAGTGCAGTCACTGTAGGATAAGACACATTGTGGGCTGTTCATTTGGAGACGGGATGGATTTGGGGGTCTTCCAACACTTCCATTATGCTGCTGAAATGTTAAATTCATTTAATTGACTAATTGAATTCCTTTTTTTTTTGTATTTCTTTAAGGAACAGATTTTGTGCAAATCTAAACTGTGTACTTTGGAAAACTCCTCGTTTTCCCAAAACCCTCTTTCCAGTATCATCAAACACTTAAGTGTTGTCCCTTATCAGTGTGTGTACTGTATCTTACAACAATTACCCAAACTACTTGGAAAGTAGTGTCAGTAGTAACAATGTTTTCCTCACATCAGTGTGAGATTAGTTAATTTAAGTAGTTTTCACAGTTCAAAACCACTTGTCGCCAAAAATGTCTTCTGACTCAACCTTCTCCCTCTCTGTATCCTGTCCTCCTGTCGCACTGAAGCCGGCAGTCGGAGTGGCTCTCCAGGTCGCGTGCTGACGAGTACAGCCCTGAGCACCATGAGCTCAGGAGCCCACCGGGTGCTGGCAGGAGCTGGGGAAGGACAAAGACGCAGTCGCATTCCCCGCAGCCAGGGCTGCTCCAGGGACTCTTCCCCCACGCGTCTGTCTGTTGGTGAGTGAACAGTTACTATATTAACTTTGGACTTGGGTTTGGTTTAAGTTCAAGTATCTTTTTTGTTAATGACTACTTCACAAAAGTTAATCTCCATTTACAGATTCCATATACCGTAAAATCTGGAATAAAAGTGGCACCACTATATAAGACATGGTCTATTTTTGGGGGTTTCTCTGAGGGAAAGGGTTTAAACTGTCCCCTGCATAATGACTATATTTTACTATTTACAGTGAACCTGAGACTCACCATAAACAGATGAATAGGCACTACAATGAGAACACATTGAACCAAGCAATGAGGTTTTTCTTTATGAAGACTCATCTTAACCCTACACTTTTGATATGAATACACGATAGCTTCTAAGTTTCACATAGGACTGAAAAAGAAGTAATGGCTTTAAGTAATTTAACCGCTGGCCAAACCAGAATATTAAAAAAGTTAATAGCGAACAATAGCTGCTGGGTTCCACAATTGCGTTTTAGATTATGATTTTGTTTTAGATATTGCACACACAATGCTTTTATCACCTTTGATCTCAACTTGTTACTTCCTTCTCTTTCCCTGTTCACCTGTTCCTCCTCCTTCTTCTGCCTCTGCTGCTTCTGTCTCTAGCTCCTTCGAGCATTAGTTCCATCTACAATGGAGCAAGCAGAGGAGGTAAGGCCCTGAACTCAACCTGACCATCCTGACACTCGCCTCTCTCTCTCTCTCTCTCTCTCTCAGTCTGTCTGCTCTCATCCTGATCACATAACCCCCCCACCCCTTCCTCCGATCGCTACAAATCTCTGCCTCCTGCCTCTTTTAACCCGTAAATCAAGCTCATTGTCTCCGCCTCTTAGAGCCCATTCCTTCCAACCTGTCTCTGAGCTCATGGCTGTTTTTATGGTGATTGTTTCCCTGATTTCACTGCATTATGAACACCTCCTCCCGCTATGTACTAACTTGTCGTCAGTGGCTGGTGAACTCCTTGTAGGGTTGGCAAAGTTCCATCAGGACTTAAATATGCTGTGATTAACCCTGATTGGCTGGGTGTAGTTGCTGAAGCTGATGAACAGAGCAATGAACCGTCAAGTTGATTGCGATGCTGCTGGATATAAGCACAGGTCCTCCCCTCGATCGCCCTCCCCACTCCCTCTACCACTCAAATTCATCTCAAATCACTTTCTTCCTTCTCTTTGTGTCCGTGTGTGGTTGTGTGGATGGTCATCAGACTTTGTGTGATTATGAGACTGTTTTTGTGTTTTTTATTTAAATGGGAGTTCAGCAGTCCTGTGCTTCTTTGGGGAAGAATCTCATTAAAAGTGTCTTTCAAAGCAAATATGGCCCAAATTCATTGGTTCAAGAGATTTTTGATACTCCTCTCTGACAGGAAGTTGAAACACAATCAATTGTTGGTCGAAGGATTTAAGCTTCTCAAAGCTCTCTCCTTGGGTTCTTTTCAGAGATGTGACGAGTACTTGACTTGTTTGTGTACATTTGATAGACACAATAATAAGTTATCTTCTAGATAATTTATCAGCTTTATTTCATTAGTGAAATAATTCATTTAATTTGTATCACTCCAAAAAGAATGTCTTTTGATTCAGTTGTTTGGTCAAACAAAAGTAAGTCGTTAAAGATGCTGCCTTGGTCTTGAGGAAATTGTGATGGATATTTTTCATTAATTTATAAGATTTTGGGCTTATGTCCACTAGCAGCATTTTTTTTGATACTCCATCTTCTTCTATTTTGTATACAAATCTGATGTGGTTTATCTTATTCAGTGCTCAGCATCCTAAGCTTAAAAGAGTTTATTGTCGCCAGGCTTAGGGCACTCTCTGCTGAAAATAGTTATGGAACACCACCATGCTCATCAATGTAACTTCTCCATCATGAACCAATCAAAATCAAGGAGGGGCAGGACTTCCATCATTAACTTTGTAAACAAAAGTAGCAGAGGTCTGTAAGGAGCAGAAGCTTACCACATTTTTTGAGGGTACATTTCGAGGCATAGAGCAGCTGCTAATGCTAGGACAGAATTTTATCAATAGTTTTTATATTTAAAGGTAAAAGTCTGCTGAATGAAATCAAATAAGAATCATTGAAAGTACAATGAAACAGACTTAATGGTCTCTACCAGAGGAAGTGGAAGTGCACAGACTTCTGGTACAACTTTCATAACCTACTAACAGTAAGCATTGGTGAGGATTGCTATGAAGTTGAAGTTGTGTGCTCTGCCAGTACATAAATATGCTATTAGTGGACACAGGCCCTTAAAACCCAATTGATAGATTGATAGAATGAATAGAATGAATCATTAAAATGATCTGTATTTCAGCTCTAATTAAGACAGATGTCTAGCCAATGATCAATAAAAACATTTGTCTGTTGGACTCTTCACACATAAGGTGACTTCACCCCTTTAAGATGCTTCCCCAGAACCAGTACACCTGCGCTCAGTTTCTATTTTGTTTGTCAGTTTGTCACTTTTGCCTGTTTTGTCTTTTTTGTGTCTTTATTCTTGTACCTTTCTCTCCTCTCTACTTTGTCACTGCTCATGTTTGTCTTTCTTCTTTGTCTTTGTGCCCGTATTACCACTTTTCTTCCCCTCTCTTCTCCTCCTTCCCCTGCCCCCCCTGTCTTCCCAAAAACCCTTCCCCTGGGTGGCATTAGCTCGGGGAAGCCGTATCCCTCGGCCAAGTATGAGTCAGGGCTGCAGCAGAGAGGCCAGCAGGGAGAGCAGCCGGGACACCAGCCCTGTACGCTCCTTCACGCCCTTAGGTGAGTAGCAGGAAAGGAGAGATAAGCAGGAGGGATGAGAAGCGAGACTTCCAAAAAATGTTTCTTTTCCACATTAAATAAACTGGAACCAAAGAGAGTCTTAACAGTTTGAAAAGGAGATCAGAAAAAATAAAAAACCTTCACTTGCATGTGTTCAGCCTGTCTTTCTATCTTAAACTCTGCTCGATCAGTTTTAAGGTTGTGTGTGTTTGTCTTGTGTGTATGCGTGAGTGTTAAACTCTGTGTGTGTGTTTTTAATCTTGGTTGCAGCAACACGGAGCTACTCTCGCTCCACCGGAGCTCTCCACACACCTGATACTTTTGGGGCTGCAGGTGAAGGCTGAGTACATCTATGTTCTCTGTTCACCCACCCACTTCGCCTTAATTTCTTCTTTTTTTGTTGTTTCTTTGTTTTCTTATTTTGTTCTCTTTAGTGTCAAGCAACACCCATTTTATTTGTCAGCCTGTTTCTTTTCTTGCCCATCATCATCTGGGTTCACTTTTTTTTCCCCATTCTGCTCGAGGATCTTTCTGCGGAACCGCATGTTTCCGCCCACTCAGTTGCCAATTGACATCAATTTGACCATTTTACCCATTTTGTTCTTTATTTAGCCCCGCCCCTTCTTTGCAAGGATGCCAACATGTTTCCTGTGTTTTCTTTCTTACTTTCTTTCTCCCAAAGTAGCGCCTGCAATGTCATCTAACAAAGTCATCGCATTGACTTACAGGGTTGACTCATGGGAAATGTCTGTGTGTGTATGGATTAAATAAATGACAGAGAATGGATACAGAGGAGGAGGATGGTCATCAGATGATCAGTGAGAGGGTCATTGATGAGAAAAAGGGTTTTGAGTTTGTTTTTTTAAATGCTAAGATTCTCTGTATCCTCTGTCTTTCTTTCTCTCTGACTCTCTGCAGGATCAGGTTTTGGCATCAGTCAGTCCAGTCGTCTTTCTTCCTCAGTCAGCGCGATGAGGGTCCTCAACACAGGCTCAGACGTAGAGGAGGCTCTTGCAGATGCACTGGTACACACATATATATATATATATATATGATAATATTATATATAATATCACACTCTACAAATCACATTTTAAACCCTGAGATTTCAAGTAGGCTGTCACCATTTGGCGCTCACACCTCCTGGAGTGTGTGTGTATGCGTGTGTGTGTTAACTAACCCCTGATTCTACCTCTGTTTAATGCCGTCAGCTGTTGGGAGACATGCGGTCAAAGGTCAGCTCCTTCTCCTGCCTCTTACCTGTGTGTTGTGTGTTTAGTAGCTTTGTTTGAATCTTAGAAAGCTAGGTATGCATGCTTTCCGCCTGAGCTAGGTTTTTAGCTTGATTTTAATTTCCTTTTAATGTCATGTCCTTTTTCTATTTCTGCCCTTTTCCTGCAGAAGAAGCCAGCCCGGCGGCGGTATGAAAACTACAGCATGTACTCAGATGACGACGCTAACAGTGATGCATCCAGTGCCTGTTCAGAGAGGTCCTACAGCTCCAGGAATGGAGGAGCTATCCCCACCTACATGAGACAGACAGAAGATGTAGCTGAGGTTAATATCAACATGATTACAGCAGAAAACTGGGAGAGCTCAGATATTGAAATGCAAACCTGAGACATGAATGCACACTTTGTAATAGATACATTATCAGCATTTCAGTGCACAATACTCTTCTGTATTCAGGCACCTATCTCCTCCTGCATGTATTTCTTGCCTCTTGTGTCATGCAGAAAATTCATGACTGACCACAGATTACTCTACATATAACACATTGTGCATACAAGTACTGTTACAGTTAATGATGAAAATAAGCAAAAGCTGCACATATTTTTAAGAAGAATATTTTCATTATGGATCTGCAGGGTACTTTAGGCTACTTAGTGTAGAATCTGGCCCTGATTGAGCGGTAGACATTTCAATTTGTTTACCTGTCAGTGGAGTTTAAATACTGTTGATGTTTAGACCTTGTGTGGACAGAGTAGGCGTTAAATTGAACCAATTAGATCTCTGCAGTCTATTATCCTTTTAATAAAGAAAGCACCTCATTATGCTTGGCTTGTGTTTTTTAAAGCAACCCCATGCATGCAGGCAAAATGCTGCCTAAATCTGTTAGATTAGATGGCATCCTGGTTTGAAGGATGTTATGGAGTACTTAAGTGACTTCATCTTCCCAGTAGAATGAAACTTCATGCACTGATTAAACTTGTGACTGCACAGATTCTCAACAGGCCTTTCTTTCCAATTTTGTGCTTCTCTCCAGGTATTGAACCGGTGTGCCAGTGCGAACTGGTCAGAAAGAAAGGAGGGGCTGCTCGGTCTCCAGGCACTGCTCAAGAACCAGCGCACCCTCAGGTCAGCTACAGCCTAGGCCAATGTGTTTTTAAAATAGTCAAAGGATGATTGTTTGTTTAGTCTGACTGTGTTTCTTTTTGATCTGCAGCCGGGTAGAACTGAAGAGACTTTGTGAAATCTTCACCAGGATGTTTGCAGATCCTCACAGTAAGGTAGGATTGCATGCAGGCCAAGTGTTCACACAAAGAGCCACAACATTCATCTACACTATCATTACACATAGATTCATTTTTCACCAACTTTGATTTTACTTTTGTTCCACTCACTTTTTTATACCACCATCCTTCACCGTACCGGATTCTGCCAGAACAAAAAAAAAAGGATCTTCTTGTTAACACACACAGACATTTGTTAAAGTCACAGATGTTAAATAAAGTTTTAAAGTTAAGATTACAGATAAAAGGTGAGAAAGTTGTCTCGATGTACACGCAGATGGAAACACTCATTCAAACATAAACACAGGCATGCAGAGTGTGCGACGGACTGTTTTCTAACGGCATGCCACGCCTGAGTTTTGCGTGTGACCTCACACCCGTCCGTTGTCCTGCTGGATTGCTCTGTCACTGTTCAGCAGCCGATCGGCCTGCTGTGCTCACTGCATTCACTGCCACTCCCTCTTTTTCCCCACCCTTCCTGCGCTGCAGTCCAAAGCGACGTCACTGACCGCACACACACACAGACGCACTTAGCTATCCACACAAATATTGCAGCTGCCAGCTCTCCCCCTCGTACTAACCAGCTACGGTTCGCCCCTTTCTCTCTAACTCTGCCACTTTTCTTGCGGCGTTTTTTTTTTTTTGAGTGCCTCACACATGTCCTGAGGTGTGTGAGATCCCCTTCCTCTTCCTTTATCCCCTTCGTTTTTGACGTGTTTGAAAATTTGATGAATTTCAGCGAGACTCCGGCAGGGTGTACGGCACGGCAGAATCCGGTATAAGCTCAGCCTCCTTCAAGGTACCGCATCACCCCATGGAGTCATCTGTTGCATTCCCACTTCTTCTTCTTTCTCATCTTTTTTTTTTCCAACTTTCTTCTCAGTTCTTAAAGTGTGCACAAAAAAATCACTTCACATTTCAAAGATGGTGTTACTCTTACATACCTGTCTCCACTTCCATTTGGAAAATGATAGACTGAAATTCCTGACACAGTCAGCTGTTTCTGTCAGGATGCTAACACATGTGTCTTTCTCTCCCCCATGCCTCGCTTCACGGGAACTCTCTGTAGAGAGTAAGTTTGGCAAATGTGTGTTACTTTATTTATTCTGATTGGATGAAAATCTGCTTTGTAAACCTGATTGCATAATCTGTTGCCAAAAACATAACAATCACTCACTAATCCACCCTAACCTCACTTAATGCTGACTGTAACTATAACATCTTGCTGACATTTTGAGAGTGTTACCTCACAGTGTGATTGATGTCATTTGTAATATTCATATTAATTTGGGTGATTTTGGTTGGATTGGTGTTGGATTGGTGGGAATGATGGTGTGGCGTTTGCAATGATGAGTTAATAACCACTAACTTCACAGTACAAACCATTACTGTATATAAAGATGGACGAAGCGTCTCCACCTCCTCCTGTTGTACAAAAGTGAAGCTGAAATACCCCTCACAAGAGGCGCTGACATATTCACTCAATCAATCAATCTTTTTGTAGATATCCCACCTCATAACATATCCTATCTAAAGAAACTTAACAA